>NW_028253134.1:600000-1187500 GCF_964263255.1 Lissotriton vulgaris
AAAAAGACAGGTCTTGGGCCAATTCACACGGAGACCCGAGACCTCCCCGAACTCTGTAAGCGCCTCCGCCGCTCCACGCAAAGCGTCGATCGGGTCCTCTAGGAAGAGCAACAGGTCGTCCGCATATAGTGAAACATAATGCGGGCCCGCAGGCGTCCACAAGCCCGTATAATGGGCTCCCGATCGAAGGTGCAGCGCGAGTGGCTCCACCGCCAGCGCAAAGAGAAGTGGGGACAGTGAACACCCCTGCCGCGTGCCTCGTTCTACCGGATACCGCGAGGAGATCAGCGGTCCCGCCCGGACCCTGGCCGACGCGGAGGCATATAGAACCGTGGTCCACCTGACAAAGCCCTCCCCGAGGCCGAATCTCCGCAGTACCGTGCAGAGGTAGTCCCACTCCAGGCTATCAAAAGCCTTCTCTAAGTCCACCGACAGGACGACCGGGGATGGGGCATCCACGAATGGTTCCCCTAACAAACGGAACAACCTGCGGATATTCATAGTCGTGTTCCGTCGTGGGATGAAACCAGCTTGGTCCACATGTACTAGGGAACTCATGTGTCCCAGCAGCCTCGAGGCCAGGATGCTGCTCAATATTTTATAGTCCACCGTCAGCATCGATAGAGGACGGTAAGACCCCGGGTCGGACGAGTCGCGGCCTGGCTTCAGGAGAGGAACCACCAACGCCTCACACATCGAGCTCGGGAGTCGCCCCAGCCTCTTCGCCTCCCTGTAGACCACCAATAGCCGAGGGGCTAGGAGGTCAGCGTAAGCTGCATAAAACTCTACCGGCAAGCCATCTAGGCCCGGGGTCTTGTTTCTCGCTATCCGTTTGATGGCCCCACGGATCTCTCCCAGCTCAATGTCGGATCCCAGGGCTTTCGCCACCTCCTGCTCCACCGTGCGGAGCTCCTGTGGACGTAAATAATCCTCAAGTCGGTCAGGGTCTCGTGCGGAGCGACTACGGTATAAACATTCGTAATAATGCCGGAAGCAGCCAAGAATCTCCGGTTGGGTGTGCACCTCGGTGCCGTCCGCCTGTCGCATACTTGTCGTCGATTGGGATTGGCGCGTAGGGTTCGCCAACCACGCCAACAACGCGCTCGATCTGTCCCCCTCTGCGATGGATCGGACCGTGTAGGCCTTATAGTCAAAACAGCGGAGCCGTTCGACCTCTGCCGCCACCTTTTCCCTCGCCTCCGCCGTTGGTACTTGCAATTCCGGGTGCCCGGGGCGCCGAAGTTCAAGCTCGCGGAGTTTCCGATCCGCTGCATCTAAGTCAGCCAGGATAACCCGCCTCATGCCCACCTTTTTAGAGATACAGTAACCCCTCACCACTACCTTAAAAGCATCCCACTCTAACGCTCTGGTACTCGCGGTGCCGCCGTTGGACGCAAAAAATTCCACCACCTTGTCCCCCAGGTCCGCCCTGAAAACACTGTCCTCAAGGGTCTCGGGTTGCAGCTTCCAGGTGGGCACCGCCGGCCTCCCGGGGAACCAGCGAAGGTCCAGCAGGAGGGGGTTATGGTCCGAGATGGTCCTCGATAGGTACTCGGATCGGAGCGCCGCCGAGACCAGTTCGGGCGACCCCAGAAAGCCATCTAGTCTGACATGTAACTCATGAAGGCTCGAGAAATATGAATAATCCCGAGCTGCGGGGTGATGCGCTCTCCAGATGTCCGTCAAACCCCAGCGAGTCTGCCAATCCTGACGACCCTTAGCTGTGCGACGAACCGGAGAATCGGGAAGCGGTGGATGCGAGCGATCAATGTCTACGTCCACTACGGAATTGAAGTCTCCGCCAAGCAGAAGGGGCCCGGAGAAAAAGTGGGCCAACGAGCCCGATAACCTGGAAAGGAAGGCAGTCTGGTCCATGTTAGGAGCATACACACAGCAAACGTTCAAGTCCCTCCCTCCCAGTGTTCCCGAGATGGCCACGTATCGCCCCTCCGGATCTACCACTGTTCTCGTGACCTGGAAGGGGACCCCCGCCCTGATCCATATTAGCGCCCCTCTGGCATAAGCGGAGTACGAGGTGGAAAAGACCTGCCCCCGCCATCTACGCTGTAGCGCCGCCCCTTCCGCCTTGTTCAGATGAGTTTCCTGCAGCAGCGCCATTTGCACTCCCCTACGCACTAAGTAAGCGTGGACCTTGTGGCGCCTGGACATAGTATGAAGCCCCCTTACGTTCCAAGTGACACATTTCAAATTAGCAACATCAGCCATTGTCCCATAATGTTCTCGCACAGTCTCCCCATCCGGGTCCCCACAAAAAAAGGACATCATTCTTCCCAGCACTGATGGCGGCCATTTCCCCCAACCAAAACCAAACCACCCAAGAACGAACCAAACCCTCACCCACCCACCCCAGAACAGGACCCAAACTATACCATCTAGATCCCATCCAAACCTCGCCTTCCATCAACCCAATAACCCCAACTAATCCCACGGTCGCCACCGTGGGAAGGCCTTAAGGGCCAGGTGCGGGCTGGGCGGAGGCAGTGGGCCCTCGACGCTTAGGCCACCAGGACCATTGCAAGCCCTAAACAGTGTCGACAACCTCTCCCGGGGCAGAAACAGGGCCCCCCCCCCCCTCATTGTCAGCAACTTATGGACGGCAACCGCCTCCCCCCTGCCGGGCCCCCGCCCAAAATAAGGCAGCAAACCCCGTTACCCTTGTCCATCCAAAAGGTCCTCCACCGATTTCGGTGTGATCACCGGAGTATGGGCACTATCAGTCACTGAGTCCTCCGAGTCCGATGGTGCCACCTCTTCACCCAGGTTTTCCTCCTCCTCGATGGCTTCGTCCCGGGCACCCGACAACTCCGACAACACTTCCAGCACTCCCCTCCGCTCCGATGAGGTCTCTGCAGTGGAGGGCCCTCCCGTGCGGCCGCGGCGATTCCTGATCCTCCTGGATCGCCGCCTCTGTTCCGGCTCATCTGCCTGTTGGGACGAGGAGCCGAAACCATCTTTCCCCGCCCTATAGAGCTCGAGCCAGGCACAGACATCCTCCGGGGTGTCGAAGAACTGAGTTTTGTCGTCGATGATGATGCGGAGCCTTGCAGGGTAGAGAAGTGAGTACTGGATGCCCTCGCTCCTGAGCTCGCGCTTGACCGCCAGGAAGGAGAAACGCTTGCGTTGAGTCTCGTAGGTGTAATCCGGAAAGATGTTCACCTGACTGTTCGCTACTTTGAATGGACCATTACGCCTGGCGGCATTGAGGATTAAATCCCTGTCCCGAAAGTGCAATAATCGCGCCACCACCGGCCTCGGGGGGCGTCCCTGTTGCGGCGGCCGCGCCGGGACTCTGTAGGCACGCTCCAGAGTGTAGAAGGAGGATAGCCCCTCCGGAGCCACCGTGTCGCGGAGCCAGGCCTCCAAGTATGTCACCATGTCGCCATCTTCGATTTTTTCCGGGAGGCCCACGACACGAATGTTGTTCCGCCTGTTGCGGCCTTCCGCATCCTCCGCCCTCTGCTCCAAGGACGCAATTCGGGACAGGGCATCCTTCATCGTCGCAGCCAAGGTTCGCTGCGCCGGCTCCAGGGCCTTCACCGAGCCCTCCACTTCTTTGACCCGGTCCGAAAGTTTGCCATGGTCCGCTCTGAGGAGACCAAGGCTCGTCGCCACCTGGGCAATGTCTTGTTGGAGGGCCGATCTCGTGGTCGTTATCGCCTCTAGGACGCGGTCGAACTGCCGTTGCATCGACGCGCCATCAGAACTCTTTGGGTCCCCAAGCTCTTCTTTGTCCTGGGCTTCCGAGTCCGAGGCGGTCGGGGTGGGCCCCTTGGCTCCTCTAGGTTTCCCCATGTCGCCGGGGGCACTCCGTGAAAGTCCCGGAGTAGGCGTCTCCGGGCGCAGGTGTCGACCACGACCTTCCCGGCTACTGGTCCTCAGATCGAATACAGGAGATCTCCGTCTCCAGGGCCTGTGGAGACTTCTCCGCTTCGACTCACGCCACCGCCACGGCGTCCGAGGGCTCCGATGAGGGGGCGGAGACAGCCGTCGCCGTGCCAGGCAGGCCCGCTCACCCGCTAGAGATCCAGGGTGAGGGTCTCCAACTCCACTGGACGATGTGTAGCGCCAAGGTGTCGCGCCTCCCATGGAAGTGGGCTGGCCGGGAAGATGTAGCTAGGTGCGGAGTCGCGAGACGGGCCACCGCCCGGATCACAGGGCGTCCGCTCCCGGGGTCCCCTACAACGTGGGCATCCGCCCGGCCACCCAACCGAGTGCAAAGTCGTCGTGAGAGATCCGATCCAATAGACGGCCAGTGCACAGAGCAGTCGGGGATGGCGAAGTCGGGCGCAAGTCGCCGCTCGCGACGCTCCTCCAAGTCAGTGGGTCCGGCCAGGGGGACAAAGAAGTCCGGGCGCCATGTTGGGACGCACTCCGCGACTCCGCAAACTTCGGTTGCGCTCCGGAGCAACCCTCGTCCGAGCTCCACCAAGGGCCCCGGCAGGTCTCCGTCGGTCCGCTCAGCCGAATGCGGGGTCTGGGGTGCCCCGCAGCCTCCGATTTACAGGATAAATCCGGGCTCAGTCCCGGAGCCGAGCTCTCAGGCGACCATCGCCATCGGCGCCCAAGCCACGCCCCGTACCTGACCTCTAATGAGGGAGAAACGGTACCAATAGCTTACAAATCTCATTTGTACACACAAGCAGAAAAAACATTCAGTCTCACAGAAAATACTGTGAAGGCAGTGCAAACTGCTATAGCGAAAGAACGAGAATTAGCACAAGGCAAAAGGATCACTGTTCTCACAGCAGAATCCGCCTTCGAGGCACTATTTAGCCCAGTAAACCTGCCTACAGTGTCACTGGATCTGAAATGGATACAGTGGGAAAAATCTTTTGCTGCAGAAGACGTGAAATACTATTTCGCCCCGCACATGAAAAAACTGAATGATTTAAATTATGAAAAAGAATATCCTCTGCCAATCGAAATTCTTCCTCTACAACAGTACTCCTCTATAATCTATACAGACAGATTTGTACAGCATTACAATGTAGAAAATAAATCCTACGATGCAGCCTGTGCGATTGTTAAAGGTCGCTGGCTCTGCGGTAAATTCAGACCGAAAATAACAAAAACTGAATCACTGAGAAAATGTTCGCCTCAGCGAGCTGAAATCAGATCTTTAAAGATGGCGCTTGAAAATGCCGAACGTGAATTCCCGACACTAATTATGTGCGATTCGCATTTTTGCGCCAACTCCTACAATAATGATTTGCAGAACTGGATTCAAAATGATTACAAAGATGACACAGGTGCCACAATCAAGCATAAAATGCTTTGGAAACAAATAGTTCTTTTACAGAAAGAACTACAAAAGACTCACGTGATACACACTCTGAGTCATCAACGTGATGGCGTTCACGTTGCAGGGAATTCATTGGCTAATACAGCCATGGCGGAAGCAACTAAACCGGCTTCCGTAGCCACAAAAAAGCGTTCAGAAAAATACATAGACGGGGAAACCATGCTGGCAGTAAAAACGTCCTTAAAAGGCGACTGTGCAGCACTACCCGTGAACTATCCACTCAATTATACATATGTAATTGATGCAAACTCTGTTTCTTTTGCTCGAATCCCTGGAGTGGGGGATAGGGTAATTTCAAACATGAACCGGAGAAAGTTATTAATAGCAGACGCACACATGGGTGAAGGTCCAAGGCACATACAGATGAAGGAATCTCTGACCGAATTACAAGCAGTATACTGGTGGCCTGAGATGAGCCTGCAACATTATAAATTTGTAAAGAGCTGTCCAGACTGCGACAGAGACCGCAGTAACGAATCAAGCGGAGTAATGCCATGGCCTTGTATGAAGGTAGCGTAATGCTGTCTATATGCAATCCAGCGTCCTATTAATTGTTTAAGACTACATTCACCTTAAAAATGTGGCCCCAGCGCTCGGCTGACTCCAAAACTGTTATAAAAGATCTGCGAGTCTTTATCGGCACATACGCAATTGCCATGCTTCATTCTGACCAGGGTCCTGCTTTTAGCTCTCGAGCTTATAAGGAGGCCATGGCCAGTATGGGCATTGGATTGCGATTCTCTTGTCCTTTCCACCCTGAGGGGAACAGTGTAGTGGAAAGAAAAAACCGAGACATAAAGCAATCTATAACAGCGAAGGTATTAGGTTCGGGTGATGGGTGGATCAAACATTTAACAAGTGTCCAACGTAGTCTTAATAGTTTGCCAAGAAATTCTCTAAAAGGTTTCAGCCCGTACGAACTATTGTTCGGAACTAGAATGTATATTCAGGATCTTGATAGTCAGGCTTCAGTGGTAAAAGATAAAAATAAAGACTTTGACATCAAAGATCGTTTGGCTGTTTTACAGGACTTGAATGAAACAAGAAAATCCTTAAGCAACATAAAGTTAAAACAACAGCCAGCTACCACTGAAGACACACCACCTGTCCCAGCAAGACCTGTCTGGATTCCAAAGATTGGGGATCTGGTCAGAGAAAAAATAGCAGTGAAGAAAGAATTTGGGCCTTCTTACAGAAAAGCAATACCTGTCTTAGCAATCAACGGAACAAGATCAGTAGTACTACCGCCCCTTGCTGGTAAAAAGGAGAACAGAGTTGTATCAATCGACCTGGTAAAACCACAAGTATGTGGCCTATAATCAACAGTAGGCCAAGTGGACTCCCAAGAAATAACAGAATACCCAAATTTGCAACAATCCAAGAGGTTCAAACTGAAAGACTAATCACATTTGATAAACCTGCAGTGCACAGAGAAGGACTATGCAATAATGCCATGGAACCCGGGCCTCTTGGAACTCAAATTGAAACAGTTCGTCATGAAACACCAGTCTACAATGATGTGGCATCAGAATGTGCTAATGAAAAGCAAATGGAGAAAACAATTCCAACAATCGACAGAAATGCCTCTGGCTACTTCATCAATTTCGATAACTTTTCTGAAGATCAAAGCGACCTTGAAGTAACGCCAGAAATAAAGACTTTTAAAGAAAAAGCAACCGAAATCTTTCATCAACTCAAGGAAACTTATCTTATTTCTCCATGGTTAGAGTTTTGGTTTGGGCTAGGTGTATTTTTCCTCCTGCTTTGGCTCATCATGGTAGTTTGTTTGGGAAAATTCATTGAGGGAAAATACAGTTCAATGGACACAGCAAGTCAGAACATCAACTTAGTTCTGAAACCTCACAATTCATCTCACATCAAGAAAAGAGAACTATCATCAGTAAATGTCACAGCCATTCCGATACCCGGCGGGGTAGTGTGGGACAAGACTGACTATGAAGTATATGGCCCGGTCGAGATCTTGAAATATCCTCACCAGTTCAAGGTTTCATTAAGTGACTTTGTAAAACCAAGTACATTCTCTGATGATTGGTACTTTGAAAGTATAAATAATATGATGTCGGATTTAGTGTTGTCAGCAAAATTTACAGAACATGATTATTTACAAGGTTCATCTAATTATGAACAGATGTACTGTTTTTTGCATTACGCAGACCACTATTTACATAAATCTGCGCAACCTAGAAATGTTTTAAAATATAACCAATGGGAACATTGTGCTACTCCACCTAAAAGCAGTTCAAAAACATTCTATGAGAAATTCAAATACTTCTCAGGGTTCAGCACGAGTAATGCAGAAACATTTTATTATAAACTGTTGGATAAAACAGGGACGAAAACCATGCTGACAAATACTAAATTGATATATTCAGAAGCATTTTATGAAAAAATTATTACATTTGGTTTTGATTTCTGGAAAAACAACATTGAAACAAAAACAATCTGGGGTACAAAAGATTGGCAGCTACAGGCCTAGAAGCATTATTTCGAGCCTGCATGATCCCAGAACAAATAATGTTCTTAAATGACACAATTCAGCAAACAACCTGTCTTGGCCTAGCTAAGATTAAGGACCTAAACAAACCATCTATTCCAAAGCCAATACCTGATAATGCTACCACAGATATTGAAATAGACGTATACCATATTTTACATCAAAACAGAACACATCCTGATTGGAAAAAGTGGTTAATCTGGGAAGAAGACACTAATAACTGTCAAGATAGATTCCTGAACAAAACACAGGGGTTAAAAATGACCAGACCAGACCCTAGATACTCCCAGAGACAACATCCAGGGATAGTAACAACATACAGTGTAGGGAAACTGCGCCTTGAATGGCTAGAAACATCCACACTGGCAGAAATTAAGCAACACTTATCTTTACTTAAAGATGGTGCTGACTTGCGTGATTTCATTATGGGACCACGCAAACAGCGTCAAAAACGTTTCATAGCGGGAAGTGTATATGTGGCATACAACGAGGCATGGAAAGTAATGCAAATTGAAACAGCAGAAAAAATACGAGAAATTGATCGTATTAATTTGGAGAAATCACTTTCTGTTGTGGACAATGGGTTAATGACTCTGTCCTCCAGAATATATTCACTGGGCAGTATTGTATCATCTGCCATCGATATAATAGATAAAGACTTGCTAATGTTACAACATGGCCAGTCCCAATTACGTTCTATTGTGCAGCTAGGCTGGACGTTGCAAAATCTTTGTTCAGGCTATATGCCATGGCGTTTAATCAACACAACGTCATTGTTTTCTATCTTTAACCTCACTGATAAAAAAATCAGTTTGGCACAGAAAGGAGCAGACTATACAATCCTGAGCATCGAAAAACTTGAGAGATTACCATTGACAATGCCAGAAAGACCTGTCATTGAATGGATAATACATAGGATTATCACAATTCCGATAACAACTTTCCAATTTAAAAATTGCCTTGAGTATATACCGACAGGCCAGTATGAAAGGTTGGGTAAAGGGTACATTAAGTCATCATGGAAATTACCATATACACGCACATGCTACAGTGACAACGACAAAAATGTATTTCTTAGTGGTGAAAATTGCAAACATTCACTAAGTGGTATACTTTTGTGCCAGGGTATTAATTTACATGGGGCCTGTGAAGAAACTTCAAACAACCTTTCATGCCACCAGCACGTCACACCTGCAACGCAGATAGAGCCCTTCTTTAGGCAACTTTCTAACGGGAGTTACATTCTAATAACGGATCACAGCTGTTGTGGCTTGGTGCCAGGGAAAGCATATCTCGAAAGCGTGACTTCCATGGTCACTTGCTGTATGCAAGCATTGTTTCCAAACGGCCCTGGAGATTCCAAAACGCCGATTTGGCCTCCTTTGAATATCTCTTCTATACGAATTGATACTTTAAGCAGAATGAAGTCTGTGCTTTTGCAGACAACAGTGCCCATCACGTCATCAAAAGAAACGTATGATCTCCAAGTTGCAAGGACAACATCGGAGATACATGAACTTTTATCAACAAATTGCCCCGTGCATTTCACAGAAATGCTCAGCCAAATCCTAAATATGTCGGATGCCATTGGTATCTCAAACGTATTTAAGACGATTTTTTCGGGACTGTTAACACCATTCAAAGCAGTTCTGGGAATTATTCCCAATTTTGTCCATTCAGTCTTTGGGGGCCTACCACTAATTTTGGGACTCGTAGCAGGCATTTTATTTTTGACCCTTCTGCTCCGATATGCAACCCAAAACACAGACATGACTCCGGCAAGGATGGAAGAAACGATCCTAGCAATATGCTGCCGGGACCGCATAACTAAGGTCCTTGGATTGGCCCGGCTGAGAGATCTGAACATGACCTGGTTTCTTTCATTCAGACCTATATGGCAGACCTGCATCTTACCTGTGCTTCGATGTATGCTATGCGGAGAAGAATGCGTGTTAGACACCTGTCTTGCACTACCATCAGCAGTACCAATGGATATCGACACTTTGCTAAGTCCTGAAACGGCTCACGCATCGTGTTGTCCCCAGCGGCTACCGATCCTGATGACGGCATTCATTGAGACTCCTGCGCTACGACTAGGTGGCAGCAGTGAAGCAAAAAATGAAAGCAGCATCACCCAGGTACGACCTTCTGTGAGCATTGCTGATCCAGACATCGATGATAGCAATCATTCTCACAACTGCCAGGTTACTGCACTATCGAACCTGGTCGAACTGTCACCTGAATATGTAGACCTATTTTTCGAGCGCCTGTCTGATATGATGTTCTCCCCTGAACAGAAACAATGATTTTTAGAAAACAATCCGGCGCACAGCGTTCCCATGAACTCTGAATTCGGCCTTCAGTTTTGATCAACAAAAACTACTAAAAAGCGCTTGGAACTCTATTTTCCCGCTCCCCATGAGAAAAAATTTATTTTTTTTGAATCAGAAATTTTTCTAAATATTTACCTTTTTCTGGCACACGTACTTTGCTTAAAGTAGAACTATTCATAAAGAACAGAGCTTCTATTTTTAGTAAGATCTGGAGAAAAAACTTTACCTCAAGCCTCTAGCACATTTTACAGCAATTGTTTTTATATGTGATGAAATAGTCTCGCCCTTCTTTTCTATATTAAGAGACATTTCATGTGTAATTTTTTCGCAAATATCGTTCATACTGATTACATATGCAATCATTTTTGAATGAAGAATGATTACTATGCTTGAAAACGTACAGTACCTATATTCTCATGTATTTCATATACGCCATTTCAAATGCAAATATGTATTTTTTGGGTGGGTATGAATACACATGCTTCTTATTGCTTTAGTTTTAGTAATTTGATGGACATAAATTCGTGGAGTGGGTGTTGTGTTCTATCTTGGACCCCGATCAATATTGTGACCTCATGACCCTATACCGCTATAATCAATAGATATCCCTATAATGGCATAAACGATCAGAGCCATATTTCAGTAACTCGTCTCTGCAGCTCATTACAGTACATGACACAGCAGAAGCCACTTCCTTCGATTCCTAGATAACACACCGAGTTCTTTCGACAGCTCAAACCCCCAGCAACCTGGGAAAGCCCCGCTTGCTTTGTTTTGATTAGTAATAGAACTCTTGTGAGCACTGTAAGAACGACCAGTTCTTAGTGACATCTTTATTGACGTCTTATGTCCAAAAACATACGTCAAACTCGGCACCTTTCAGGTATAAATAATACCAACGTTGCCCTAAGCAAACACGGTGGTGGTGAATACTGGAGCAGAACAGCTGTCCCTTGCAGAGCCCAGCAGATGTGAGAAGCCCACGGACGCTGCCCCTCCTCCTCCTTGACACGCTGAGAAAGACGCTGTCTTTTCTCCTGCCGAGAAAATCCAGCTCCGGCGTTTCCAGCCTACCCTTGCGGGTAACTGGAATATCGAGTCCTGAGAGGAGATACCAGACCTTCAACATTCTATTCCAGAGGTACGGTGCTGACTAAACCCTTAGAGAGAATTCTTGAAGCAAACCCTTGGCAAAACCAACTTAACTTAAACTGCTACTTACTTACTCCCTCCCACATATTAGGCTTAGGTCAGGTACACTGGGGTAGGCGTACTTAGAAGCACCAGTTGAGGACGTTAGCCAAATGTATATATGAATGTATACATTTTATTCATTTTAACCATCTTATGGCTAAGGAACCATATGAATGCTTTTACAGTATTATTTCGCAATACTCCTTTTACTGTACGCACTTTTTATAATAACAAGTCTTGCAATTGTGGCAATTCATTTCTCTTGCATGAGAAGGAAGACTGTTCAATAAATAATACCTTTTATTGAAAACGCCCTTCTCTCTATTCCCTGCATAACTGGTGAAAGTAATTCTGCACAACTGACTGAGTGAAATAGCTGTCTATTGTTTCACACGACTCTAGAGATTGACTCTTATTCTGAGGAGCAAAGTTGTCATGTTAATGCGGTTGTTGGAAAACTGAATCCCTTCTTGTCTGAGCCAGGGAAGCTGATCACTTCCTATTCAGTCAAGAAAGTTTCCAGTGACCTCTGAGCTAGCTGGTACAAACCCAATTAAGTCTAACATAGTCAGTAGAGACCTAGAAGACCGCACTCCTACGTCTTCACTGCTGTTTATGTTATTCATATGCGCAGGGCCTATAGGGAAAATAGGAACTACACTACAGGGTAAAAATGACTCATCCCCTGCTCGTGCTAGAGCCTACCTTACAGCCATTTTCTAATGGCTCCTTTCTGCCCACCTCAAGTGCAATGAGGAAAAATCTGAAATCCTCTTGTATGAGACTTTTCCTCCTCAGTTTATGGAGTCCCTATTGCCGGATGACTATCTAAGTACCATAAAAGTAACATAAAGGGCTAAACCTACCAAAAGCACAATCCCATTTACCCAATAATCAGTCGGTTGGCAGTGGAGAAATTTCATTTATTTATTAAGCAAAAATACTCTACAGAGGAGCCTCTCCAACCCTCACCCATCAGGTGCACGGAGAAGACTGTTGGCTTGCATTCAAACAAGAGGTTATGTACTTTTCAGTTCAACACATATAATCACTGTAAAAGGAAAAACACCAGTTGGCCCTCGAGCTCCAGGAAAAGACCATATATGGCACACATGATTAGTTCAAAGCTTAGCTATTTATTACTGGGGAGGTCAGGAGGGATGACTCCATTTCGTCTTGGTACCCGGGAGTTTAGGCACGGCGCCTCCAAGAATGCGCTTATCGTACCCAAAGCCAGATGCGACCTTGAGTCTCAGGACAGTCGAGTAAACAGCCTACGTTCAGCTGCTCCCAGTAATTCAGATGAACTGGGGCTTGACAACTGCCGGAGACTAACACGCGATCACAGCCCGTGTTCGAGCATAGGTTCAGAAAATGGTGTCTGTATGATTCTCGGCCTACTCTGTAAGCCGGGGTAACACAAGGAGTGAATAAAGGCTGTCCTCCCTGCCAAAGCGATATAAATGGATACATATATATATCAAGCAAAGAGGGTACGTATAGATGCATCATGCTAACATAATATGGTCCGATACTCCTTATGTATTGGAAATCTATTTTTTATCCCTCAGAACGGCCCTTTTAGCATGCTGTAGCTAACTAAAACAGCTCAATCTTCAAATTTTCCTTCATCAATCTACTTTAAATATTTGAGCTCCTGCTGAACCAACTGAGCCTTTACTGCTGCTGAGGAGGTGAGTTTAGTTGCGCAATAAGAGCAACATGCAGGTCCGCATTGTTCACAAAGGCAGCGTGTAAATATGATACCGGCTATACATGCCAGCACTATCAGAATTTTCCATCCCCAAGAAGACAACAGAACCCAGAACCAACCAGAGAGGGACCATGTACCTGTCTCTACATGTATTTCGGAAGCCAAACGATGTAGCTTCTGGATAGCCAAATGAACGGAGGGGGCAGAGTCAGGGATATAAACACAGCAAGAGCTGCCAATCACACGGCTTGCTCCTCCTCGATCTGCAAAGATAACGTCTAAAACCATACGATTCTGACGCGAAACGAGCGTCGTCGCTTGCAGTTCTACGGTTAGATTAGTCAATATTCTTGCAGTAGTGTTAATTACCCCTTCAACTACTCTGGACAAACGACGTACTTCTTTGCTGGTGATTATAGGCCCCCAGATGGGAAACACTCCTTTTACAATATCGGTAAAATGCTGTTCAGGTTTGTCTGTCTGATCTATATCGGTAGTATCTATCATTCTTTTATTTCTCTTAACAGGTATAATTTGTTTATCTAGGCGGTGATCCTTGTGATAATTAGAAGGGGCGATATAGACTGGTGAGTACAGGAAGGACCGGTAGCAACGTCTAGCCCAACCTTGTGGAAGCCAAGTATAGGCATTCTCTCCACAAACAAAATATACATTAGGAGGGGTTAACAAAGGGGGGCCACCAAAGGTACGCAACCGATAAGTATAATTACATCGGCTTTCTCCTACTGATTGTACCCTACTCCCTGAACACAGAATGCAGAGGTACTATTTAGTATAGGCAATGGAATAGCCTTATCTTCAGTAACATTTCGGTCTTGAAAATGTTGAAAATACTGAGTGAAATTAAACTCTACAAAATCCAAAAGCTCATTTTTCAACCAAGTGGTATTCTCATGCGTTGTATACATATTCATACATGCTTTCGGATCTAAGGTTCCCTCTCCATTATTCCCCTTGGGTCGAACTCTGGATGAACCTCGATATATGCTAAAATCATTTCATAATCCTTTTCCGAAAACCTTTGAGTGTCCACAGTATAATGCATATACATCATTGAAAGTAATTTAAACCAAGCCTCACAACTCCCCAGATGCACAAGGGTAGGGATATGAATAAGTTGTGATTGTGCATAACAGATGGTAAAAGACCACAAACCCAACAATTTGTAGCATTGGTGGTGCTGTGTGTTTGATGAAGCATTTTAATAAATACATTTTTCACATAAGTCTGACAATGCTTTTCCTTATGGGGGGCTAAAGTATGAAACACATGTTCCGGAGGTGGGGCAGTTGTTCCTAAAACAGTACGCATAGGGTGGCAAAATTCCAAAGAGATGAATAATCCCATCAAGGTGATTAATAATATTGCTATAATAACTATAAATGCAATTTTAACTCGTTGAGTCCAACTAGAAAAGACAGGCATATATGTAGGAAAATAATGTGGTACAAAAGGACGTTCCTCTTCAGGAACGAAACGAGCAAGGGGATACATGCTAACTAAAAGTCCAAAAATAAACTCAGGCAATGCAGTCCAACCTGCCAGAGGGTGCTTTTTTTCTGTGTCCGTTTAGAGCCTCACAGGCAGGCTCCTATCGTTCATCACAAATAATATCAAAGCAAGCCTCTCACGTTGGAGTTATGTTCTCACACAATCCTTGAAGAAAACACAACCTGGGCCCTTTTAAACAGGAAATTCAGTCTTTTTTTCTGAACAGAGCAAGCAAATGTTCAAGGCTCTCAGCGCGTTCAGTCCAGTGTCTCGCTCAGTACCCCAAAAGTGCATCTAACAGACATTCGTGGAGGAGGTCTGTACCCTGTCACTCAAGTCTCTCCCTACCTCCTACCATGTTCACCTGGGGTACCGCATTGTTTTCTGGGCTGCAGGTTGTATCGAACATGGCCAGGCACTTCTTGATCAGAGAACAAAACAGAGGATGATGAATCCGGTGAAACAGGGGTACTGCGAACCTCTCGTTCGACTGTAGGGGCAACAGAATCTGGGGCAATCACTTGTGCTTAGGACAGAGCCCCTTCCGAGCCCGAGACACCTTCTCCTTGCCCTTCTCCAATTACCTGGGCGTCAGAAAAAGGGACAAAACGAGGAACTCACTCACTTTCCTGGGTCAGAACCCCTTCCGGGATTCGTTGATCATATGGAAGCGGGAGGGGTAGTTTTTTCAGATGTGACACAAGGATCCAGTGTCGCTTGTCATTCACCTTTACCGCCGGCCGCGTGGCCAACAAGATTTGAAACGGTTCTGACCAACGGGGATCCAAGCGGGATTTTCGCTGGTAATTACGGACCAGAACCCAGTGTCCTGGCTCCAGGCGATGTCCTGGACCCTCCGGCAGGGGCTGCAAAACTGCTGAGACCTATTGATGAATGGAACGAAGATCTTTAGTCAAAGCATACAGATAATCTGTCAACATAGGATACTCTATATCACAAAATGTTCTGGGTCTCGAGATGCCCCAAACATTAGCAGGGTGCCCAAAAATGACCTCATATGGAGATAAGCCATAACAAGAATGTGGGGTAACCCGTATTGACATTAGTGCCAACGGTAGAGCATCTGGCCACTTCAACCCGGTACTTTCTTGTATTTTTGCCAAATTGAGCTTCAGTATCCCATTATAGTTCTTGACCGACCCAGCGGACTGGGGGTGTTGAGCCGCATGGAATTTCTGTTTAATCTGTGATCCATTACAAATGTGACTGATAAGATCTGCATTAAAGTGTTTTCCGTTATCACTCCAGATCACCCTAGGCAATCCATAGCGTGGGAAGTATTCCTTTACCAATGCCTTTGCCGTTGCCAAAGCAGTATTTTCCTTGGTCGGGGAGGCTTCCACTCATTTACTTAAAGTGCACACCACGACCAGGACATACTTCAAATTATTTATACGCTCCAGCTGGATATAATCCATTTGTAGCACCTCGAAAGGCAAAGATGGGGGTGCAAAGTTACCACTCAGAACAGGCTCCCTGCCCCCAAGGATATGTCGTAAGCAAACCATGCAATATTGCACCAAATGAGCAGCGGTCTTTGGAATATTGGGATTGTACCATACAGGATCTAATAATGCACAAATACCTTTCGCCCCAATATGAGCCGAACCATGTGCCATTGTTACCACCGCATTCACTAATGCATTGGGCAATAACCATCGCTGTTTTTCTGTCAAATCAATCCAACAATCTTCTGCATCTAATTTCCCCACTTTCCCTTTCCAATGATCCAGCTCCATAGGGGTAGCTTCTTTCTGTATTTCTCGGACCCTCTCTATGGTGTTATTAAACATCTCTGTATCAGCCACCCACCTAGCAGAGCTAGTCACAAACATTGAGGGCAATTTGGATTTAGCAGTTTCTTTAGCTACTTGATCAGCAAAGGCATTACCTTCACCCACTGCATCAACCACTGCCTTGTGTGCACTGCATTTACCTACAGCCACCATCTCTGGTAATGTCAATGCGGTCAGCAATCGCAAAATCAAGGGGCCATGCTGTATTCGCTGACCATGGGAAGTGAGAAAACCTCTTTCGGCGCTGTGGCCTTTTGTTTAAATATTGCTGATAATCAGAGCCCCTTCACGAGCTCCGATTAACAGCAATACTTAAACAAAATGCCATAGTCTGCCCCTCTCTTTACTAACGAAAGCGTAGACACTTTCCAAACACAGCGTGTGCTAAAGTACACGCTGTGTTTGGAAAGTGTCTACGCTTTTGTTAGTAAAGCGCGGGGCAGACTGTGGCATTTTGTTTAAGTATTGCTGTTAATCGGAGCCCGTGAAGGGTGGCAGTACTCCCCCTGGCGGAAATTGACATAAAGCTTTTTTAGGATATGGTATGGCTGGAAGGTAATGGTACGGTTTTCAATGTAGGCGCAAGGGTACATGGATAAAGGTGGAGCGCTTTTGGAGGGAGCTATGGCACAAATGGTAAGTGGTGGCTGTTTGGGTCACAGGTTCAAAGGATAGGATTCCGGTTCCTGTCGATGCTGTCAAAGTATGATGAGGATGTGCAGTTGAGCACGAGGGTAGGCATGAAATGCTACGCGGACACATGGAATATCATGATCTGGACTATGAGGGAGTACTTGGTGGAAGATTACTTGCAGGAGGCACTGGATGGGGATCTCACCAATTTGTTCATGACATTTTCCAGGATCATTGGCATCAGGACAGCCGTGGAGAACCCGACAGGAGGTGAACAAAAGGGCACAAAGGGTGGGCTCCAGCAAGGACACCAGTTCTAGCACCAGGTAAAGCTGCAGCAGCGTAATTTGGGTGTCGGCTGTAATTGAAGAAGGAGCTTTGGCATGAGAGTTCAAGATGGGGTTAAGGTACGAAGGAAGGAAGTGCTGCGCTGGGGACCATAGGTTTACACTATGGGAAGGGACCGTAGCTGTTCTTATACGGCGTAAGCTGGCAATGAAAGAGAAAAGCTGATCCTGGTGGTGCTGGCAAGAGCCTTCATACCGGAAGGGCACCAGGGATTTTGTAGGTAGTTAGGCAGGCTTACAGGCTCTGGGGGTACACTTTCTATTACCAATATTATGGCAGATGGTGGCAGGGATGTAGCAACACAGGCAGGCGTATGGGAACTGCTTGTAATACACCTAGTAACTTGGATCTTTTAATACTTTGGATGGTGGAGGTATAGTACCACAAAATTATGTTAATGTCCAAGGGAAACAGGGCACGCTTGGTCAGGGGATTCTCAAGAATATAAGGGTCAGTTGTGGCTTTCCATTCAAGGTTATTAAGCAGGGGATGGCTCGCTTGGAAGGTGCACTGGAGGAAGGGGCCTGTTGCGGCTACGTTTTTCCAACTGGAATATCATGGATGACAGGGCATTTTGAGGTAACATGCCACTGGGGGAAAGTTATCCTTGTGGGGTGGCCAGTTTCCACAGGATTCCTTGATATCTTGGGGCGTTCAGGTGGGTCTTAGGGGTAATTTTTGACATCAGAGCCATTATGATGGATTCCGTGCCCAGTGACATTTGTTTACATAGTGTTTTGTCCGCTATGATTGGGATCAGGGGGGTTTTGGGTATGTGGGAGCACAAGAGCAGATAGCTGGACAATTTTTAGAGCTGTCATATTAGGACATTGAGATCTAACCTGTGGCAGTTGAGGTCTGGATATGGTGGTGATAATGCAAAACACAATAGGGGATCATAGGCGATTTGATGATTTGGGGCACCAGAGCAGACAGCTGGATCCAGGTTGGGGGCGGTCAAATACAGCTGGACCGAGGTTTGGGGCTATCAAATTACAGCTGGTCCCAGGTTGGGGGCTGTCAAATACAGCTGGACCCAGGTTAGGTGCTGTCAAATACAGCTGGACCCAGGTTGGGGGCTGTCAAATACAGCTGACCCAGGTTGGGGGCTGTCCAATAGAGGCCGATGAGATGGAGCCTGAGGACATGGCGGCCTGGTTACTAATGGTGATAGAGCAAATGTCGCCCAGTATGGCACTAGCATATGCTCGAGGAGCGCAGAGTTGGCCTTTGCGGTACCATTGGCAACTTTGTGGATACATGGCCCAGAATAGATTTAGCACTGGTTCCAAGGGCTGTCAGAGGTTGCTGGGCAGGCTTGTGGAGCTCAGAGTGCACGTTTTGGAGTACCATTAGCAACACAGCAGACAGGTGGCCAGTACGGCAGTAGCACATGCTGGAGTAGTTTGTGTTGATATTTGGGGTACCCTTGGAAACATATAAATCAAGTGACCCAGAACAGCACTGGCATGCAGGAGCATTATCAATGATACTGTGGCCATTGAGGCACGTCTGATTGAGGACGATTAAAGCTGACAAGCCAGTTACGCTGTGCGAGTTGAGGCTTGACAGTTGTGGGAGGCATGGGTGAACCAGGGGAATAGTTGACAGCATGAAAGTCAGCCGGATCAGCACGCCACAGTCATTCCTGGGGTTGAGGTCGGTGACCATGGAGGTCCTGTATTCAAGTTGGGATGGTAGAGGATAAGCCCGGTTCCACGGACTGCGGAGGTGGCTGGGCAGTGCTGGGAGCTCAGGGGCACGTGCAGAGCACTTTTGTAACAAGGAAAGCAGCTAGACTTAGTAGGGGCTGCCACTCATGGGCATTGTATTTGATACTCTGGCCAAGGGGGCATACTTAGCAAGGGGATAGATTTCCGAGCATTTTTTCCATGGTCTGTCAGAAGGCGCGGGACAGTGTTTTGGGGCAGCTAAGGCCTGGGTTAGGGGCCAGTGACAAAAAGGGCGGCAGTGGGTCCTGGTATGGCGCTGTATTTGTTTTTTGGGTCCGTTTGCGCAGGTCGAAATTCAAGGGCATGTTATCAGCATGACATGCGACGGAGGAGGACTCGGACATCGCTTATGCTTTCCCCGGCTCACAGTTAGGTGTGTTCCTGTAAGAGCTGCTCGGTTACAAGGCTTGCAGGCTGCCCTGCTTTGCAGGGAGCAAGAGAGTCAAAAGACAAGAGTGAGGATTAAAGATCGGTACAGTTCCATTGGCATCCATTTGAACAGGGATAGTGGCTTGTGCGTGGGACAGAAAATTGGTCCGCAGTCGAGGGTAGTTTTTCGTCAGGGATACTTTACATTTGCCAGACAAGTGGGTTTCAGGTTTTTGGGGGTGGGGTGGGGGTTTTAGGAGTAGGGATCCCCCCATTTTTTCACGCCGGAGACTGTGGCTTATGTGCAGAGGTTATTCATTAAGTTACACGTGTGTGGCTCTGGAGAACCATATAGTTGTTTTTTTCCCACTCCTCAGGGAGGTTTTGGGGGGGCTTTCCTTTTGGTTATGAAGTGGCATGGTTAAAGCAGTAAGCTTAAGGGTAGACATCATACACATTTGTACACGTCTACAACAAATCAGAGAGGTCTTGGCAGGGTGTAGGTATTTAATTTTTATGTTTGCTCTGGGACGTGTAGCTCTTCCTTGTGAATAAAGTGGCACCGGGCTGGGGCTTGTTAGGTCACACTGGGGGGCAAAGGGGAAAATTGGTCCAATGTTCCGTGTTGCTGTGGAGCTGCAGTCACACTAGGTCTTGGGAGTCTGGCCATGGGGTCGGGGCACGGCGGACATGGGGTCTTGGGGTGAGGAGCATGTAATGCTGTTAGCAATGTGTACTGGTCGGGGGGAAGTGTTTCTAAGATATTTTGTTTTCTGAAATATTATGGTTGTTTTTCAGGTTCAGCTACAGTTGGAGGCTCCGGGGTGTCTGTTTTGATTCTGGAGAAGTCATTGTTTATATCGGAAGACCAACAAGAAAGAGAGGCAGACTCTGGGTTTCTTGGGCCCCACTCCATATTATTTGCACATGGGATCGTATAGGAGAAGAGGACCTGGGGGGGAGGTAGCTGCTACCCTCTTAAGATAGGCTGTTGGGGGCGGGGTGGAGGGGTTAGGAATTTACATACAGGTGAGTTATGCCAATGGTCGAGCGTCGGCTAGGTGGATTGAGTGCTGGCCATGAGGGGCGTGGTATGGGGACTTTACACATGGAGGCATTAGGAAGTCATGGAAGGGGTCTATGGTGCCCGGACTTCTTTTCTTAAAGCTCATTCGGCTGGCGTTATCTATGACTCACAGGTATTTTTTTTTTCATGGTTTCCTTTTTCTCATGGATCGGATGTTGTCAGGTGCAGGTTCTTTTGCGGAGGCTCTGTCGGTTCCTAGGTTCTTGGAGGGCAGAAAAAGGGGTAGTTCGGGGGGAACTTTTCTGGGTGGCGGTTGGCAGTCAAGTTGGCATGTTTTAGCCAAGTTTATTCGTTATTGACGGAGGCAAGGGAACGGGTAGACAAGTTTACGAGGTAGGATCTTTAAGGTGCTTTAGGAAGTTAGGTTAGTGACAGGTTAATAGTCGTAAAGGTTAAGGTTGAAAGGTCAAAGGTAAAAGGGTAAAGTTCAAAGGTCATAAGCTAAAAGGTCACAGTAGGTGGTACTGAATTGCAGGTTTTAAATGGTGTGTGGGGGAACCTTAGGGGTAGGGGTAGCGTAACATAGGTAACAGCTTGTACAGTGAGGTTGTAGTTTTTTAAGTCATTAGGTCAAGGGCTTTTTAATTGTGATGTGCACCTATTTCAATAAAAGCAGCCTTTTACACACTTTTTCGGTGTCAGTGGTCTGTGCCAGGCCCCATATTCCCCAAAGTAACTTCGGGGGGGGGGGGGGGGAGGGGAGAGTGCTTTGAGTGTTAAGATTATAAGCGATGCCCGCACATCTGTCTTGCGCACAATTCTCCCAATTCTGGTTTCTTAGGTGGGTGCTTCTGCTCTTAGGCAGAACTACATACAATGCAATGAGCGCTGTTTCTCTTACGTCACGGTATTCTACAGCAGATGACGTCGCAGAAAGATGCTTAGTTGCAATCTTTGCCTGCCGAGCAACACATTTGGAAAAGTTAATGCAGTAAATGGAGAGCTTATATTTATAAGTATTCCTCGCGAAGCATATTGTCTTGCAAAGTTTCGGGCTTGTAATTGTGCAGAGTGCTTCCTGTTTAATTTGGGGTACACGGTCACCAGAATGGTGCAGGTGAACTTCAGTGGAAAACACGCCCGCATCCCACCTGGCTTCTTTCAAGAGGCACTGCAGCAAATTGTAGACAAGGGGTTCCCTTTCAGTTATAGGACTCTGATGTGGTGTGCCAAAGCACACCCTGGGCGTAATGGCACTGTGCCTTTCCTGTGCAGTTCCATGCAGTATTCTCTGCAGGTGCGGACTCTCAGGCCAGCTAGAATTAATAATGATATCAACTTTTATAAATGTTATAGGGTGACAACTTTTATCAGTGTGGTTGTTTTTAATAACGTCCTTACCCAGCATACTGTCGGCCTACTCGAAGATCAAGCGAGATTCTAAATTCACAGGGAGGGCGAGTTAGAGGCTGGGGTTTGGAGGCACTGTAATGTTCTCTCTTCCCACTCACAAGTACACGCTGAGGCAGTGGAAGGTGAGTGACTCGCGTTTATTTTATAGTATAAAGCACTACAGAGCTTAGGGCGCCGAGCGTCTAACTGTCTCCCGCTCCGGTCGCCAACTGCCGCTTTACGCGCTTCGCGCCTTCCTCTGCGTCTCCCTGCGCATGCGTGCGCATCCTGCTCTAGTCTATGGCGTGATGCGTCATCGTGCACACGCTCATAGACTAGAGCGCATACCACATATCTCCCCCCTTTAATATAAACAACAAAACATTCCCCCCAGCAGGTTAAGGGTCCCTCACAGGGTTATGAGTCTATGTGGGGCACCTCGGGAGGTGGCACCAAAAGCTAGTGTCCATCCATCACAAAGTCTCTATATCGAGAGGGCACAGTGACTGCCCTTCCGCTGCGGGTGTGTCTTACCGGCATGTTCTCTCTCCCTTCTGTCTCTCCTTGGGACCTCTCATCTTCTCTCACATCAGCTCTCTGCTCTGCATTCACCGGTGCACCATCTCCGTCAGTAGGCACTGCTCCCGGGCCATCCACTTCAGTGTCCTCACCTACACCTTCCCCACAGTCTCCTGTGCTGTGCCCCACTTGGGGTCTTGCTTCCTGTAAGTCCATCCGTCTCTCGTCCTCTTCAGACTTGGGCCATACTATTATTTTATTGACTCTGGCCATGCGGTCTTGCGACCAGACCTTGCCATCACTGAGAAGAGCCGCCCTGCCTCGTACCTCCTGAACTTGTAGGGGCCGGCTGAACTTGCTTTCACCTTTCTTTTGTAGGGTAGGGAGTTTAACCCTGACCCATTCCCCTTCTTCCAACACGGTTTCCTTTGTGTTGCGTCGCTTGTCGTAGTGTGCTGCGTAGATCTTCTGGGCCTTCTCCAGATTGTGCTGCACCACCGCTGGGGACCACTTGCTGGTGATGGTCTTCTCCCTCCATGCAACGTTGTCCCGGGTGAAGGGATGCCATCCTCTTAGCACTTGGAACGGACTGTACCCCACTACTGAGGGCGTGAGCCGGTAAGCCCATAGCATGCTCATTACTTCCACTTCCCAGTCCTTTCCTTGTGATATGGCTGCCTGAATGGAGCCCATGAGCACCCGATTGAACCTTTCGACCTGGCCGTTACATGCCGGATGATAAACGGCCGTGTGTTTCACCTCAATCCCATTCCTTTTCATATATCGACCCCACCTGTCCGATACAAATTGTGGTCCGTTGTCACTGAGAATGGATTTGGGTATACCCTCTCGTAGGAACACCGAGGTCAGGAATCTCAATATAGTGTCAGTGTCCATTGACTCTTGTATGTCCACTTCCGGCCATTTGGAGTACTTGTCCATTATCACACATATGTATTTATTCACCCCTCTACTGTCTAGGACGGGCCCCAGAATGTGTATAGCCACATCCTCCCAGGGGCCTTGCGGGGTGCCAAACTTCCCCAATGCAGGTCTGAGTGGGCGGAGCACCTTGTCCGCTCCTTGACACTGCCCGCACTCCCGCACTTGTCTCTCTATGTGGGCATCCATTCCTGGCCACCAGTACATCTGCTTGACCAACGCCTTGGTCTTCACTATGCCCAAATGTCCCTCGTGCAGTAACTTCAACAGCCTGGGTATCAGTGTCACTGGGGGCACCACACGTTCTCCTCTGTACAAGAATATCCCCGAATCGCTCAGGGACAATTCCTCTCTCATCTCATAGAATCGTCGCACTCCCTCAGTGAGCTTCTTTTTGTCCGGCCAGCCCGAAGTGAGGTGTCTCCTTACCTCCACCTTCTCCTCATCTAGCTCGTAGGCCGCCTTCCATTCCTGTGCACTAATCGACATCTCGTGATCCTCCATGCTGGCCACCATCTCCTCTTTGTCCGGGGCCTCCTCCGGCGCTTCCTCCATCGCAGCAGCCCGGCTGAGGAAATCAGCCACCTTGTTTTGCGTGCCTGGAAGATATTCTACGTCGTAGGTGTAATCCAGCAGCTTCAAGGTCATTTTGGCGATTCTTGGGGTCGCTGTGTCATGGCCCGAGGACGTCAACACTTTGATAAGCGGCTTGTGATCCGTTTGAAGCTTGAATCTTGTGCCCCATATGAACTGCCGAAACTTGTTTAGGGCCCACGTGACCGCCAGCATCTCCTTTTCGATTACGCTGTACCTTTGTTCCGTCGGAGAGAGCGCACGGGACGCAAAACTGATCGTTTCCTTGGATCCATCTTCTCTTTCCTGCGCCAATACCGCCCCTAAGCCCTTGTCGCTTGCATCTGTCGTCACTATGGTCTTGCCGGTGGGGACGTACCCTTGCAGTGGGATGGCTTGGCTGATGCAGTCTTTTACTGTCTCAAATTCGGATTGAGCCTCTGCGTCCCATTCGAATTGAGCATTGTTTCTAGTTAGTTGTCTCATCCTGTAGGTCCGAGTGGCAAAATGTCTGACAAACTTGCTGTAATACTCGGCCATTCCAAGGAATGACCGCACTTCCTCTTTGGTTGCTGGGGCTTTGGCATCCCTTATCGCCTTCACATTTTGTTCTTTCGGCGAGATGCCATGTGTGCCTATTTCGTGTCCTAAGTAGGTCACTGAGTGAGTCCCAATTCTACATTTGCTCCATTCCGCCGTCAAGCCCTTCCCTTGCAACACTCCTAGGACTCGATGCAGTTTCTTGTCGTGCTCTCCCTTATCGGGGCCCATCACTAAAATGTCATCTTGAAAATACTGCACCCCCGAGATGTCCTTAAACAGCCTGTGCATTAGCTTCTGGAAAACGGCCGCGGCGGATGCCAAGCCAAAGGGCATTCTCCGGAATTGGTAGCATCCGAAGGGTGTTATGAAGGACGTGTACTTCCTACTTGACGGATGCAGCTCTATTTGGTAATATGCTGACGTGAGGTCTATTGTGGAAAAGTGGGTTATGCCTTTCGTTCTCGCCAGCATCTCCTCAATCCTGGGGAGCGGGAATCTCTCCACGATGATGTTTTTGTTGAGCTCTCGGAGGTCCACACAGAGCCGGACCTTACCATTCGGTTTCTTGACCACCACCAAGGGCGATAGCCATTCCGCACTGTCCACTGGCTCGATAATGCCTTGTTCTTCCAACTTTAGCAACTCCTGTTGTACCGCTTCACTCGTGGATATGGGTATGTTCCGGACCTTATGAACAACTGGTACTGCCCCCTCCTTAAGGACTATTTTATGTACGAATTTGTCCAGTTTGCCGACCGTGCCCTCAAAGACCTTGGGGTATGCCGCTTTCCAGTCCTCGTCTTTCGAGAGGGGCCATTCATCTGTTAACAGAATTTGCTCTTTCCCTCCTGGATTGAGTATGATGCCGAGATCTCCTGCATCTCTCCATCCCAACACCGATGGGCCCTTCTCCGCTACGTATAGGGTGCACGTGGCCGACCGTCCTCTAAATTCGAACACGAAGTCCCGGCACCCCACCAGGGGGATGGAATCCTCTGTATACGAGATGGGTCTGATGTCCGGCGGCATTAGATCGTGCCCCACAACCGGTGCGAAGTCCTCTTCCCATATCGATCTTTGCACGATGGTCCAGGGGGACCCTGAATCGACGGCCACATGTACCTTCACACCCCCGATGAGCATGTCCGTGCGGGGCTTATCTCTTCGCTTCCCTGCTACATCCAGTACCTGGTCCTCAATGCACAGAACCAAATCATCTTCTTCCGGGTCCTCTTCCTCACTCAAGTTCGCTGTGGCAGAGTCGATACACTTGACAGTGGACTTCGACCCTTTCTTCCGACACACTTTTTCGAAATGGCCGGTCAGACCACAGAACGAGCACCGGGCACGGAACGCGGGACAACGTCTGTCCTGCGCCGCGTGCGCTGCACTGCCGCATCTGTAACACGCGAATTTGTTTCCAGGGCTGGAGCGGGCCGTCTGTTTTCCAGTTCCTCTTGTGTCCTTCCTCTGGTCTCCGTAAGTGCTTTTGGGCTTGCTGGACTGTGGTGCCTCATCAATCTTGTTGATCATCTGCCTCGGCCCACTTTCCCTTTTTGCCGCATCAGCACCTCGCTTAGACATTTCTGCCTTCTTGACCATCGCCACCACTTCTTTAAGGGACGTCTCGTTCATCGCCCATAACTTGTCCTGGACCGCTCTGCTGGTGGTGTGCATCACGATTTGGTCTTTAATGTATTCATCCTGCAGGGCCCCATACCTACACGTGATAGCTAGGCGTCGGAGTGCCGCCACGTAGTCATCAATGGATTCTCCCGCCTCTTGTTTTCTCTGTTGGAAATTATAGCGGTCTATTGAGACACAAACTGCCGGGCGGTTGTGGCTGTCCAGGTCGTCCAGTGCATTCATAAAGACATCCGTCTCCGCTGCACCTCTCTCCTTGGGTACCAGATTCCTAAACACCCTTACCCCTTCTGGGCCTAAGTTGTGGAGCAACAGTCTCTTTTTCCTTTCCGGCGTGTATTCCCCTTCACTTTCATCTCCGAGGGCCTCTATGTAGTTGAGAAAGTATTCTTTCCAGTCTTCCCATTTTAATTGGGGTTCTCCCGGCCTGGGTAGGAAGGGGACGGGTGCCATCAGGGCTGAAGCTTGATTCGCCATCCTGACGTCGCCTCTAGGGTCTCCCTCCTGGGCCCTTCGTTGGGTAGGCTCACCGGATGCTCCTGCGCTCTCTGCCGTGTCGCCTTGGCCCCTTGGACTACCTGGGGTATTGTCCCTCGCACTTTGCGCGGTTTGCTCGGTCTTCCCCCCGTCCTCTAGCTTGGGGGTGTCTCCCTTAGTTGCCAGGGTGCTGGCTGAGGGCCCCTGGTGTCTTGGGCAGCACTGACCTGACTATGGAGTCGGTGTTGGGGTCTGTACCGTGCTGCTGCGCTGCTGCCACGCCCTTAGCTCTTCCTGTAGGTGTCCTGCCTTGCTGGCTCGTGCGTGGGGTTTGCAGGGGGTGATTGCTGTTGTCCTCTGCGCCTGGTGGTGTTCAGATGCCAGCCTCGTCGCCACTGTAATGTTCTCTCTTCCCACTCACAAGTACACGCTGAGGCAGTGGAAGGTGAGTGACTCGCGTTTATTTTATAGTATAAAGCACTACAGAGCTTAGGGCGCCGAGCGTCTAACTGTCTCCCGCTCCGGTCGCCAACTGCCGCTTTACGCGCTTCGCGCCTTCCTCTCCGTCTCCCTGCGCATGCGTGCGCCTCCTGCTCTAGTCTATGGCGTGACGCGTCATCGCGCACACGCTCATAGACTAGAGCGCATACCACAGGCACCCGTGAACACTGTGAATGGTGCCTTGGGCTTAGCTCCCCACGGTGACTGCCTTTTCCCAGCTGGCAATCTGAAATTACGCTAATAACTTTATAGTTTCCTCCCGCAGCTGCTGTTTCATGATTCAGTGTTATGCATTTATTCTTTATTTAATGGAGCGTATTTCAGACTGTTACTTTCCATAAATTACGCACTTCAATACGCATCTAAACTTGTAGGTCCAACTTTTTTTTATTGGAACGCGGGTTTCCTTATATATAAATAATTATTTTAAAGGATTCATATTTTCAAATACAAACACTTTAGTGTAGTCAGTCTTTGTTCGCTGGTACCGTGGTCATAACATATTTTGTCATTCAGTAGTCGCTGCCCTATAGCATTTGTTAGTGAATACTGTTTTTGAGCAAAACATTTCAGTTATTTCTTTTGTTGTGTTTGTTTTGTTATGTGTATTTTCATCGGGGCACTGCAGTACTCATTAGCGGGCTGGCAAGATAGCACTGAAATGACAAAATGGCATAATCTGCTCCAAATCCTCCTAAAATGAGATCAGACAATGAAAGGGAACAACTGCCAGTCTCAACACCTGCAGTCTGAAAACGCCATATAGCACTCATTCTTTACGACATCTATTATTATACTAACCAAAAACGGTAATGCGAACATCATTTTACTCACTCGAGGGCACTAATACAATCATAAAAAAATAGGGACAATGCAAAACTTTTAATTGTATAACCTTAAGTTTGGTTGTAGCTAGTCTTTTGTTATAGGGTGACAACTGCCAATGATTTTCCATGAGCAGAGTTCCAGATTTCTACCTCAAAGCCCTTCATTAGATAAAGGATGCCTGCTGTAGAAAAGAAAGTACTCCCACTGTGCGGAGAGCTGTGCAATCTTGCTCTTTCACACAGCTTTCCGGCCATAGGTTTCACATTTGCGAGAGTTTGAGCTATTGGCATTATAGATAATAATGCCTTTTATTTATGCGTTTTAAAAACCTGCGAGCGGTGCGTAAACACGCACTTTGTACTTATTGTCGTTGCATACGAAAAGCAAGGCTGGAAGTAACTGCATCTCTTTTACTACCGGCCTTGCTTCTCGTAACCAGGGACTACAAGTACATACGGTCCGCTAGCAGGTTTTCGAAACACATAAATAAAAGGCATCTGTCATTTACAATGCCGATAGGTCAAACTCTCGCAAATGCAAGACCTGTTGCATTGAAAATGCTTGTCCAGTCAGTCAGTCAAAACTCTTTATTTCGATTAATTAAAATCATAAAAGAAGCAGCAGTACATATATACAAAATAGATAAAAATATATATACAATTAAAATAAACAGACATATATTTACAGACATTCATATATATATACACTATTTATATTACATAATTCATGGGAAAACATTTAATACAAAACGTCTCCAAATGGCCTAAAAACTAATATTAAAATACAATTAAAATGTATGATGTCATCAGTTCCATGATTGTGGGGCAGGAGTTCAATTCATATATGGTGTTCTTTTGTTCTTTACTCTTGCTGCAGCCACCAGAAAACTTGCTACGCTAAAGATGACCCGCACACTGTTCAGCAGTTGCAAATGTAGCAGTGCAGGCCTCACCTGTAGGAACCCCGCTTCTCGTAATATGGGCAACAAGAATTTATTTCGTGCCTCAGAAAAATTTTCACAAAACATAATTAGGTGAAGGGTGTCTTGTGTCGAGAAGTTATCACATGAACATGGTGGGGAATCTGCTGGTTTGCCCCATTGTTGGTGGTCTCCCAGGACAAGATGAATTAGATTGAATCTGAACCTTATCAACAGAAAGCGATGATACGGCTTTGTAACAATCTTAAGGTAGGGTTCAATATAAGGCGAGGTCTGTAACGCATAAATGCTTCTTACTCCTGATTTTTTAAGCTCCACCTCCTCCCTGTCAGCCTCTGCCATGATCCGGAAATTGTATTTAATCCATCCCAGATCCTCTTTCTTAATTCCCTCTGGGGCGGTAAACAATTCTGGGCGTCCCAGCCTGACACACGCCGCTCTAACGTATGCCAGCCATGGGATGCTGTATGCCTTGTCGAGGGCCAAGCAGTCTTTAAGGATAAGGTGATTGAGAGTAATGTCCTCGTTGAGCCATGTCTTTACCCAGCAAATCAGTGGGGCTGCTTTAAGATAGTCTGAGATATAACCCACACCTAGTTCACAGTGTACCGCCAGAGTCGACGACGACTGAGGTACCGCCAACAGAGATCTAAGGAACTTGTTTTCGACTAATTGAATTTTGCCCACGTGTCCATATCCCCATATCGACGCCCCATAAGAGGCAATCGCACAGCACTTAGCCTTGTAAATTTTAAGCATAGGTTCCAAGGGTTTGGCTCCCAGCCTTTTAGCAAAATTAAGAAGCGCTGTTGTAGATCTAGCCACTATATTGCTTTTGTGCTTCTGCTGGGGACCCCAGTTGCCTCTCGTCGAATAAGACCCCCAGATAAGTGAAAACTGGGACCCTAGAGACTTCCGCACCCAGGCATTTGAAAGTTTTAACATTCCTGATCTTCCTGCGAGCCCCTACAATCATTACATGAGATTTTTTGCTGTTAACTTTAAGATCAAGGGAGTCCATAAATGCTCCAAAGCTGTCCAGCAGCCTCTGTAGACCCAGACCGGTGCGGGCAATAAGTACGGCGTCATCCGCGTACAGGAGGACCAGGATACCCGTTCCTCCTGCACGTGGGATGTCCGCCCCGGCCCCGGACAGAGATTTTTCCAGGCCATTTATATAGATCGTGAAAAGAAGGGGGGCCAGGATGCAGCCTTGTCTGACTACCCGTCTAGAACTGAATTGGCCAGTGCACCTGCCGTCCTGTGTAACCCTAACAGCTGCTGCTAAGTCCTGATGGAGGGAGCCAAGAAAATAAACTAAGGAAGCATCTATGCCCATGTCCAACAAAATACGCCATAATTTAGAGCGGTTCACCATATCGAAGGCTGATGATAAATCCATGAACCCAAGATATAGAAAGCCCTCTTTTGCCACCGTGTATTTATTAATCAAGAGGTATAAATTAAGGCATTGGTCCATGGTGCCCCTATGCTCCCTGAAGCCGTACTGAAGATTCGAGAGCACCCCCCTGTCATTCAGCCAATCTCCCAGTTTCTGAAGAATAACTCTGCCCATGATCTTAACGGCAGAGTCTAACAAGGAGATTGGCCTGTAGCAGGCGGTGTCCCCTCGACTCCCCTTTTTGAAGATGGGCATGATAATGGAAGAACCCCAGGAAGAAGGAAAACCCACCAGTGCTGCAGCATTAAATACATTTGTTAAGATTTTTGCCCAAAAATTGGGGTACATGATATAAAGATCAGCTGGCACCCCATCGGGGCCTGGGGCCTTGTTTTTAGAAGTAGCACGAATCGCCCTTTCTACTTCCGCCAGTTCGAATTTAATGGGGGTTCTGGGACAGCTAATGGTAGGAAGTACAGATGTTAACTCCAGCGTGTCATTGTCCCCATAAATATTCTTAAAATGCTGGAGCCATACATCATCCGGAATTACGCAATCCGTATCTAGATTGTCGCTTTCCGTGAAGAATGGCTGGTTTAATATGGCCCAGAACTTTCTGCTATCCCTTAATACTTCAACAGCCTGTAGATTATCCCATGCCTCCTCTTTGATTTTCTGTTTACGCACGGAGATTGCCATTTTGTACTCCTTGCGGAGAGAGGAAACCAAGATTCTATCCCTTGGGCTCCTCTTAAGGGCCTCCAGGAGGGCCTCATGAGCTTTTGTACAAGAGGTATCATACCATCTCTGGGCTTTCTTGCGGTGCGTCCCACTCCCCTTGTGTAGGTTATCAGCAATTTGTTTACAGATTGCTGAAAAGGAGGTTATTGTTCCCTTACCCACGTCTTTGCCATCCAGGCAGGTACCAATATTGGACTCAGTCTTGGCCACCAGTTCGTCAAAAAAGGCCTCAGGGACTATTTTGTCCCACTTTATCCGTCTGCCTTGATCTTTTGTAGAAATGGCTCGTGGAGCTTCCCTTCCTGGGTCCCTGATGACAATCTTGGCACCCATATCGACTTCTAGTACAAGAGGGTTATGGTCACTAAATGGTGACATCACTACGCTATAAGCCAATGTCTTAGTCAGGAGTAGGGGGGATACAAAAATGTAGTCGATGACAGATTAACCCCCCTCCCTGTAAAGGTAGGTGCATTCTCGTTACCACTTTCCCTGGCTGGTTCTAATAAATTCAAATTGGAAAGCAATGCCTCCAAATCCTCCCCCTGTTTACCATGTTCAAAATGGGGTACCCTACTGTTTGGGTGCCCATCTAAGTCATCCCCATAGCAGTCCCATTTGAAGGGTGTATATTAAAATCTCCCATAAGAAACATCTCTACCGAAAAAGAATTATTAACCTTGTGGACTGACAAAAATTGTTCTAACATGTTAAAATGTTCAAGACCATCCATGGCATTATACAAATTTATCAAAAGGTATTGCTTATTAGGCATGGACCATTCTAGGATAAGAAAGTTATCTGACTCCACATTACATTTTCTAAATGACCCAGCAAGATCTAAGGTGACAAGGAAGAGTAAGCCACCCTTAGACCTCCCCACAGTCCCTCGGATCGCAGGGGTGGTAAAGATTTGAAAACCATCTAGATTGAAACTAGAGCCTACATCCCAGGTTTCCTGCAATGCCAAGATATCAAAGTGTTTTATAAATTGCAACCAGATGGGGTCAGTGCTTTTGGACCTGATACCCGCCACATTCCAACTTAAAATTTTGCATGGGACTTAATATGAGTCTGCCGGAATGATAGGGCCATCTCTCTCATTCCCCTTACTTAAGGTTACATGGCCCAGTCAATCATTGCATTCCATCTGGGATAGGGGTGAGAACCTGTTACTAAGCTGTACCTCTCCCCTTGGTTGCACATTGATCGGGGAAGCTGGAAGTATAGTCATGGGCTCAGTGTCCCCTCCCCTGGATGGCCTCTGAGCAGGGTGCCACTGGGCGCTCATCCTGGCCTGGTATGTTAGAGTGCTTATATTGCTCGGTCTTGTGTATGATCAGAAATGTGGGTCTGGGTGTCTATGGACATTGGGTGGTGGGTAGAAGAACCCCAAAGGAAGGGGTCTAATGCCTTTATTTACAAGCTCTGAGCCATCCCAAAATAATCTTTCCGCGCAGTTCCTGTTATTAAAGTTCACCACCACGCAATCCCCTGGAATGTTCTTTGGTCGGTGCCCCACCCATCGCACCCTCCTTACCATAGTGATTGCGCTGGCCACATTGGCTTTGCCTGTGCTAAACTGATCACACCACTGACTAGCTAGATTCATCAAGTCAGCGGTAGTCTCCCAAGCTCCCCCTTTAACCGGGGGAACTCCTGTGAATACAGCCACCAAGGGTGCAACTTCCGGTGGGAGCTCCAAGGTGTAGCCAGGCTGACGATCGTGTCTACTATTGGCCTTATCCCTACTTTGCCATGCATTTGCTTCAAGAATTGGGTTTGCTGACCCGACCCTTAAGCTTGGCTTCCCTACTGTATTAGCAATCCTTTCCAAGCTAGGGGCCCGACAGGGTATGGGGTTAGAGTTATCAGCTGTAGGCAGATTGTTAGCTGGTACATGTGGCTGGGTCAGACCTCCCTTAACCCCACTATGTTGTCTCAACAACAGATCAATCTTTTCACATTCAGAGATAAGGCCCGCTACACAAGTATTTAAGGTGTCCACAATGTCTTTAGCTACAGATACCAATAGGGGTTCCAGGCGTGTGATAAATAAGTCCTCAATGAGTTTCCCAATTTGGCTCTTCAAGCGAGAATCCAGTCTATTAGTATGTGCCAAATCTTTTTTTGCCCTACCCAAAGTACTTAGTGGCTTTCTCTTCTTATGCGCCCTCTGTGAGGTGGCAATAGGTGTGGGGGTGTGGGTATATGGTGGGTCGATGCATCTGTGGTAGTTAATGGTGCAGTATGAGTTAGATTCAATTCCCGATTGGTAATCACGACAATTGGGTCCAATGGCATCTCCCTAGTGTGGTCAGGTCTCAGGGCTGGGTCAATCTCCTCTGCATTCAGGCCCAGTTCGTTCTCAACATTTGCAATTTCTTTGGTCAAAACCCCCACCGCTGAGGTTAAGTACGAAATAATAGATTCGGATTTTCTAGGGTATTTCGCTTTTGTCCCGACATCATCTTTGGTACATACCTTTTTCCTTTTGCCCATGGTGGAGGTTAGGGGGGGGGGGCCCAGCCCTGCCTCTTCCTGCCCCTGACGGCCAAGGATGGCCCACCCTCTGCCCGGGCCCAGCCCGGCGTCGCGCGACGCGGGAGGAGCGTGTTGTCTTCATGCGCCTCCGTGCGCTGTTCAGTGACGCTGCTGCGGCGTCCCCGAGTCGCCGCAAAGGACCCTGGGGGATGTAGGAGGCAGGCTTCGCTGGATGCTCCCCCCACTCGGCAGCCGCGGTGGCAAAGGTGGCGGCGGGGGAGAGCAGAGTGGAAGATGATGGTGGGAGTATTCGGTATGGCGAGTGGCCCCCAAGCGTTTGTCAGGCTCCCGAACCTCAGCAGGAGCGTGTTGTCTTTATGCGCCTCCGTGCGCTGTTCAGTGACGCTGCTGCGGCGTCCCCGAGTCGCCGCAAAGGACCCTGGGGGATGTAGGCGGCAGGCTTCGCTGGATGCTCCCCCCTCTCGGCAGCCGCGGTGGCAAAGGCGGCGACGGGGGAGAGCAGAGTGGAAGATGAAGGTGCGAGTATTCCTGCAGGTATGGCGAGTGGCCCCCAAGCGTTTGTCAGGCTCCCTGTTCTCTATTTGTGCATCTGTGAAGTTGCTTCTCCTGTCCCTGTAGCCTGGTCAGACCACTTAATTCTTATTTTGCAGATTTCAGATACCTCCCCAATACTTGCACTCCAAGTAATCTCGTTTTTAAATAAACACGCAAATGGTCTTTGGTTACACCATCTGCGTTTACAGCTGAGCTGACACTTACTTCCCCTTCACAATACATGTCTGTAGACTAATAATCAACAAATACCCCACTAGATAACTAGGGGACGGGCCAAACTAGCTCCTCTGAAATTGTGTAACAGCACCCGACGTAATCCAACAGTGGAATGGTTCACGGATGAACTTCTCGGCATGAAAAAGGTGTGTAAAACATTAGAACGGCTGGGGAAGAGGAGCTAACAGTTAGATGACAAAATAATATATCTTGAAGCAATGAAAAACTGTCACAAATTAAAAGAACACATACCATATTTTTTACTCCTATGATTGAGTTATCTAGGGGATCACCTAGGGAGATGATTCATATAGTTAAGAGCCTCACTTCCCTTGAGAGAGTATCAGTAACCATTCCTCCCTCAGCTAAATACTGCAACCTAGTGCCATGATATTTCTCTGAGAAGATAGATAAGAAATATGCTTCTTTTCTCAAATCCATTAGGAACTTTAAATTCACTCCGCCTGAGCAACTATGGCCCTCAGAGGGTTTTTCTAACCTTAAGACTCTAAGGGCCAGATGTAGGTGAAATAGATTTACCGATTTTTAATTACTGAATTTTACCGATTCGGTAATTAAAAATCGGTAAATCTATGGGGTGGACATGTAGGTATTCCAGATGTGCTGGAATACCGATTCGGATGATTTCGGTATTTACCGATTCGGTAAATACCGAATCGGTAATGCCCATTTATTCCTATGGGCTTTGAAGCCCATAGGAATGAATGGGCATTACCGATTCGGTATTTACCGATTTTCACAAGGGTGCAGGGGGTGTCACTTTGACACCCTCTGGCACCCCCAAAACAGGCTCGGTGCCATGTGGCAGGCATACATGCCCTAAGGGCAGGTCTGCCTGTCACATGGCATAGGTGTGCATGCACACATGTGCATGCACACCGGAATCTGTATTTTACCATCAAATTGGATTTGATGGTAAAATACCGATTCGGTAAGGCCTCTGGGACTCTGAAGGGTCCCACCTACATCTGGGTGGCTCAGTTTCGGTAAATTTACCGATTTTTTTATTTTACCGAATCGGTAAAATTACCGAATCAGTAATTTTACTGATTCGGTAAAATAATGCCCCCTACATACCTATCACCTATTTACTAATCGGTAACGGCCGAAAATACCGATTTTCGGCCGTTACCGACCGACCTACATCTGGCTCTAACTGTGTTTGAGACTAACAGTCTTCTCTCCAAAGTGAAATCTGGATCCTCTCTTAACCCAATCTCTCCGACCATGCTGGATCGAGGGGAGGAAACCATTGTTCCCTTGCTCTACAAACTACTGAACCAACCTTTTTCATCTGGATGCGTCCCCTTAGATTGGAAACCCGCGATCATCCCTCTTAATTCCCCAAACTCCGCAACCGAATGCTCAGCCATAATGTCACACATACAAAAGTGGATGACCTATAACCATCTTAAACTGAACCCAGGCAAGACAGAATTGATCTTGCCTGGGGAAAGTGGACTGAGCTGGGGGCAACTGTGCTGGCCAACAGACATGGGATCCCCCCCTACAAAGACCCAATCAGTAAAAAGCTTAGGGATTACACTCAATGAGGATCTATCCCTCAAAGGACAGGTGGCAACGGTAGTCTCTGCTAGTTTCTACCAACTTAGGAAGATTAGAAAGATTGCCCATCTCTTAACACACTCTGCACTTATTCAAGTGGTGATTGCCCTTGTTCTCTCCCGGTTAGATTTTTCAAACAGTCTTTATTTAGGTCTTCCGGTGGGACTACTAAAACGCCTACAGATTGTCCAAAATCAGGCGGCAAGACTGATTTGGAAACAACCAAAGTGGCAATCAATTAGAGCTGGACTAGAAAAACTTCACTGGCTGCCAGTGGCCCAGCGGATTGCCTTCAAAACAGGTTGTATCACCTTTAGGGCGCTCCATGACTATGGCCCTAGATTTATCATGCAATCTATTACCAACTACGCACCTTCGCGCAACCTACGCTCTAAACATCTACTTCTTGCAAACGTCTCCTCATTTAAAAAAAAACGCCAGGGCGGCAGCTGCTTTCACCACCTGGCTGCCTCCTTCTGGAATGCTCTCCCCCTTTATATCAGACAGAGCAAGGATCTACTGACGTTCCGAAAATCTTTAAAAACTTGGCTATTCCAACAGGCTTATGCCTAAGAATGGTGTTGTTGTCTTGACTCTATAGCGCCAAGAAACCCAAGGGTGTACGTGCGCTCAACAAATGACTATTAAGATTAAGATAAGATGTTAGTTCCTCTGCTAAAGAAGACTTCCCTGGACCCCTTCTGACCTGAGAATTTGAGACCTATCTCACTGCTTCCACTCTTTGCCAAGGTTGCTGAAAAATATTTCAATCATCAGCTGTCGCAGTTTATCAAAGAAAACAATCTCCTTCACAAGACCTAATCGGGTTTCAGACCTATGTTCAGCACTGAATCTGCTCTTCTCCTGGCCTCCGAATCCCTTAGATTAACCGCTGATGAGGGCAAGACAGCGGCCTTGATTATGCAGGACCTGAGCACAGCTTTGATACTGTGTCCCATGGCCTCCTATTTGAACGAATTTGGAATCTTGTGTTGGGGGTTGCCCACTTTGCTGCATTATTGATTTCCTCCAGGATTTCCCCTTCCACGTCTTCCAGCAGTCATACACCTCTGAGATTTGCACCCTGCAGCAACGGGTGCCCCAGGGATTGACTTTGAGCCTGATCCTGTTTAATGTATACATTCCCTCCCTGGCGGATGTAGTTGAGTGTCACGTAATGAAGATGGTGACTTATGCTGATGACACTCAGCTGATTATTACCTTGGCACAGGATGAAGGTAAAGCTGCTTCTAACTTCAAATTAAGTCTGTTCGTCCTGGCAAAATGAATTCACTCCAGCTGCCTTAGACTTAATGAAGGAAAGATTGAGGTCCTTGTGGTAGGCAAGCAACCATCTATATGGACCTCTAGATGGTGGCTATTTGAATTAGAGCCAATACCTGCTCCCAAACCTGAGATAAAAATCCTGGTATCTGGTTTGATTCACTGCTGACCCTTGATTACCAGATTTCTGCTTTTGCTTGGACCTGCTTTGGCATCTTAATGATGCTTTGTAAAATTCTAGAGGTTCTGGCGGATTCTGCAAGGAAAACAGGCATCCAGGCTCTTGTATTGTCCTGCTTGGATTATTGTAATGTACTCTATTGTGGTATTTCCAAAAGCAAGACAAGAATGTTGCAGTTGCTTCAGAACGCTGCTGAAAGAATGCTACTAAATATCCAAAGATGTTCTTCTTTGGGTCCTGCCCTTGCCAAACTCCACTGGTTTCCTATTCAGGCCAGAGTAGCTATAAAAGCCCTATGTTTTTGCCACAGAATATTAAGTCAAAGGGGTCCTTAATATCTTTTTCCCTTGATCAAACCTTACCTTTCAACAAGAAACTACTTTTCAAACTCCAGACCGTCCAAAACGCCGCAGCTAGACTGATCCTGGACATCCCCTGTCACAACCCTTTCACCCGGCACCTCTGCGATCTCCACTGGCTCCCCATCGAAAGAAGAATAACCTTCAAGCTCTCAACCTAAATTACTGCCTCTCCTTCCACATACCCACGAGACACCTCCGATCAGCTGACCTCTCTCTGGCCACTGTCCCATACATCTGCAAAACCAGAACAGAAGTTCCTTTTCCTACCTTGCAGCCAAGGCCTGGAACAACCTCCCCCTCCACCTCAGGCAAAGCCCCAAAGTGCTCTAGTTCAGGAAGGACCTCAAGACCTGGCTCTTTGCATGACCCCCAGCACCCAACGGAGCCGCCCCTTCTTCCACACCCAGAGCCTTGAAACGCTTGCGAGTAGCTGCGCTTCAGCAACCCCTGATTGATTGATTGACCCACCAAATTGTTGCCTCGGATCCTCAGGAATAGCCAGACTTATGATACCCAAAACTCATTGACTTTGTTTGGGTGGGGTAGCTTTTTCAGCTTCCCGGCGGCTAAAATGTGGAATCTCCTCCCTGTGGACCTTAGGATGCAGTCCTCTGAAATTCTTTATCGCAAAAAAACTAAAAACCTGTTTTTTCAGACAATCAATGGTAAATTAACTGCCATGGCTGGCTCAAGATTCCTAAAGGAGAAATCCTGGCACAGGGACACTCCGAAATGGAGTAACCGGGCACTTTACAAGCTTATTACATACATACCTGATGATGAGGCTAGCCACCAGATCATGCGAGCAGAGATAAACATACACTGCAGGTCATGACAGCATGGTTGAGGGTCTCAAGTTCACTTTTTCGAAAGGGATAACTTTCCCCTTATCACAGAGATCCCCCACCCTTGAAATTCCGATGAGATCCCATTTTTTGACTCCTTTATAGCTAATCAATCTACCCAGTTTCCCAGTCTCCCAAAGTGGGGTAACAGCGTCAGTTTGTTGTGCCAGCCCAGCTTCTTATGTTCTACATGCCATAGGTAAAACCGATTGTGCGGTAGGCCCAGAGAGGCTTTTATTGTTTGCTTTGTTATATAGTACGCGCAGGGCATCCCCTTCAACCAGGATGTATGGATCCATTCAAAATGTGGGGTCAGTATGGGGGCAGTGTGTCGAGTGGTTAAGGACTATAAGCTTTGAAGCCCAACAATATGCTTGGATGTATAGGAGTTATAGTCCCCCATTGTACCATCCCTTAACTAATATATTGATGGCTATGCAGGGTGGTTTCTCATCCCATACGGGGTTATGTACCTCAGCATCTATTGCCTTAAATTATGTCTGTCATATACGGAATGGTGTGCTCTGGAGTAATGCCATTATCCTAAAAAGTATTTACAACAAGGGGTGGTGAGTGACAGAGTCTCTGAATTAAGCAGAAAGCTCTCACCCAGTCAAGAGATCAGGGCTAGATCCAACACCGTTTTTTAGCTCACTGCACCATCCCAGTTTCAGAACCTGGCTGTATGCAAATTAGTCTGTTCCTGTCCCAGTGCATGATGGGAACAGGGCAAACCAAACTACAAAAGCCAATTCTTACACTGGGAAGGAAACAAGCTCCCGGGGACCGGTTTCTGGCATTACAGCCGTCTTCGGCCCGGTTTGCTTGAATCCTGATGGTGCAATGAGCAAGGGTCTCACATCTGAGAATACCCTTCCACGCTTAGGGTGGACAAAAATATTTACAACAAGGGGTGGTGAGGGACAGAGTCTCTGAATTAAGCAGAAAGCTCTCACCCAGTCAAGAGATCAGGGCTAGATCCAACACCGTTTTTTAGCTCACTGCACCATCCCAGTTTCAGAACCTGGCTGTATGCAAATTAGTCTGTTCCTGTCCCAGTGCATGATGGGAACAGGGCAAACCAAACTACAAAAGCCAATTCTTACACTGGGAAGGAAACAAGCTCCCGGGGACCGGTTTCTGGCATTACAGCCGTCTTCGGCCCGGTTTGCTTGAATCCTTTCTGGTAAAGAATTGGCTTGGTAGTTTAGTCTGCCCTGTTCCCATGATGCACTGGGCCAGGGACAGACTGATTTGCATATAGCCAGGTTCTGAGCTGGGATGGGGCAGTGAGATAAATAACGGTGATGGATCAAGCCCTGATCTTTGGACTGGGTAAGAGTGGTCTGCTCAATTCAGACACTCTGTTCATCACCACCCCCTTTTGTAAATCGATTATCCTAAAAAGTGCAGCATGCCCTTGTAACTTTAATGGAAGGTATCGTCAATGTTTGACATCACTTCTTAGTCATCTCAAGGGTTCTTAGAGGTTCCTATTCATGAACTCCTCAGGGTTCATTGAGATGAAGATACCCAACTAGCGAAAGCCAACTGTCACCATCGTCACCTCGCATCCTTTGGGTATCCTTGGGGGTGGACCATTGAGGACATATGAAATTGATTTGCTACAATTTATCGTGTACCCAGAATATTTTCCAAAGTTTGTGAAAATGTTCATTATTCTAGCTAGAGAGCGCGTTGGAGATGCGATGTACAGCAGAATGTCATCTGCGTATAATGATATACAGTCCTCACAGTCCGCCATCCAACGGAGTCTCCATACCAGGGGATCCCCCCAACCACACCGCGAAAGATTTTAGTACAAGAGCGAAGAGGATTGGTGACAGGGGGCATCCCTGTCGTGTCTCTCGCCCAAGGGCAAAAGTCGCTGATAGTCTGGCATTGACTGCAAAAAGAAAGGTCCATTCAATGGTATCGAAGGCCATGCAGGCATTCATGGAGATGAAAGTGGCCTCCTCCTGAATGGTGTTTCTTCTTCCAGTAAATACTATGTAGGATGAAATTGCCCCATGTGGTCTTGGCGCTCACTAGTAATGGTATAAACAGTTTTGTAATATTAAGTCTTAGTGCTCAAGGGAGGAGGAATAGTCCACTCCTCTACATTCTTTTTCATCACCGGGGATCAATTTAATACTTATACACAAGCCCAAGCACATATTTGGTGTTGGTCCTGTATTCAATAATGACTAGTACATTGTACAACATAGTTTAACAAGCTTTTCTTGTATATTTAATTTTCTTTCTTCGGTTGTTCCAGCCAACACGTGTTTCGTCGTCCGGGATTAACCCACAACTTTTCAAGACTTTTTAGAAGTTGAGCGATCAGTAAGCCTCTGTGCCGGTTATACTTCCGTCCCGGCCCGGAAGGCAAGGAAATTGCCAGAAGCTCCCAAATTTTCTAGTTCTTACGTTCTCAAGTGAAATCTAAAATCCATCATCCATGTATAGTCGTCTAGTGTCAGGGTCGTAGAGCATCAAACACACGCTCGGAAGTGCACTTTCATGCACAGACGTGTTCCCGCGTCTCCCAGTGGCTCAAAGTATGGCAGCTGTTCTTCCAGTACCCCATGAAGATAGTGTACGTTAAGGGCTGTGAACCTGCCAGGCACGAAGCGTGATTGTCCTGGGTGTACAAGTTTGGTGAGGTATGGTGTCAATCTATTTGCAAGTGTTTTGGCCAGTATTTTTGCTTCTGCATTAAGCAGTGGGATGGGTCGCTATGAGACACACTCTTACACTGGTTTGTTAAATTCAGAGAGGTCTTGAGAGTGTTGTACTTCTAGGTCCAGTACTTCCTGTTTCAGGGCATCAGTCACTTGTTTTTCTCCTCTTTTGTGGCCAGATATGAGGGAAATGGCTTGTCCCCTGATTACATGCTTATATGCTTCCCAAAGGGTGATTGGGGAAGTGACTGAGTGTTCGTTTTCTTCAAAATAGTATTTTGTGGCTTTGGAGCAGCTGTTACATATTTGTAGGTTTTTAAAGTACCCTGGGTATATTGAAAATGTGAGACCTTGGCTTTGGTTTACTGTGACGTAGCTGGCCAGGATAGGGGTGTGGTCAAGAGATACCTCTCTCCTAGTGGTGTACCCATGTGAACCTAGCAACTCTGTCTGCCAATGTGAGAATCTGTGTGGTTTCAGGACCAAGTTGATGTTCTGACTTGCTGTTTTCCATTGTACTGTAATAAATCTACCCAAAATTAAAACTAGGATTAGCCAAAGTAGAAGGATAAGTACACCTAACACAATCCATAGTTCAATCGAAGGGGAAATCAGATATGGTTCTTTGAGTTGATGAAAAATTTCTTTAATTTTCCTTATGAAAGTTTTTGTTGCTGGCTTGTCTCCATGTTCACTCGGATCATCGGAAAACTCATCAAAGTTGATAAAGTAGCCAGATGCAGTTCTGTCAATTGGTGGGATTGCTTCCGGATTTCCATTGATATTTGCATTTTCTTTTGTTACATTTGTATAGTCCAAGGCTACATCATTGTAGACTGGTGTTTCTTGAACTGTTGCAATTTGGGTTTCAAGAGGCACAATTTCCATCGCTTTCTTGCATATTTCTTTTTTATTCACTGATGGTTTATCCAAAGTGATCAGTCTTTCAGTTTAAACCTCTTGGATTGTAGCAATATTTGGTCTTCTGCTACTTCTTGGGAGTCCACTAGGCCTACTACTTATTATTGGCCACATGATTGTGGTTTCACCAGGTCGATGGAAACAACTCTGTTTTCCTTTTTTACCAGCAAGGGGCGGTAGTAGTACTGATCGTGTTCCGTTGACAGCTAAGACAGGTACTGCTTTTCTGTAAGAAGGCCCAAATTCCTTCTTCACCGCAATCTTTTCTCTGACCAGATCCCCAATCTTTGGAATCCAGACAGGTCTTGCTGGGACAGGTGGTTCTTCAGTGGTTGTTGGCTTAGACTTTATGTTACTTAGACTTTTTCTTGTTTCATTCAAGTCCTGTAAAACAGCCAAATGATCTTTGATATCAAAGGTTTTTTCTTCTACCACTGAAGTATGACAATCTAAGTCCTGGATTCTCATTCTAGTGCCGAACATTAGTTTGTATGGAGTGAAACCCTTTAGAGAATTTCTTGGCAGATTGTTAAGACTATGTTGGACCCACCCATCACCCCAACCTAATACCCTTGCCGTTATAGATTGCTTTATGTCACAGTTTTTTCTTTCCACAACCGCATTTCCCTCAGGATGGAAGGGAGAAGAGTACCACAATGCAATGCCCATGTTGCTCATGGCCACTTTGTAAGCTCGAGAGCTAAACGCAGGACCCTGGTCAGAATGTAGCATGCCAATTGCGTATGTGCCGATAAAGACTCGCAAATCTTTCGTCAGCCGAGCGCTGGGGCCACATACAAATGAATCTCGTGCAGGAATCCACTGCGACCATGATATATTTATAGTTGCCATCCCTTTGTAAGGGACCACAGTGTTCCAGGTAAACACATGCTAATGGTTTATCTGAGATTAGAAGGGGCGTCTGTGCTGGTCGTTTTACTGTTGATACTTTCATTCTTTGGCATATTTCACATTCTAGAACGTAATTCCTAGTCTGTTTCCTCATGCGTGGCCACCAATATCTCTGTTTTAATAATGATACTGTGGCGGAAACACCAGCGTGTGCAGAAGCGAGCCCTTCGTGTGCCGCTAAAATTATTCCTAACCTGTGTTCCATGTTTGGAATTGCCCTATCCCCCACTCAAGGGATTTGAGCAAAAGGAACATTATTCGTATCAGTTATGTATGAGTACTTTACTGGAAAGCCTTTCGGGAGTGATTTTCTACCATCATTTACTGAAGCACTGACAGCTTGCATTATATCGCTGTCTATTTTCGTTTTTTGTTTTTGACCGGGTGATTGCAGCTATGGAAGCCGTTTGCACAGCTGCCTTCGCTGCTTCATCAGCCAATGAATTCCCCGCAACGTGAACGCCATCACGTTGGTGACTCAGTGTATGTATCACATGAGTCTTTTGTAGTTCCTTCTGTAAAAGAACTACTTGTTCCCAAAGCGTTTTATGCTTGATTGTGCCACCTTTTGCATCTTTGGAACCATTTTGAACCCAGTTCTGCAAGTATTCATTGTAAGATTGTACGCAGTTATACGAATCGCACACTATTAGTGTGGGTAATTCGCAATCGGTATTTTCAAGCGCCATCTTAAAAGCCAGTAGTTCAGCTCACTGAGCTGTACAATCTCCTAGAGATTGAGTTTTAGTGACCAGTTGTCTAAATTTTCCTTAATGCCAATGGCCTTTAACAATCGCGTATGCAGCACTATATGCTTGTTTTCCCCCAACTGCGGGTTGTGCTGATCCGTCTGTTTATATTATAAAGACGTAATGTTCAAGAGGCAGAATTTCGATCTGCAGAGGACATTCATATTCATATTGGAGAAATTCCTGTGTTTTAAATTAGGATCAAATTCGTATACTACGTATGGTGCAGCAAGAGAATTAACCCACTGTATCCATCTTGGATGTAGTGCCTTAGAATTTGGAATTCTTGCTCTTGTTACTCTTGTTACTGCTTCTAAAGCAGGTACAGGTGTAACTATTATTATACGTTTACCTTGTGAAAGAGCTCTTTCTTTTGCTACAGCAGTTTGAACCGCTGTCAGAATTTTTTCTGTAGAGCTGAATTTCATTTCAGCTTGCGCGTACAAATGTGATTTGTAAGATATTGGTACCCTTTCTCCCTCATTAGAGGTCAGGTATTTGAATCCGCATCTTTCTGGGATGACTCGGATTACCAGATTGCTTTTGTTTGCGCGTGTTTGCAGTTTTGTTTTAGTTAACATGTCTGTCTGTATTGATCTCAAAATTTCGGTGTGTTTTTGAGTCCAATTATTTGGTTTGAAATCAGGTTTTGGTTTAACCCTCTCTGCATAATTTAGAATGTATGTTCTTCCGAAATTCAGGAAACCTAGTATTGATTGTAAATTCCTCAGCGTTTTAGGTGCTTGGAGTACTGCACATTTCTCTAAGAAATTGTCTGATAGGCTTTTGCCTTCACTTGATAATTCATATCCTAAAAATAGGACAGTTAGATGGGCTATTCTTGACTTTTTAAAGTTAAATTTGAAACCTTCGGATGCGAACCCAAGTATTATGGTGTTCACTCTTTTCAAGTGAGTCTCCAGGTCATCGTCTGTAAGATAGATGTCATTGACATAGTATAATGCCTCATCATCATACATTTGTAGTAATTCTGTTACCCTTGCTAAGAATAATCCTGGGCTATTCTTGAATCCCTGTGGGAGTCGGCAAAATTGTTTTTGCAACCCCATTATTGAGAAAGCGGTCAAATACCTGCTTTCAGGTGCAATGTTTTGACAGAAGAATCCATTAGAGATATCTAATGTTGTTTTATATCTTTTGCGCACAATGTTATTCATTAGTGCTGCACTGTGAGAGTTTTGGACTGCAAAAGTTTTACAGCAGGAGTTTAAATGTCTGTAGTCCAAAACTAGACGATATGAATCGTCTGGCTTGGAGACAGGAAACAAAGGATTGTTCATTTGTGAGGTGCATGTTTCAATCACCCCTTGATATTCACGTTGATCTAAGATCTCCCTGACTTGCTTTTTAGCTTCTTGTTTAACTGGGTACTGCCTTTGTGCAGTAGGTTGATTTTTTAACTGGATCTTGTGGTGAGGAGAGTCCTCATCCCATCCTACATGATTGTTATATAAAGCAGGAGCTTGGGCCACTGCCCATTTACTTGCAAATGTGTATTTTTTATGAATTGGGATATGATTTGAGAAGGCAGGCATAATCATTTCTTCGCCATGAGGGCACTCCCTGACAAACTCCGGTGGCCAGTCTATTTCAGCTAACAGGATATCATAGCCTTTAGAAAGATTCTCCCAGAAGAGACCTTTTATTTTCCTAGTTTTATCTCCCTCTATACGTAATGTTATTTCATATAGTTTATGGGGCACGCTAACTTGCGTGTCTGCAGTTTCCACTTGAATGTATTCATTTGTGTCCACTGTCTCCAGAAGATTCATCAGGATCTTGCGAGCTATGGTCACTTCTGCTGCGCTGTCTAGCATTGTCTGGGCCCACTCTCCGTTTTTCAGTTGTGTCCTCAGGATTCTCGGCATGTTTAATTTTAATACTTGCTACCTTCTTTCTGGGAAATTGTGATTTTCTACTTTGATGAGCAGGTTCTTTGTCTTTGGACTTGACGTGCTCTTCCTTGTGTTCTGACCGTCCTCTTCTTTCCGATTTCTGTGAGGAAGTCTGAAAAGATCGAGAGGGATGTGTATCAATATCTTGATATTTGTCAGGTTTTCTTAATTTATCCCTATCTCTAAGGTTATATCTTTTTTCAGAGGGCTCCCTTTGGGGAGACTTGTCCCCTCATCCTGGAGATTTATTTCTCTGTTGGGGAGACCTTCCTCTGGACTGAAATTGTTTTTCTCTGAGAGTAGTTTGTTTATTCACCTCCCATTTCTTTTTTTGAGAATTGAGATTGTTTTTAATAAAGGTTTTTTCAGGTTTTTTAATTAGTTGTGGTTTTACTGGTTTACCACCCAAACTATCTCTACCTAATTCTTCATAGCATTTTTCAATTATTTTAGCAAGCTCAAAAGGTTGGTCTGTTATATCTGTTTCCTTAAATTTTTGGCGAATTGCCACACATGGTGCTTCTCCTTTTATGTTGGCTAATAATATAGCCGAGACCTGCTTGAAGTCTTTCAGTAATTTCATACCCAGAGTTAAAGCAGGTTCTGGACCGTATTCGTTTTGAATCTGTCTTTGTATATCTGGTATAACCGCCACTGACGGAGCACCATGTGTTTTTGTGTAGATAGAAGCAAAGACTGTGCCCCAAGTGTCACAGTCTTCCACATGTGATGCGATCCCCATTGGGAGACAGATAGTCAGAATTCTGTTTTTTTCGTGAGGGGTAGTATCAGGAAATACTGCCTCTATCTGAGTGATTTTTTGAGCTAACCAAAAAGGAATTTGTTCCCGTTTTGCGGGTGTTTTTCCGAGACATGATTGAATATTCTGTGGTGTAATTTTATTTGTATTTCCCTGATGAGGGGTGTTTTCTGGAATTTTAATTGCAGGTTGAACTGTTCAAGTCCGCATGATATATTGGACCAATTGTCTATGAATTTTAATTAATTGTTTTAGTTGAACCAAAAGTTCTCCGTCTGACATTCCTTCAATGTCTGGGTGTGGTGTGTAGCTGGCTAGAACCAGCCACGTGGCTCCTGGTCTACCTAGTGGATGAGCTTGGTAATGTGATTTTGATGTTTTAGGGCACCATTAAATAAGAGCAGGTGCTCTTGGTATGTTAGTGGAATTTCAATTTCCTCGAAAGGAGAGTATTCCTCTGGAGATTCCGCTACTTTATAATAGTGGAATCACGTGTCACAGTATGTGCTGCTTGAAAAGTTATCCAGGAATAGAATACCTCTGTCTGCCGATACTCTGTGCCCCTACCACAAATACAACTGTACCACCTCTTGGTGATACCCCATTTTCTATAAGTTTTATAGTTATGGTTTTTCCTATATTGACTGGGATGAGCTTTGCATCAGGGTCTGCATTTTGGAGGACTGTGTCCTCTGCTAAGAGTTGAGCTGCTAGTCTAACTCTTTCCCTTTCATCCTCACTGTCTGACATTTTTACTGACAGAAAGGTTTTTGTTGCAGATCAAGTTTCAAGGAAACAAAGATTATGTGCACAATATTTTGGAACACTGTATCCTTCAACGTTCAGTGGAGAAGTGTGGCTCACCGGTTAGAGGCGGCAGACCCAGAAGCAGAGGTCGGCCCGGGACCAGGGTTCAATTCCCGACGCGGCAGGGTACGGAACCAATGTCAGCGGGCTCGATAAATTTCGCCTCGGTGCCTCTCTAACCATGGGTCCCACGCTGCAACTCTGGGCAATAACTTTCTTAATCTCCACACTGGCACCCTCGCTGCCGGGGATGCCTGGCTTTACCTTGGGGATGCCCAATAGGGACCATCTCACAAGGAAAGCCAGGACGGGTTCCCCAGCGGTACACAGCGCCAAGAAACCCCAGGGTGAACGTGCGCTCTACTAATTCATACTAACATAACATAATGTTGACTATACCGTAAACTAATACATAGGATTCTCATCCTACTAAGTTTTGGCGGATATTAACCTTTCACCCACTCCAGACGTCTATTGGAGTTTTTACGAGAGAAAGGGGTCTGTGTGAAAAGCCAGACTGAGTTACTCTAGTATCTTGCGTTAGATTATCGCCTTACCAAACGTTGGGTGCCATGTAGTGTAGTTCCTATATTCCCAATAGGCTCTGTGCATTTGAATAACATAAACAGCAGTGTAGACGTAGGACTGAGGTCATCTAGGTCTCTACTGACTATGTTAGACTTAATTAGTTTTGCCAGCTAGCTCAGAGGTCACTAGAAACTTTCTTGAATGAATAGGGAGGGGTTAACTTCCCTCATTTAGACAAGAAGGGATTCGCTTCTGACAACCATATAACATGACAACTTTGCTCCCCCAGAATAAGGAGTGTATCTCCAGAGTCGTTGAAAACAATAGACAGCTATTTCACTCAGTCAATCGTGCATGCTTAATTTCATCAGGGTGCAGAGAAATAGAGAGACGGGCGTTTTCAATAAAAGGTGTTATTTTATTGAGCAGTCTTCTTTCTCATGCAAGAGAAATGAATTGCCACAATTGCAATACTTATCATGAAGTAAAGTGTGTACAGTAAAAGGAGTATTATAAAATAATACTGTAAAAGCATTGATATGGTTTCTTAGCCATATGATACTTTAAAACGGATAAAATATTTACATACATAAAAACATTGACTAACGACCTCAACTGGTGCTTCTAAGATACGCCTACCCTGTACCTGACCGAAGCCTAATACATGGGAAGGAGTAAGTAAGTTGCAGTTTTTAAGTTAAGTTGGGTTTTTGCCAAGAATCTGAATCAAGAATTCTCTCTAAGGTTTGAATCAGCTCCGTACCTTGGTTATAGAATGAAGGAGGTCTTGTATCTCGTTTCTCAGGACTCGATCTCCCAGTAACCCGCAAGGATGACTGGAAACATAGGAGCTGGATTTCTCAGCGTGAGAAAAGGCAGCTTCTCCAGTGTGTCAAAGGGGAGGGGCGGCTTCCTACGGCTCTCACATCAGCTGGGCTTCGTATAAGTAGAAAGAAGTAAGAAAGGAATCAGATGCTGCAGAGAAGCAGCTTTAAGCTGCTTTAGAGGAGACGACGTGCAAATGGCCTGCCGACTGGTAAAATACCTCAGAGTGGCAGAATCCAGGCTCAAAATGACGAGAGAACAAGTGGACACCAACATTACCTATACAACTTCATCCGCCGCCAGCCCTCAGACCGGGCAAGAGACCCATACTGACTGAGAACATTAAAGTACTCTACCAAGAGGCACGAACACTCTTGGAGATAGCCGGACTGTCCTTGGAGGGGAAAGAACAACCCGCTTGTCGGAGGCAAGCGCGTGGATAGACACATACATTTTTATCTAAAATAGAAACTTACTTGTACTTAACGCTGGATGAACACTGTCCCACTTTTTATGGTTTTAGACAGACCTTTTTAACCGTTTTTTTTGTGTTGTTTTAATTGACCATTTTCTTTTACCGTTAAAAGCTATTTGTAATGGGTTTTATTAACTGTACAATAAAGCATTTACTTACTTACGTATAAGTAGATAGCCGCTCTTCTCCACACCACTGTGTGTTTGCTTAAGGCAAGTGTTGGTATATTTATACCTGGAAGGTGCCATATTTGATGTAAGGTTGGACATAAGATGTCAATAAAGATGTCACTAAGAACTGACTGTTCCTTTGGTGCTCGCAGGAGTTCAATGACAAATCAAAACAAAGACATGGAGAATTCTCAGGTTGCTGAAGGTTTGGTGTGTCGAAAGAACTCGGTGTGCTCTCTAGGAATCTAAGGAAGTAGCCTTGCCGTATTTGGGCTACGTGGGCTATGACTGAATATGGGTAAGTTTCGTATGCCTTCATTAGGACATGATTTATCATAACCGCATAAGGGCATGAAAGAGGAATATTTATTTAGGGTCCTAGATACATTCATAACCAGTCCAGCAGGAAGGCAGGGTAGAGGCTGAAAGCACCCCTTAATCCCTTGCCTGTCGTTGGGACCCCCTTTTAGAGGGTGGGCATTGACAGTGTAGGGCCTATTGATCTCCAGACATCCTCTGCCTGCAGGTTCATCAGGCTACTCGTGGACCATGCTACAAGGCACTCAGAGGTCATATCTCTGAGGACTGCAATGGCGCCTGCAGTGGTTAAGGCCCTAATTTGGATTTTTACCCGAGTGGGTATCCTCAAGGCAGTGGTGTCTGACAGGGGCAACAACTTCATGTCTGCTTATATGCAGTCAATTTTGAAGGAGCGTGCAGTTACTTGTAAGTTCTGTTCTGCCATTCATAAACCAATGAGCTTGTTGAACGGTTCATCAAGACCCTCAAGTCATGATCAAGGGCCTGCCTTATCTTTGCTTACAGATAGGCATCACAGAAGGGGGTTGGATTCAGCACCTTTGAACTTCTGTCTTGTCACCCTGAAAAGGGACCTCTTAGTCTGGTGAAAGAAAGGTGGAAGCAAACTCCTAGAAAAAGTCCCCAGGATGTAGTTAGCTAAATATTGGTCTCCAGAAGCCAAATGGCCAAGTTGTGGAAGCAAGTTTCTGACAAGTTAGAGGTCAGACAGGAGGTAATGATGCAGCAGTATGACCACACAGCTCACCCTGTTGAATTGCAACATGGACAGACAGGTTGGGTGATGGAACTCGTAGAGCTCAGGACCCTCAAAGACTGTTGGACTGGGACCTATGGGATTTTTTAGAAGAAGGGGGAGGTTACCTTCCTGGTGTATTTCAAGACCCCAGTCAGGCATCCCCCAGAGGGTGCTCAATATAAACTATCTCAAACCACACTTTGAGAAGACTTAAGTCAGGATGCTGCTGGTGACAGATAGAGGAGAGGAAGAGTAGAGTGAACCTCTCTGTGACCTCTTGGCCTCCACGGAGAAGGATAGGTCAATGGAAGGTGTGAGCCTCTCCTCTACCATGACTTCTGAACAGCAGAAGGACTATCACCATTTGCTGGGCCAGTTCTCCACTTTGTTTTCCCTCATCCTTGGACTATCCACCTGCGTACCCATGATGTAGGGACAGGAGTCAGCCTCCCTGTCAAGATTAAATTTTACAGGCTGTCTGAAAAGGAGAGGGCAGCATCAAAGATGAGGTTTCAAAGATGCTGGAATTGGGGGTGATTGAACCCACCATTCGCCCCTGGTGCTGATATCAGAAGCTGCCCTACTGGGTGCTACACCTGAAGTCAGGTTCTGTATAGATTGCTGGGGGCTTAATTCAGTCACCATGACTTATGCTCGCCCCACTCCGGGCTGATAAACTTATTGATCGGCTAGGAGCTGCCCACTTCGTGAGTAATTTTTACCTTACTTCAGGGCACCGATAGACTGATTGGGCCAAGGAGACGTCAGCCTTCTCCACTTCTGAGGGCTATTATAAATTAAGGGTAATGCCCTTTAGCAATAAGAATGCCCCTGCCACCTTCCAGAGGCTGGTGAACCAGGTCTTAGATGGTATGGAGGCCCTCAGTGCTGCTTACTTGGATGACATACTTGTCTTCAGTAGCAGCTGGAATGACAACCTCTTTCAGGAAATGGTTCAGGATCTGCAACAGGCAGACCTAACTATCAAGACCAGTAAGTGCTGGATAAGGCAGGGATCTGTGGTGTACTTAGGACACCTGGTGGAGTGGGCTAAGTTGCAGCCCCCCCAGGTCAAGATAGAAACTATCAAGGCCTGAAGCCCCCCAAAAGCCAGAATTTGGTAAGAGCCTTCCTAAATCTCACTGAGTAGTATTGGAGGTTTGTCAAGGAATATGCCACCATTGTTGCCCCCTTGACAAAGCAGACTTCGAAGAAGCAGGCCAAAAATGGTATTGGGACAAACGCATGCCAAAAAGGATTAGACTCCCTGAAGAAGGTCATGTGCATACCCGCTGTACTCAAGGCTCCTGACTTCCCCAGGGAATTTATTCTACAAACAGATGCCTCAGACCATGGCAGAGGGACAGTGCTATCACAGCTGAATGAAGAGAGCCTATACCAACATGTATTCTTCATATCAATGAGGCTACTTCCCAAGAAACAAAGGTGGAGTGCTATTGAAAGGAAAGCCTTTTGTGTGGTCGGTGCACTGAAAAAGTTGAGACGATTCCTGTTTGAGAGTCACTTCCTGATTCAGACCAACCACAGGCCCTTCAAGTGGCTAATGCAAATGAGGGATGAGATTCCAAAATTTTGAGGTGATCCATCCCCCTACAGGGAATAGACTTTATGATGGAACACTGACCTGGGGTTGACCACACCAATGCTGATGGTCTTTCCTGCTTCTTCCGCCTTAGTGATGAGCACTCCAAGGGTTGGGTAGCACACCCCACTTTCAGCTGGGGCGAGGCACGTGTTAAACCTGACATCCTTAGGGTGGTCTTCCCCCAAACTTTTTGCCTGATTACCTCCTATTTTTTCTGATTCTTTTGGTTGGACTTAGAACTTTGAGCAATTTACCACTGCCAACCAGTGCTAAGGTGCAAGTGCTTCTCCCCTGATGTATCCACAATTGGCACATTTAGTTTACTTGTAAGTCCCTAGTAAAGTACACTACATGTGCCCAGAACCTGTAAATTAAATGGTACTAGTGGGCCTGCAGCACTGATTGTGACACCCACATAAGTAGCCCCTTAATCATATCTCAGGCTTGTCACTTCAGAGCCTGTGTGTGCAGTTTAGACTGCCATTTCAACTTGGTATTTAAAACCAACTGTCAAGCTTTAAACTACCCTTTTTATCACATTTAAGTCACCACTAAGTTACGCCTTAGGTAGCCGTTAGGGTAGGATGCTGTGTAATCAAACAGTAGGACATGTACTTTATGTTTTGCATGTCCTGGTAGTGAAAAACTTAAAAACTTGTTTTTTCACTACTGAGACGCTTACCCCTCTCATGTGTTTACATTGGGGATTCCTTATTACATTTAATTAGATGTGATTCCTAATTGAGCGAAGGGGAAGTAGTCATGTTTAGTACCTCTGGAATGGTAATGACAAATCCCCTTTAATGGTAAAGTTGAATTTGAAGTTATCATTTTGAAAATGCCACTTTTCAAAGTTGGACATTTTCCTGCTCTTAACCATTTGGTGCCTGCTGCCTGTCTCTGATCACTGGCTGGGCTGGGTGACAGTTCACTTTGTGTATTCCCTCTTGAAAGTCCCACACAAATGAAGGCTGGGTGTGACTTCATACATCTTCCAGGGAGGAAGGGAGAAAAGAGCAGGACATAGCATCAGATTTACACCTTAAATATATGCTGGGCCCTTCACACAAATGTAGTGAGTCTGAATGTAGGTTAGAAAGGACCTTTGTGCATTACAAAGACCCTTCTTTCGAAGGGCACAACTGGGTATAAGTATTGGACTTTGCTTTGACCCTATTAACTCAGTACATTTCTGGACCTGAAATCAGCTTGCCAAGAAGAAGGACTGCTGTGCTGAGGACTTCTGCACTACTGGACTGCAGCTCTGGAAGATCGCTGCCTTGCTGTGCTCTCTGCTGCTCCCTCTGACTGGACCCACATCCCCCGACTCAGAATGACTCCAAGGGCTATCTGACAACCCTCCTGTTCTTCAAAGACTCAGAGACATCAAAGTCTATAACCCTGCTTCTGTGCCTGGTTCACTAGAAGGGAACCCAGGTGTTTTGCTTTCTCCTGCAAAGCAACGCATCTTCAGCTGCGCCGAACTGAAATGACGTATCGCCGCAGGAACAGTACTTGTGCATTGCACTTAGAACAAGCGAATCGCCATCAGAACTGCTGGATCGGAACCATTGCATCGCTGCCACTGATGAAGGATGATCGGCACATCCCTTCATTTGTGTGTAGCAACCCGGTGCATCAGCTTCGTAACCACTGCATCTCTGAACCAGTGCTTAGTCTTCGTAACCAATGAACTGCCATCCGTGTGTGAAGAAAATCAAACCATCTTGTATTGCCACCAGGATTAAGGATCTTTGTTCAGTGCGCCCTGCGTAGGTCCTGTATCTAGACCATGCTCCATCGTGCTCGGCCTGAACTCTTGTCTTTGCCCCGGTCCAGCGCGACCAATTAACTCTGGAAGTGATATTTGCTTTTAAGTGCTATTTTTGCATTTAATCTTTAAACATTCACATCTCGACTTCTACTTATTGCATTTTTGTTGTTTTGGTCTTGTTTTATTTATAAAATCATAATGTATATTTCTAAACTGATGTGAAGTCTTCTTGTGGCATTTGCACTGTTACTGTTTGAAGTGTTGCACAAATACTTTACACATTGCCTTTTAAGGTAAGCCAAACGACTCTGTCCCAAGCTACCAGAGGATGAGCACAGGCTAAATTATGGAGTGTATCTGACTCACCCTGACTAGGCTTATGTTTCTTGCTTAGACAGGGTGCATACGTCTGCCAACCAGAAACCCAATTTCCTACAGTTAACGCTTAAGAATCGAAATTTGCCTAGCATTGTAACGGTAAGTTTTAATTCTATTAAGGACACGGAGGCGAGGATTATGCTTTTAACCTTCTTCGCTGTTTATTACATAAAAATCACAGCAGCCAAAATAGCATCCACATAAGCTCTAAATCCCAGAACAAGGATCAGGCTTACAAATACATCCAAGAAAAAACACAGATTTGTATATAAAACTACAAATCCCATCAACATGTCCAACAAGTTATCACAGCATAATCCTTCCCCAATGTCCATGACGGGTAGGTAGGACGTCCCTCCTGTGACCACTTCCTCTTTCTTTGCACGAGTCACGCTTTGATCTTACTGGTCTTGTTTTGAACCATCATTTCCTAGCAAAAAAACATACAAAAGCGTCAGCGGTGTAAGGCAGAACTTGTACAGGGACACACTGGCATTAGTGTAACCATGGCGCTTTACAAGTGGACTTATTATTATTATTTATTATTATTATTATTGTACGCACATCCAATAAAGTTGACCTTAATATTTCAAGTTTATCAACATTTTAGCGGAAAACCTGACTACTTAATGTAGTACGGGCGGGATCGCATCCGCAGCTGGCCTGGGAGGGAAAATCCTCGCCTCCATGTCCTTTTTAGAATTGAAACTTACTGTTACAATGCTAGGCACATTTCGATTCTATGTCAGGACCGGAGGCTTTAGATTATGCTAGTTTAAAGCTTACTCACCACCAAATGTGCAATATCCACCACCGGTTTAAAGTAAAACCTCTTAAAAGTGGAATCTGAGGACCAGTCTGTAGCTCGCATCAGATCCTCCAAGCGGGCTCCCAACAAGAAAGACTTAGAAGCCATGGCCCCTCTAGCCGAGTGGGCACCGAACAGTTTCGTATCGATACCTGCTTCTTGCATGACCCACCTTACCCATTTGGTGATGGTGGGGGAAGAGACAGCCTTGTGGCTTCCGTAAAGCAATCAGTAGCTGTCATTTGCCCAGAGGACGAAGGTCTAGGGTCAACTCCTCGTATGCTTTCAAGCATTGGACTACACACTGTTTGGGAGCGTCCACAAAAGATGGGTAAGAAATCGTCCTTGACGCACATTTTGTGCGACGCCCCAATGTGAAAGTCACCCCTTCCGGAGAAAAAACCCTCGCCGAGATGTCCAAGGCTTGTACGTCCGAAACTGGTCGACATGACACCAGACACAAAAGCATTGCCAACTTTGCCGACAGTTCTTTCAAAGACAGGTACTTATTTGGCTGCCATGACAAAAAGAGATTCAAGACAACATTGACGTCCCAGAGAACCGAGTAACGCGGTTCCGGGAGCAAGGAGAGACGGATACCTCTCAAGAGCCTACAAACAAAAGGATGTTTTCCGACCGGCGCCACCTCAACTGGATGGAGGGCTGTGGAAATCGCCGGCCGCATCGCATTGATAGTGTGGTAAGCCAGGCCGGCTGAAGCCGATTCCACCCAAAAATTCAGTATTGGAACGATGCCTGCGATCAGGGAATCCAAGTCCCATCGAAGACACCAACAGGTCCATTTATTCCAGGCGGAGCGGTAGCGTTTTGCCGTGCTTCCTGCCCAGGCTTTTGACAAGAAATCTTCAGCTGACCTCGAAAGGCCCGGGAGCTACCAACGTCGCCTGAAAGCTGCCATGCCATGAGGTGGAGAGAGCTCTGCGTTACCAGATGATGGGGATCCCCGTCCACGTTGAGAAAAAGATGCGGAAATCGGGAGAGTAGGATTGGAGAATCCCAAGACAGTTCCAGAAGAACCAGAAACCAAACTTGAGATCTCCAAAAGGATGTCACCATGACCACCTCTGCTTCCTGACGGCGAAGCTGGGCCGCCGCCCGCACCACCATCGAAAAAGGAGGGAAGGCATAAGCCGTTTCCCGACTCCAATCTTGGAGGAAGGCCTCCGTGGCCTCCGTGAGAGGGTCCGGCCTCCAGCTGAAAAAACGCGGGAGCTGGTGATCCAGACGCGACGCAAAGAGGTCCACTGAGAATGGGCCCCAAAGGCCGTCCAGCCATCTGAAAATCTCTGTGTCCAGCTTCCACTGGCTGGAGTCCCGCAAGTGTCGGGAGTGCCAATCCGCGACTTGGTTGGCTTGACCAGGCAAGTATTCCGCTGTCACGGACACATGGTGCGCCAGGCAATAATCCCAAAAATCCTTCGCCAAATCCGCTAGGGACTTGGAACGAGGACCGCCCAGATGGTTGACGTACCGGACCGCCGAGACGTTGTCCATCTGAAGCAGAACACAGGATCGAACTGAATCCTTGGTCCAACAGCGCACCGCGAAGGACCCAGCCAGCAGTTCCAAGCAGTTTATGCGCAGCTCCTGCTCCTCGGATGGCCAGGCGCCGCCTGTGGAAAACTCTCCACAGCGGGCGCCCCAACCGGCCCTGCTGGCGTCGGACTCAATCACCAGGTCCGGAACTGGCCCGAAAATTGCCTGGCCGTTCCAGGCCTCCACACAGGCGAGCCACCAGGCCATTTTCTCCTTCAACTCGACCGAAAGGAGAACCAACTGTTCGTATGTTGGGCCCCGCCTGAGATGATGCGCCTTGAGGCGTTGAAGGGCCCGGTAAAGGAGGGGGCCCGGGAAGATTGCCTGGATTAAGAAGGAAAGCAGTCCTACCACCCGGGCAATCTGGCGGAGAGTTGTGTGGGATCTCGAGATCGTTTGACGCAATATGCAGCAAATGTTTCCCACTTTCCTGGACGGTAGACTCAAGGTGGACCAGACCGAGTCTACAGTAAACCCCAGGAACACCACTGTCTGTGAAGGAGAGAGGAGTTGATGACAAACCCCAAGCCCTGAAGAAGGGATACCGTTTGTTGAAGCTGAAGAGTCAACCTCCTGGGGCATTGGGCCATCAACAGTATATCGTCTAAATAGACAATCATCCGAATACCTTGGCTTCGTAAGAGCTCCACCGCGGGATAGAGAAGCTTGGTGAAGCACCAAGGCGCTGAGGAAAGCCCGAATGGAAGGGCGGTGAACTCGAACACCTGGCCCCCCCAAAGAAACTGGAGGAAACGACGATGCGGGGGATGGATAGGAACCACCAGATATGCATCCTTGAGGTCCAAACGGACCATCCAGTCGTTCGGGAGCAACACGTCCCGCAGTAGATGGATACCCTCCATCTTGAAATGCCGGTAAACCAACCAGCCTTTGAAGAGGCCAAGAACAGGGTTTTAGGTGTGAGGGAAATACTGGGCGCACTGCTTGGGTTGACGTACAGTAGAACGCTGTCAGGTAGAAGGTGCATGCAGGTAAGGGGCAATTCCCTGAAACCCCTCAAAATGTGCCTGGAGGACACACTACATACAGTAGAAGCAAAACTTGTTGCACACTTAAATGGAGTTACGAGCAAAAAGGATGTTTCAATGTACATAAAGTTCATAGGTAATGGACGAAGGATTGGACCATCAGTGTTTCAGATTTTCTTTATTTGATCCAGCCAGGCGACACGTGTTTCGTCGCAAGAAAACACACTTTTCCGCGACTCCTCAGGGCTGTTGGTCAATGTTTTATAACCAAAGGTCGCGTTGCCGGTGATATTTCCGACCCGGCTCCGCTCGAGACCGGGTTTGACACTGTCTGTAGGGTGGGGTTCACAATCTTCAATGAGGTTTCTCACGTTAGTGGTGATGATTCTTTACTCAGTGGTGACGCTGAGTGTAGTGTAAACTCAGGGCTTGTGAGCCCGGGAAAGTATTGCGATTTTCTAGTCGTGAAGAGGGTAATTTCACGAATTCCGTAGCAGAAAGGAAAGGTCCCCGTAGGGCGGGGAATCGATTGGGTAGAGGTAACGCTCAGGTTAGCAGTCTCGTTCCGTTGAACTCTTTGAGGTTGATTACCGGTCGTTGTCCCCATCCGCCTTCTCCACCAGAAACAGGTTGCTCAAAATCCGGCAGGGTGGCTACCGAATGGCAAATGGCTCCTTTGCGAAGCAAGTCCGAGACCTCTTCGTCGACCAGTTGCGCGTCGGCTTGAGAGAAAACAACAGGGTGTGGGGGCCTCTCTTGAAAGGGCTGATCGTAAAACTCTATGCGAAACTCGCAGACCGTCTGTAAGACCCATGCGTCTGACGTAATTGCGGCCCAAGCCTCCGGAAACAAAGCTATTCGCCCCCCAATGCGGACCTGATCCGCCGATAAGACACTCACCGTTTGCATTGTTTCCAGCGGTGTTCTTAAATCCACCTTGACCTCGGAAGCGCTGGCCTCTGGTAGGATAGAAGGTGTTGAAGTTCGCTGAGGTGTTATATTGACCTCGTCCGGAGCCTTGATTTTTGTTAACAAACTGCTGACCGCCACGGCCGGTCACGCGGCCCCCACCGTGACCGCCCCCCCCCCGGGAGAAACATTGCTGGAAAACTTTCTTGATACTCGATTTAGCTCTGTTCAGGGACGTAAAGGTAGAGACGAACTTCCCTAACTCCTTTATAAAGGGGTCCCCAAAGAGGCCTCCCTGGGCCACAGCTCCCGCCTCCGAGGAGGCTAGGTCTCCCAGCTTCGAGTCTAACTTGATTAACAGTAAACGACGGCATTCAGTCGAAAGGGCGCAATTAGCGTTCCCTAAGAAGACCACCACTCGTTGTGCCCAGTTCGACAGGACGTCGGGGAAAATGGCGGCACCTGTCACCTTTGCCTCCTCCGCCATATCCAGGATCTTGGTTATAGGTCCTATGGCATCCAAAAGCTTATCCTGGCAGGAGCGCCAGGAATAGTCAATCCCCTTGCGAGGGTCTTTAACGAACTTCACAAGGAAGGTAGCCGTCTTCGGGTCTAGATTGGGCGTAAGGGCCACCTTCCTCTCCAAAATAGGTCTACGGGTGCCAAGAACGCACAGACCCATCCTTATCGTCCGTGTCTGCAGGGGACATCCCGCCAGGGGATTAGGGTGCTGTACCCATCGATCCCGAAGCACCCGGGGTTGGCGAAGGCGCAGGGGTAAGCACGGTCACCTTTGGCCAGAAAAGCGTCACGCAACCGCTCAAAAGCGTCCCTGTCCACACCCTGCGCCGCCCCAGATACCCCTCCTTGCAAACCTTTTTGGGGGCTGGGGGATTATCCCCCGATGGGGCAGACGAGTTGCCAGGAGTCCCCAAATGGGCTTGCACCACCCTTTCACACTCCTGTATAATGCTGGCAAACAGGCGCTCTTCCATGGGCCCTACAACCTCTGTCACACAGCGGTATATAGAACTATTGACTGCTTACAGAACTCCTCATCATTCAGGTACGGATGGGATTCCTCCTCCTCGTAATACTCTTCCTGATCCATCCCTGAAGGCTACACTCAACTCCACTAGTCACCCAAGGGCTGGGGCACAGGATCAGGACTGCGGGTAAATCCTGCGCGCTTTGGGGCAGACCTTGTCTGGCAAGTTTGGCCCTGGTGGCACCAGGGATTACGGTGGCACTAACCCTGCAGCGCGCAGACCCTCACTGGACCGGGTCACTGTCACCTCTCTGCGTGCTGTCAATGGTGGAACATATAGGCTGCAGGTATGTAAGCGAGCACACAGCTTGATGTGCCCAAAGAAACACCCTCAGGCAGCAAAACGTTGTAGAACCGCTGTACCGACCCCGCATGGCGTTCACCAGTAATTGGGGGCAAAAATACGGACCCAGGATGCCTGTGCGTAAAGGTGAGGTGACGGGGAAAGGCTCTGGCGGGTCGATCTCCTCAGCGCGGCTCCCTGTGACAGAAAAACCGCGCTGAGGCTAACGAGACGCGTTGGCTCCCCCTGGCGGTCGGAGAGTATGCCGCAATGTCGTGGAAGATCGCGTGAGGAACAACGAATATTCCCGCGATCTGTATGGGGCTCTGAAAAACAAACGGGAGTCACAATCCACAACAATAAAGCCCCGACAAAGCATTCCATCAAGCATTTAACACAGGAACCCCCATAACGATATAGAAATTACCAAAATGGGGAGAGAAAGAAAAAAACACTTAACTGCCTGCGAAGCAGCGAAGAAAGAGGAAGTGGTCACAGGAGGGACGTCCTACCTACCCTTGATGGACATTGGGGAAGGACTATGCTGTGATAACTTGTTGGACATGTTGATGAGATTTGTAGTTTTATATACAAATCTGTGTTTTTTCTTGGATGTATTTGTAAGCCTTATCCTTGTTCTGGGATTTAGAGCTTAAGTGGATGATTTTTTGGCTGCTGTGATTTTTATGTAATAAACAGCGAAGAAGGTTAAAAGCATAATCTGAAGCCTCTGGTCCTGACATAGAATTAAGTGTATACATCTCTGTCTGCTTCATGACATTTTTTATTCCATTGTGAAATCTCTTAATTCAGAATGTCTTTTGAAAAATTTGGCATGCAGTCCTGTGATAGAATATACATTTCTTGTTTAATACAAGAATCAGTTTAGATTTCCAAGTGACAAACTGATATTTTTCTTGTCTGTTTGTAGATCATGCAGAAACCAGCAAGTACTTTTGAAGAATTCTTACGTGCTCAACATTTGGTAAGTAAGTGTACCTGAGTGAATGGATAAAATGAGCATAGCAGTAGTCAAATGAGAATTCCATACATAAAGTAGCAAAATGAGACTTTGGGAGTCATTTAAAAGGTGGTTGATCTGGGACATCAAAATCAAAAACTGCAAATGCTGATCCTCCAACCCTGCAGTTCTTTTGACCTGTTTAGAGGTAGGGGAATCGCTTAATTTCAGGTTACGGAATTTAATCTAGCTCCACAGTCAGAACCCTTGACCCGGCAGTCTGTTCTCAACAGGTCCAAAGTCACGGTGGTTTTTGCCTCGCCCTATTCACTGGATTTTACTGCCTAGGACCACCAGGCATGACGGTCCCATGCAGAGTAAACAATTAATGATCCTGAAAAAAAGTCTTGCTGTGGGAGCATGTTCCAAAAAAAACTCAAAAAGCTTATGAGCAGCTGAAAAACATGGCACCTGCACAACATTCTGCTGTGCCTTCAAAGCATCCACTACACCAGTAAATACACTGAAGTCATAGAGCTCCCCGCCAGGCAGGTGGGGATCTTTAAGTATGCCAAGTGGTCCTCTAGTGAGTTGCTGTCATAGTCTAAGTGGGGCCCTTTATTACATCAATAGTACATTATATGAAGTTTGATGATGAGTTAAAGCAACAAAAGTAGCGTCTCCAACAGAAGTCTGTCATATTAAATAAAGTGTCCCTGTGTCAATCTTTCTACCTGCTGACTTGAATCATTCTTCCTAATTTCATTAGGTAACATTAAGCTGCTGTTGCCAAATGTAGACATATGCAATATTGTGGAGGTAGAGCAGCCCTATTGAGTAAATTTGCTATCCTATACATGAGAATTGATCTATTGGGCAATGACCCAACAGACCAGCTAGTTATGTGTAGTCTTGTGATCTTTGTGAACCATCCTTTACTCATTTAGTGTGATCTCTGCTATATATGTGATGAGGTACTCCCTGCCATACATTGTGAGGATATTGTTCATCACTAAGGAGTTTCATAACCATATAGAGGAACAAGACCAAAGACTGACTTTCTTTCTAACGTTACGAATCGCACCTTGTCTGCTGGCTCTGGCAAGAGGCATTTTGACAGCAAAACTCAGCTGTGATCACGTATTACAGTTGAGCGTCTACGTCATTTTATTGTTACAGGAGACTACAGACACAACAACTCAACTCTAGTAAGGACACTGGGGGCCGGCTTTTAGACAGGGATTGCAAGCTGCGATGCATTAAATAAATACCTCAATAAATTACATTAAAAAAATTAAAAATGACCCGTGTTCCCTTACACAGAGTCAAGTATGTTTAATCTTTTGCTCAATTGTGGTAGCTTGGTTAATTGTCAAGCTCAACACCAGAGAACGTGCATGTGTGTGTTTAACGTGCCAGCTATTACATCAAGTGTTTTGTGAACTTCAAACGTTGCCACTTTTTATGCCTCTTGTACTCCATTGCATTTCTTTAATGTGATGACTCTTTAAAAGGCATATTTATTTCTTTATTTCAATTATGATTAGCTAAGATGTCGTAGCAAGTGCATTTTTATTCCAATACATTGTTCTCTTTGAGCACCTATTATTGCTGAGTAAATCTTAGTAGAACATGCATTTTGAGTTCAGTACATGGTTACCATTCTGCATAATTTTGCTTTACAGAACATAGCATTAAATTGTTTTACCTATACACCTAATGTTGTTGTTAAGAACGTATTGCTTTTTAGTATATGAGTGTAGTATACTGCTTCATGTGCCTAGAGGGGTTTCTCTGGCATATTATTATGTCCGAGTCAGTATCTGCAGTCAGCAGTCGGCTTGTCCACAGCAGCTTACTGTCTCAATTAAGCACCCTTCATGAGTATTGTGCCGTACATGTTTTAAGAAGCCTTATGGAGGAATAATGGAGGCTGCTCACAATGAGGAGCACAGGCAAGCTGGAAGCTGCTACCAAATCCTGCTCTTCAGAATGTTGACGGTGCATACATGAGATGAGAAAGCATGCTTTGGACGGATAATACAAAACAGAGAAGCAACAACAACAAAAATGAAGTCTCTTCCGTTCAAAAACGAAGGAAGTCAATTTATTTTTAGGGTGTATTCTTCACTATTCTTGTCATGATTAGCCTAAAAAACAGCAAAACAGCCTACGTGTTTTGCTTATAAATCACGGACTTCATCAGGACTGCCAATTTCAAAGAGATATATACAATTAAAAACATGAATATTGCAAAAAATAATTTAAATAGTAAAAACCTACTACAATCTATTATTTTCTCACACTTCATCTAAATAGATGGAAAAATAGACCTGACAGGTCATAAAAATAAATCATAGATATCATATCAGAAAAATCATATAATACAAAAAAAGTGTTATTAACCTTGAATCCAATAAGTATTTATCACTTATCATAACAATTCATTTTACACTTCAGTAAAAACAAAAAGAGAAAATGGCAGAAAGATCCATGTATTTTTTATACAAAACCAACTAACAAGCGTCACAATTCATGGCAATTCATTCTAAACTTGAAAAATGCCAATTGGAGAATGTATATTCATCCCACTTTTCCCCTCAACAACACAGAACATGTGTTTTAATTGTATCATTAGTATCCTCAAATCTGACCATGTAAACTGTCTCATAATATATACATTATTTGAATTACCTTGTGTGTTGAAAGTGGAAACCGGAAAACAAATACTCCTAGATAGCCAATTAATATGAGCATTTGAGCATTTTATTGAAAACACCCTACATCATTACATGTTTGAGCTGTAGACGCAGGAAAAACATCAGAAAGATAAACAAACCTTTGCGGTTTTTATTCACAGATACAAATATTAATATATATATTGATTTTTTTTATATACTGATTTTGATAGTTTCGTATACAAAAGCATTTTTTTTTTAGGACTGCCTTTCTTTTTAAGATGTATTGTAAATGGTTTTAAGTAACTGTGCAATATAAATAAAAATTACCTTACCTTAAAAAAACTAAAAAAAAAAACCTGAAATTACCCCATTTAGAACTATGCAAGTTAAAACATCCAAGATGGCATGTTATGCAGCTATATAATATATACTGGCGTCTCTAGTGCATAATAAAGAGTACACCCACACGCGGGCATTTCACCCAACATGTATTCCTTATTATGTACTAGCGCTAGACTGGGAAACAGTGGCGTAACGAAAGTTGAGGAGGCCCCCCCTGCGAGGTACACGAGGGGCCCCTGCTCCTGATTTAATCCGGCGCTCTCAAACCGGAGTACTGTGCAGAGGGCCCCCCCCCCCCTACAGCTCGGAACCCCCACGCACCGTGGGAGATGCGGGGGCCTGTGTTACGCCCCTGCTGGGTAACTCTATCACCACGCGTGACGACCTCTTGAAGTGACTCCTTCTAAACATCAACTCTCACATTGTCTCCCAAAGCCTTCAATCAGAATTGCAGCCCTAAGGGTTGATGCAAAGTATACCATCTGAGTGTTTGGTCAGGCCCAACAGAGGCATTCCATTTGATATATGTTTCCCATATTCACAAATCTGGTAGGGTACACACGCTGGGCTGCGTCACTCCAAAACAAGAACTCTATAGTGTGGTGACTCCTTGGCCGACACCAAGGAGGGACCCGCGTGCAGATGTGCTCTTTATTATGCACTAGAGGTGACACCAGTATACTATATAGCTGCATAACATGCTGTCTTGGTTATTTTGTATAATTTCAGAAGTGGGGATTTGGGACAGGTAGGTGGGCAACACTTCAATTTGTCAATAATTCTAGAAAATAACTGATTGATGTGAACAGCCTTTAGCTGTCTATATTTATCAAATATGTTTTGGACACAGCCTGATCTACTCTGGTATAGGTGCATAGCAGAATGTTACGAGGCACTACATGTAGTACTTAAAAAGGCAATGGTATGCCGCCCGCTTTGCACTCTATCCGCCTTAAATTTGCATCACAGGTTTAGGAACAGTCCTATTGATACACCACTGCACATATTGTTTTTTTTTCTTCATTTTTTTTATCTCAGTCATTTTGTTTTCTTAGAGTTCAATTCACAGTTGTCCACATACTAAATAAAGTGCTCACGGTGTTCCATTTCAATTTTAGTTGACACATTCATACAAGCATGGTCCATCCACAGAACACATCACTATCGATAATGCTGTTAAAACGTACATAAAAGCACGTCTAATAAAAGCTAATAAAAAAAGCCACATAGTGCACAATTTCCCTTTAACATTCCATCTTATCCAATTCGCAGACTAGCTTCCTATGGACTTCTAGCATTTCTCAAATTTTATGAGTGAGCTTGACCTTACGCGAAGTGTCTCTCCAGCTCTTTAACTTTGTGGAGTTTAGCCTGCCAGGCATGGAAGTGGGTACTCAATCAACAAGGAGCTACAGAGGGAATGAACAAACAGGTCGCCCTCCATGCAATACGCAATATAAATACAAAAACCTGTTCATTAAAGGCTCCTCATCTGGAGGATAGTTGTATAAGTGGGGGGGGATTCTATCACTCTTTTTCACATAAACCCTCCTCACTTTAACTCAAGATAGTGTCCTCACACTTTACTGCCTAGACTTTCTTTTATTTACATAAAAAACTTTTTCACATGACAGTCACCATATCTCCATACCGCCTATACATATAGGGATGTATATTTAATAATGTGTCAAAAGAGGTTACATCAATCTATATGTAAACCCTAAGAAAACTGTGAAAAAAGGAGGACAAGATGGCACCTCACGTGCGCACCACCAATAGAGCTTGCTGATTGGTACCCAAATTGGGCCAGGATGCATCCTTGACATACTCTCCTCTTTCTCTCAGGGTCCCTAGAGACTCGAAGGTCCTGAAAGAACCTAATGTTAGCCTTGCTTGATTTATGCATGTCCTCTAGGAAATGAACAATGCTGTTATCCATCCCCATTGCCCTCAAGGTCTTCCACAATTTGACCCTGTTAACGCAATCAAATGCGGAGGACAGATTCATGAAGGCAAGGTAAATGGTACCGGGGCGGGCAACAGTATATTTGCTCAGTAACATAGATAGATTAAGACACTGAGCAACTTTAGAACGTCCCGACGGAATCAAAACTGGACACCGCAAGGATCTTATTTTCCTCCAGTAGAGGTCTTATTTTCATTAAAAAATTTCACCCAGTTACGTATTGACCGCTTGTTCGATGTTTCTAGTAGCGCCTCACTTAGTTTTAATCTTGCTCTTAGTGCTGTTGAATCAATATTTTCTAAAAAGCACTTGATTTGAATAAACGACCACTTAGGCATATCTATAGAGTGAAGCAGCCCATTCTCTATCTCTGGCCATTTTTTCCAGGAATCTGAGTTGAGAAAGTCTCCCACATGTCTGTACCCATTCTCTACCCACTTCTTTAGTATGCCAGGTTGCAACAACCTGTTTTCCCTGGCATATAGATCGGCCAAACATGTATAGCCATTTATCTGAGGAATTCCATATTACTTTGACAGTTGGGCTTTTTATTTTAGACACCACTGGAGAACCTTGTATCGTACTTTCTTAGGGTTCTTAACTATCCTCATAGGATCTGCGATTTTATGTTTGTTCAGTTTTTATTTTTTATTTTTTTTAATTGCTGTTTATTAACATTCACCGACATAAGATATATAGGTCAGAGGAATCAGTACATTCTTACCTAGTGAAGACAATGAGTAACAGCTCTTTGCAACATTACACTGCAACAACATGTTACGGGGTAGGGGAATCATCCTGGTCAATGCTACATAGTGGGCTGCCGATATCCCTTCGGTAGGAGTTCCACGGGCTCCAAATTGGGGACAATTTTTTAGGTCAACCCCGGGGCGTGTAAACAGTCTTTTCTCTATGCATGTACCAGTCAAGATCTTTTTCCCAGGCCTCAAATGAAGGTGGTTGCACCTCTCCCCACAGTTGTGCAATATATCTCTTTGCCAACATTACTCCCAATGTAGCCCACTGTGTTTGATAACTATCCAGATCAGTAGGCTCACATATATTTAAGAGGCATCTACGTGCTTCTGGGCAGAGGACTAATGTGAGTACGTCACTATAGCTGACGCCTATTAGCTGAAGCAACAGCCAGTCATTTAAGCAAATGGCCTGCCGCAGATGACCATCTGTAACAGTCTGTGTTCCTCGTTCTAAGGAGAAGAAATTGCCACATTGGCGACGATTATATTAACTCCCCTGGGAAGAAAGAACCCATAATGTCTTCGAGTGAAACAAAGGACATTAAGTGTCAGCTTGTTTGAAGTCAATCGCCGTGTGGGAAACGGCAGCAGACTACATTACCCACAGCCTCGTGCCATCCTGACGCTGCTCTCGCGCCCAGAAGCGTGATAAATTGCCATGCCACCTCCTGCACCACGGGACGCTTGTCAGCTTGTTGCACCTTGCCATGAGGGAAACGGTTTTTCCTGCCTGATCGCCGTGAGGGGAAAGGCTCCAATTTGAAGGCAATCACCGTGAGGGGAACGGCAGCAGACTACATTACCCAGCAGCCTCGTGCCATCCTGACGCTGCTCTTGCGCCCGAGGTGCGATAAATTGCCACGCCACCTCCCGCACCGCGGGACGCTTGTCAGCTTGTTGCACCTTGCCATGAGAGAAACGGTCTATCCTGCCTGATCTCCGTGAGGGGAACGGCTCCAATTTGTAGTAATCGCCGCGAGGGGATTGCCAACGGACTACATTACCCAAAAGCCTCGCGATATCCTGACGCTGCTTTCGCGCCCGGAGGCACAATAAATTGCCACTCCACCTCCCGCACCGCAAGACGCCTGGGCGTGCCTGGGCCAAGGGCAGCCCCGTCCGCGCCCGTCAGCGACCGGAGGAGTCTGGGCTGGGCTACCCCCCTGAGAACTGATCCTATGTATTGAACAGTCTGGTAAGACTATAAGATTGTGTGCACTGTCTTAGATCAGTGCGGTATTGATTTTTGGTCCTTCTTTACTCAGGTACCATTTGACTACTCTTACCCATATGTCTATAACTATGAGTAAGCTCAAATGTGCAGCAGGCACACTAGATACATTTTTAACTAGAGCAGAATCCCTATTGACACATGAAATTAAAATGACTGAGAGATGGTTGTCATTGGATCTTACACAACTCCCAACATATAAAAATCCATTCATTTCTAATTCGAACAACTCACCACAACAACTTCCATTAAGCCCAAAGATAATTGTTCAAAGCAAACCAATGACATCTACTTTGTCAAGCATATCATCGCCAGTCATAAACCTAGCCTCAAATGATTATAGTAGACAGGGTATAGACACAAGATCACGAGCTCCAAAAGCAACTGAAGAACCCAAAGGGAAAGTGCCCCAAGCAAAGCAGAAGCGAGTCATGGGTTATCAGGCCCGTTCCCCAACAACCATACATGTAGACGATCAAGTTGTAATATTAACAAATACCGTTAGCACACAGACAGATGTAGCTATCCACCCTCCCACGCCAACAATGAAAGAAAGTTTAGGGGTTCAAGATTGTACTTTCACAACAATATTAGAATCAAAATGTGGGTCTATGTTATTAGAAATTACTGAATTAATGAACACAGAGTTTGGCATTTTTGATAAAAAGATCGATCATCGATATGCAGAGATAGGAAATATGGGAGGTAATAGGGACTTTAGTTACCTAGACGTCATAGAAAGGGCATGTGAATCAAAGAAACTGGAGGGTCCCCAAACCCTTAGTCTAGCTGGAACAAGTAACAGGGACAATAGTACACACGTCGAAAATTCCATCTCACAAAGAGAAAATAGGGAGAAAAGCACACAAGCAAGGTCCACAAAACAGATCATAACAAAGAGGAAAGACAAGTTATATGTTCTGAACAGGTAACCCTAAATGTATCCGCATATCACTTGGGTTCTGTTGTAACAAAAGACTTCCAAGGCACAACCTTGAACCCAAGTACTGATGTCATAGTGTTACCACCTGCCTCATGTCCCTACGTACTAATTTTAGCTGGGGTCCCCGCCCTAAGAAGGGAACAGAGAAAATCATGGACCAACTTGCAAATTATGAACGTCGATTGGCTGTATAAACATAATAAATGTAACCCACTGAACGCAAATTACATTTTAATGGTTCGCATAGTAGGGTGGATTGGTATTTCCCCAAAGAAGATTGATGGCAATTGTATAATAATAAACTTTTGCAGACCCCATATGGTTAAAAGATTGCTATACACGCACGAGGAGATATCCCTTCAAAAAAACAGCATCTGTGTACTCCCCTTAAGATACTTCTACAAACCACACCCTAGGGAATTTGCTCATGATAACAGGTGTGGTGCAGCGGCCAGTGCAGCTGACTTCTGACCACAGGGTTAACAGTTAGATCACTGGCTCCGTTGGCAGCTCAGCTCAGCACCATGTGACTCTGGGCAATAGCTCACAGACATGCTCCCCATTAGGGCAGTACTTAAAGGAGACACAGTGGGAGGTAAACGGTTGTAATACAGTTGAGTCAAATGGACAATTAGGAGTGGAAGAGTCAGGGGAGCTACCATCTAGCTTTTCTCAACCCCTTTTAGAGGAAATAACCAAACGGCCCAGGCTAAATTCAATAAAGACAGGAGCAAAGAAAGAGCCAGAAGTACGTCTTACCTCCTGGAATATTGCAGGATTAAATAGGAATCTTAGGGACACTGAATGGCTGAAATATATAAAGCAAAGCTACATCTGCCTATTGCAGGAGACCTGGGCATTAGACACACCTCACAAGTTTGGGTTGTAGACCTTTAGTATTAATGCTAATACATCAGCTAGAGGTAGGCCTTCAGGGGATCTCGTTATATGGATAAGAATAACCCTTAAAATCAAGTTAACCCAGTTGGACATATCATCCCAGGATTTGATTGGTGTGAAAATCAAAACACAGGACAAATAACAATATACTTGATCAATATCTACTATAGGCCAAGTCTGGCCACGAAAGAATCTTTGGTCATCAACAGCTTGATTCATTTTTAAACTTACTAGAACCCGGGGTAATGGTAATTGTAGGGGGTGACTTAAATTGTAACTTTGAACCAGGGGTGGGCTTTGAGAATCTCTTCGCAGAGGAAGATGCCCCAAATAATATTTCTGATCTTGAAAGTAGCTTGACAGTGCCTTGTACTATAGCTGTCACACAAATTATGAAATTAACAACAGGGCAGGGAATTAGAGCTTGTACCGGTCTCTTGCCCTCTGACAGACCAAAATCTTTTACTTTTAGTAGAGGCAATTGCAAAATGAACATAGATTATATATTGGTATCAATCGAACTCTTGCCAAATGTACTTGATCTGACAATAGACTCCAGAACCGATAGTGACCACCGACCCTTACATCTGACATTAGTAACTGACCCTTTTATTGATATCATTGAGAACAATGAAGATAATAATACATCAACTGATGACGTTCTTGTCCGCAACAATCACCAAGTTGTAAAGTGGCCACATATTCTAGGATGCACTCAAGCCATGACGCAGATTTACGACTCCTTTGTAGACTTCGTCTCTCTGCACATGGATTCACCCGCAGTAGAGTTTCCGACACTGGCCGCACATTATGCCTTGATAAAAGCTTTAGCACCGATTGTTAGTAGAATAACCAAAGAGCGTAGTGGGAGAGACTTCAAAACAAGAAATAACATGTGGTATGACAAAGAGTGTCGGGGAGCAAAAGCCGATCTTATATTGGCAACTAAAATAAACGATATATATTGGGCATGAGGGAGAAAAGATCTAATTATAAGCAAATTCTTGTTCATGCCAAAAAAACATGGGATGACAACATCTGGATGGACTTAATGTGTGCAGCTAAGTCCAAGGACCAAGTAGGCTTTTGGCGTCTAATTAGGAAGGGTAGGGTAGGGATAGTAAGGACCTCTATCTTGATGCTAAAACTTGGGAGGATTATTTCACCAGCCTCTATGCGACAGCACAAAATGAAAAAATTCCTGTTCGTTCAGCCTCTGTGGTTAACCATAATACGAATGGTCTCCATTTTAGCTTTGAAGAAACACTAATGGCAGTTAGTGCAGTCGAGCCCGGGAAAGCGCCCGGCCCCAACAAAATCCCGGGAGATATGTTAAAGAATGGTAGTAGTGTTTGGGGGCCATAGATAAATCGCTTATGGAATGCTATTGTATCTTGCTCTCCTATACCCGAAACATGGAAAGTGCAGAGATCATTACGATTTTTGAGAAGGGCAATCGTTACGACCCTGCAAATTATCGTCCTATAAGCTTAATAGATATTTTACAAAAAATCTTCGCTAGGCATATTTTAAACGGATGGCTTAAAGAGAACAGTGTGCTCTCCAAATTCCAGGTGGGATTCAGATAAAAAATCATCACATTTGATCAGGTTGTTAGGTTCATTTGTCTATACTGGAAATACATCAAGTTAAAAAGGGCCACTTGTATATCACTTTTGTAGACCTTAGGGCTGCTTTCGATCTCATTCCACGGAACTTACTTTGGGAATCATTGAAATCTCAGGGATTGCCAAAGGAATTACGCACACAAATAATAAGATTACATGAGGATAATTTCACAAAAGTGAGATGGAGCCCGAGGGGCGAACTCACTAAGGAAATCCCGGTCAGAAGGGGCGTGCCCCAGGGGTGCCTACTGGCGCCCACCCTATTTTCTTTATATGTCAACGATATCCAAAGTCACTTGCTCGGGTGTACCCATGATTCCCCAAAGTTGGGGGGTGATCTGATGCTAGCACTTATATTTGCTGACGATACAATATTAATATCACAAACCCCAAAAGGCCTTCAACGCTTATTGGATTCTTTTAATACATATTGCAATACTAAGGGCCTTGAAATAAATGCCAGCAAAACAAAATATATGGCAATAAACCCACACAAGTCTTTTGAACAGAACCTAGCAATTAACAATCAAAAATTAGAATATGTTCAATCCTTTAACTATTTGGGTATAACCTTGGATACAAAGCTGTCCTGGAAGCCACAACTAGAAAATTACCCTGCTCCAAAACACATTGCCTATAATAAAGAATATCTCGAAGGTGGTGTCTTGCGCCCTAGAGGTCTTTAAACATAGAGCTCAATCAGCATCTCTTCATGGGGCAGAAATATGGGGACCCAATTGCAAAAAGAGTTTTGAACCAGGAGAGAACACATTTTTCAGAAGATTGTTACTTTTACCTGTGCGAACACTCCTAATCCCGATTGTTATGGATTTAAATGTTAAGCGACCAGACCACCACGCAATATTAAGACCCCTATTACATTGGGTGCGGCTCTGGTCAACCCAAGAACTATCAGACTATAAGGAAGGTCTTGAGGAGATATAAAGCACTGACCAGAGCAAGAACATCTCGTAGCTCAAACACGTTTCTTCTTGGTTTGAGAAACTAGGCCTGTACCATTTTTGGGAACGCCCGACACAGTTGACATTAACATCTAGGGAACTGCTAAAAACAACAATCTGAGCTTACATTCAAAATAAGCTCAAAATAACATGTGTCATGGCACAGATAATGGTCCATTAACAACCACGTTTCTTCTTTTTAAGGAGGGAGCCAGTTTTGAGTCTTTTTTAGAAGAAGTTCGTCCACAACTTGCAAAATCGTTATACATGAAGTTTATATATGGAGTGCTGCGAACTAACACAAATACGTTAAACTAGGCTACAAATCAAGACGGAAACAGCAATGAATATTGTGAATTATGTCAAAATATGTCTAAGGAAAATGATTCACAGATATTATTCTTCTGCCCGGCGTATGTAAACCAAGGAACAAATGGATTAAACCCATCTGTAAAAATATGAATACTAGACATTGCCTAGAGGCAGGAAGAATATTGAAAACTGATACATCTCAAAAGGTTGTTTTTAGTCTTAGCGGATTCTTGTTTAATGTGAGCCTTATAAGGACAAAAGCAGGGTGAAAACTTTAACCTCTTAAGCGCTGCTGACGGCCAACGGTCGTCAGGAGCGCTACCTCCCCAGTACTGCGCACGACCATTGGACTTCCATTCAGCACTAGTTCCAATGGACAGCACAGCACTGGGGAGGGATATTTACACGCAGCTAAGGTGTTATGGTCTAACAAACCAAGATTAGGTATTTTTAAACCAATGGTTTCCATAAATTATACACGTGTACTTAAGGCCTAATGGTGCTCTAATGCAATTTGTGTATCTATTAATTGCTATAAAGTATTTGTAATCTGTGCTAACCAAATGGGAACATTATTTAGAGCTATATATATACTGGATTATGAGCCGATATTGGAGTAATGGACACAGATTTTTTAATTCACTTTACAAATGAATTTTAAAATGCTTATTTCTAGTTTTAACTATTTATATATTTTATCTGTTACTTTTATGGTTAGGTAATGAAATGTATTTCTTTTAACGATAGCCCTTAATTTGATGAAGTGTTATTTATTACAAAAAAAACTGCTACCTTTGCACATTAACATTCGAACAAATTGTATGTTAATTTACCCTGGGCAAAGCACTACGATACGCTGGCGTAGTTTGCAAAGTTTACGCAACTTCGCACTACACGAGCTGCACTTAGCACAGTGCAAACACGTGTAGTGCAGCGTAGCGTAGTGCAGCGGTCATTTATTGCTTGTTCGCGTTCCTGAACGTCATGTTTGCGACCGCGAGCAAGCAAAATGACATCCCGGCGAGATTCTCAACGCGGGGAGGTCAGCTTTCTCATTGCGAGTGGTTGCGCATGCTCCCGACCACCCGCGATGAGAAACTACCAGTTCGCGTTGGCAAGATGCCATTTTCAATGATTGCACAGTGCCGGATGCTTGTCCGCACTGTGCAATCATTGAAACGCATCTTGCACAGTGCGAACATGCTACTACACAGCTCGTGTAGTGCTATGTGAGGTTTGCGTAGTGCGAAGTGCACTTCGCAAAGCTTCACGTAGCGCTACTTCGCGAACTATGCCCACCCTTAATGTTAATTTTATGATGGATCTTTTATGGTTTTATGTGAACCGAAATAAAGATATACTGAACTGGACTGAGTATGTCACTTAGTATGTCGTGTAATTTTCGCCAATAGGATTGTGTGTGTTCGCATTCTCATATGTGTGGGCAGTTTAAAGTGGCTAGTGCTAATCTTGGTACCTTGTTGGCCCATAGGAAAGTTGAGAATAGACCATCTAGTTATGTAAAAATGACATTTGTAGTGCACATGGGATTGCTGCAAATAAAAAATTAAATAGTGGTAAAATTGTCATTCGTAAAAGTGCCACCTGGCCTATTATTGAAATTGGAAGTTGATTCCATTTCGCTAATAAACTCTTAACTTCTTGCAATACAGGGACATAGTTTAATGTATATAGTTCATCCACTCTTTCCAACACATAGATCCCTAAATACCTCCTGGGCCTGGATTTATGTAATGACTGAAAACTTGGTAGCAGTGTTTGACCTGAGCAATGACATAATAACATTTCTGTCTTAACATTATTTATTTTATAGCCACCCAGTGCTTGAAAATCTGAAAACATCCCCAATATTTCCTTTTGGATGTTCTCCCCAGGTTTAAGAAATAAAACAATATAATCGGAATAGAGTTTTATACAGACCCTCGAGGATATCGCGATTTTGCGGTTTGCCGAGAAATCGGCACTTTTGTAAAAATGCTGCGATTTTTACAAAAGTGCCCGCAAAATCGGCACTTTTGTAGAAATCGCGCGCCATTTTGACAAAAGCCGCTATATCCTGGGGGATCTGTAATAAATAACTGTTGGCTGTGGCTAAGACATGTGCATATACTATTTAAAAAGTGTAAATGTACGCGGCGTTTCTATTTTCTTTCCGAAGGTTTGATTATATAAATGTTTCAGCACTCGTGTTAGAAGCGGGAGACATTATTCAGTGTCAGGCATATTTAAACTCATGTGTCCTCGTAATTTCGGCAGTCTTCTCTTCTGCCTCTGGGTGCTGGCCTTTTCCCAGCATTTCTCGGCTGCTCGCCTCCTAGCAAAACAATTATGGGTTACAACCGATGCAGGGACTGAGGAACCCCGTGCGACCTGTGAATAATCTGTTTAAAGAGGAATGACACTCTGTTTGCTTCTGTTTGCTTCATGAGTACATTGATGTCTGCAAAGTATTGTCTCTAGTTTTTATTTGGATAGATTTCTGATTTTGTTTTTCAGATACATTTCTGTACTGTACGAAAAAAACAACGTGAGGTGTTGGCCTTAATAAAGAACAAGCATTTGGAAGTCCACTTTGCTAAATGAAAATCCGGAAAATTAACCCGCTCAATGGGTGTCCTGGCTCCCTTGCCCAAAGGAAGCCTCGCTGTATTGGCGGGTGGGTAGGATAGCAGGGTTGACACTGAAACCAAGCCCTGGGACCTTTAACATACTACGCTAGCCGCGCTTTAAAAAAAGAGTTAAAAATTAAGGTATAATAAAAAGAGGAGGAAGACACTCGATTTGTAATAGTCAGCTCATACAATTCAGATTGTTGGATAATATGTCACTCCTAAAGGGTAATTCAATTATACTGCTGTCAGATAACACTTGTTGGATTGTAATGTTTTTTGTTTTTTTTAATGAAAAGCAATGGCTTAACCATCGTTAGACTGGTGAGTACGCAGGGGTGCCCACATATTGCGCGAACAGGAACTCGCACCACAGAGCAAGGTCAACAGGAATTGACAAAGTCCACTGGTTGGGCCACTTTGTAGTCTGGTTTTAAAAGCTTTACTAAAGTACAGAGGGGCAGATTTACAAGCCACTTGTTCCTCTTTTACGCTGCCGTTGCGTCACTTTTGTGGCACAGCCGTGGCGCAAAGCCATCGCCATGCTGTGGGGTATTTACAACGTGACGCACCTGGGAGATGCATCACGTTGTAAAGCCCTGCGCCACATGTAGGCATTCCGGCGCGGGGGGGCATTCCGGCGCAGGAACGCCTCCTAAAAGTGGCTGAGTGAATGTAATTGGGCAGGCCACGAGCATTGCTGGAGTTGCGTCGCGTTTGCGACACGACTCCAGCAATGGGCCACCCTTCTGACAAGAGATGCGTCATGCATCTGTTTATTCTTGCGCCATGATGCACCGCATTGTAAATGCAGCGCATCTGTGGTGGCGCATGGGTAAACTTGCATGACACATCTCATCTGGCACATCTCTGCTGATTTGCAGGGATGCGCCAGTTGTCATAAGTCTGCCCCATGGATTTTAATTCAACAAGCAACTATCATTTCACACTTAAATCAACTCTGTGGTGGGCATGGGTTTTGCCATCCTTCGTGTCCTTAGAACATTCTTACCTCTCCTCTCAGGCTAGAAAACAGGCGACCCAGGCCTTGATAACCTCAAGACTCAACTACCGAAATAGCCTGTACGCAGGTTTTACCAAATGAAGGAACGTGTTGGTTCTATAAAGTAACACTAGGAAATGTTTTTTCTACCAAGTAGAGCGGTTTTCCGCTGTAAAGACCGAAATGCTATCTGAAACAATAATGCCTAGAAAGTAAGGAGGGGCCACATCGAGACCACGTGCCACCTGTCGCCCATTCTAAACTTCCATCAGCTGGAGACTGCTGTCCCGCAGACTTGCACCTCCCTCAGGGACTGCACTTCTGGGCATGGTGGGAGACGGGTGGGAGCTGAGGGGGGAGGGATTGATCCACACGTGATGGCCAGACACACACGTAGCCTCTCGTTTCGTGAATGGCGAGCTATCTTTAGCCTCTGACCGGAGTGATGTCATTTAATGGTCATGGAAACGCTAGCGGCAGCCAGACATGAAACCTACCGTAGCTGTGAGCCTTCACCCACTGCAGCAGGAGAGCTTCATGTTGTTAAATAACTAAAAAAACTAAGATATCTGTGTTTGTTGTAGGAAAAATGGCCACATAAAATGCCGCAAAATTGCTGCTAAATTTCCATATTTGTGCCGCTAAATTTCTATTTTTGTACCGCTAAATTTGCTAAACCATGCCGCTATATCCTGGGGGTCTGCCTTGCAAAGTCATGCCATGTAAAGGTTTGCAGTGCTTTTTGCCTGATTACTTTTGCCAGGGGCTCTATGAATAAGGCAAAGAGAATTGGAGATAGGGGACACTCCTGCCATGTACCCCTACTTCTTCAACAGCTGCCTGTTATTATTATTATTATTTATATTATTTAGTTGATTATTATTTGTGTCATTGAGTCCTTATACGGAATTTTCACTATATATATATATATAAAACTTTCTGGAAAACCAAATCTAGCAAGAATTTAAAAAAGACACTCCCAGGACACCAGATCAAAGGCATTCTCAGCATCTAAAATAGTCCAAAGCTTCTATCATAAATTTTGTATTCGAGGAGAGTTGTCTACCTGCTATAAAACCACATTGATCCCCGTGAATTATTGATCCCACAATTCTATTAAGCCTGTTGGTAAGAAGCTTGGTAAAAATGTTATAATCAGTGTTGATACGTCTTATTGGCCTATAGGAGTTAATGTTTTCCCTGCTTTTGTCCTTCTTCAAAATGCTAACTACTACTGCCGTATGAAATGAGGCCGGAGGTTCATCCCCTCTTTGTTTATAGTTAGCAAGATTAAGCAGTTGTACATTTAAAGTTAGGGAGAACATTTTATATAATTCTACTAGCAGTCCATCCTCCCCAGCTGCTGATGATTAGAGCGGCAGACCCTGATGCAGAGGTCTAGCCCGGGACCAGGGTTCAATTCCCCGCCTCGGCGGGTCTTAAGCTCAAAATTCCACTGACCTGATAATTCTCGCCTCGGTGCCTATTCCAATCATGGAGTCTCACTCTGCAACTCTGGGCAATAGCATGCTTAATCTCCACAACGGCCCCCACAACGCTAAGGATGCCTGGCCTCCACCTTGGGGGTGCCCAGGAGTGGACGCCTCACAGGGAAAGTCAGGATGGGTTCCACAGCGGTATTCGTACAAGCGCCTTGAGACCCTTGCGGGTGAGTAGTGCGCTATACAAGTATCAATTTACATTTACATTTACATTTTTACAATTAGCCATTGAACTCACAACTGTATCTATTTCTTCAGTAGAGAATTCTACAGTTAATATTTTGCTATGTTCTTTGCTCATGGTTGGAATTGGTAGTTTGTCTAGGAAGCTTATAATACAGTCAGGCGTTATTTGTTGATCGGTATGATATACTTTCTCATAATGTCTAAGAAAGGCCTCTCCAATCTCCAAGGGACTGGTTATTTGTACTTTAGAATCCTCATTTATCAGCGATTCAATTCTATTTTGGACCTGTTTCTCCTTTGCTTGCCACACAAGTAGTCTCCCCGTATATTCGCTCTCCGCATATGTCTACTGAAGGTAGGCCGTGCTTGCCAAGTCACCTGGTAGATAGTAATATTCCTGTATTTCCAGCTTCGCCTGTTGCAGCTACTGTTTTGTTGTTAGGTTTCTATCATTAGTGTACTTTCTCTTTGCTTGCTGAAGCCTAGACTCAAGCTCAGATCTTTTTTCCCTTTTTACCGTTTGTCGGGGGATTTCTTTAGAAGTAATAACCCCCACACAGTGTAGCCTTAAAGGCATCCCACACTATGCGTACTGTGGCAGTGTCTACATTGTTAAGGAAAAAACTATTTTTTTTGTTCGCTACCTCTACGCACCATTCCTCTTTCTCTAAATTAATTTTATTAAAATACCACCTCCTAGGTTCTCTTTCAGGCTACTATCATTTTTTACGTATTTATGTAAATGTTTACTTGCTACAATAGTGAGCCTTTAAAGATCTTACTAGTGTGTGTGTGTGTGAGGAGCTTTGTTCTTGTCCCTCAAAAATCAAAACAGTACAGGAATCTATTTGGGGATTTGTTGTGTACGTATATGTGCAATAGATTAACCAAGTGCAGATAGTGACAATCTCTATGGTCTATGGTCTATGTGACTGCAGTTGTGTTCTTTTGATTTTATTTGAAGTGAGAAAAACCCCATTCACAATATGTCGAGGCTTCAAGAACTTAATATTCAAACCTGGTTTAAGCAAAAACAATTAAAATGCAATAAGACAAACATTTGAAGTAAACTGGTCACGGTGTTAGGGTATTCAAATGTTTGTGGGTGAAGGTAAAATAATGCCAATAGGAATACAATTAAAAATGTTCTTCCGTGGCAGTGGATTATAGCAGCCAATAGCCTGATTTTCAAGGCAAGGTGGTTCTCTGAGTTAAAACTAGAAATGCGGGGAAGAGCAGCTTGTGGAAAAACTGAAATGTGCATAGCAGTGACACGGACTTCAGCCCACTTCAGGATTCTGACACTCAAGACCACCATGAACTCTACTCAGGACAACAGCTTCCTGCAGATTGATAAGACCCTATCCAAGCCACAGCGGGTAAATTTCGCCAGTAGAACCAGCCGTCAACAGTGGATTAAGGTCCCAGGGGGCTTGCTGGCTGCTTCTAGCCCAGTAGCAAGAATTTTCTTGCAAGGGAATTCAGTGGGGCAGGTACTGGGAATCTGCAAGAACTTCTGCCTTGGAGATTAATGGATCTGCGTCCATAGTTCTACATCCTTCAAGTACTGAACAACTGAAAGTGGTATCACTATGCTTTTAAAGGACCCATCCAACTCTGCCAGCGAAGGCCTTGAAAAATCCTAAAATTATCACTAGAACTGCAGGGTGTGCCCGTGGTCAACAATTGAGCTTATACATTATAAGGAAGGGCTGGAGGAAATTCTAACGTTAAAAAATGGAGCATGGTTACCATGGCTGAAGCAAGTCTATACTTGGTTCTATAACCTAGGGCTTAAGCACTTTTGGAAGGAACCTGTTGGATTGTCTATGGCATCAAAGAAAATACTCAAGCTAACTTTCTGGTCTTACATTCAAAACAACCTTCATCATAACCCCCCCATTTGTACTTTAGCAACACGGTTTCTTTTGATGAAACCGGCCTGCAGTTTCAAGCCCTTTTTGTATGAATTACAACCCCAGTTAGCAAAATCTTTATACTTGAAATTCCGATACTGCGTTTTACAGACAAACTTGAATACAGCTAAATGGGTCCAGAAACAAGGGGAGGAAGGTCTGGAGTGTTTTGTACTATGCCATATGGGTGCTAAAGAAAAAGATGCACATATATTGTTCTTCTGCTCTGCTTCTAAAAAATATAGAAGTAAATGGATTAAATCCATCTGCCCGTTGTTGGGTAAAAGATCCTGCAATGAGGCAGAAAGAATATTAAAAACCGACACTTCTCGAACTGTGGTCTTTAGTGTTAGTATGTACCTGTGTGGTGTAAGTTTATTAAGAAGAAAAGAAGGTTTGACATTTTAACCTAACATCATAAAATTATACTGGTCCCTTGCACGTGCACTTTAGTTAGTACATATAGAATCTTATTAACTTTATAATATTTGCTATATAGTATTAAAAGGAAAAACAGTTGGAACACTAACTTGGACATATATATTTTGCCTTGTATCACTAGCACTTTACAAAAAGTCAGGATATAAGCCTGGTTGCTGGTATTTTATAACAAAAACTGCTGTAACTCCTCAATGTTTTAATGTTTTTATGATCCTATTAAACTTTAAAAAAATGTTTGAATGATATTTATCTTCTAGGGATCAACAGAGGTCATAGATTAGAAATCTGATTCTAGAATGTATGCATTGGTCGAGCGGTACCTTTTCGAAAGATTATGTTATGAAGTGTTTTTATTGTGATGTGATAATTGTTAATGTGTATCTTTCATGGTTTGCTAAACCGAAATTAAGATTAACTGAACTGACTATAATCTACTGGACCTAACTATAATGCTCTTGACCCATACACTGGTTTCAAATTATGTGATCCTGGGCAAATATTTTAAGTCACTGAGCCGCCATTTTCTTCTTTTTCCCATATGAGAGCACCTTCAAACGCACAAGTTCAGCATGTCTCCTGTACAAAAAACACTTTTGTTTGATTTAATAGACTAAACTTTTACTATAATACAAATCTAGTCACATATAGGATATACATGACACATTGTCATCAGGATAGGGGCAGGAATGTTTCTCAAATCATGTTTAAAAACTATCACTTTTACAAAATACATACCTAAAGCAAGAAGTGATAGCACACTCATTTGCATTCAGCAGATTTCAATTGAAATGCTTGCAACATTTCCTACTGACCGGCGGTTTTACTGACAAAACTATACAGTGACAGGTATTTGTCATTTGCCACCAATTAAAGTGTTCTGATTTGTTTTGGTCCTATTTAAATCTTTGTTTGCATCACTCTCATGAATCACAAAAAAAGTGCTTCATAATTCCCGATATATTTTGAAATATTTTTACTATTTATGTACTAGGAGTTTAAACATTGTATGTTGAAAAACAAAACTGACATCATAGAGCCTTTTTTTGCACAAGGATTGTCAGATGTATCACTTGATAAAAAACTCTAACTGTAATAATTGAAAGAAAAGTAAACTCCATTTATCAGGATAAGATAAGCAGCAATTAGTAAAAGGACAACTGACATTTGACCTCTGTCTGTGAACAGACAGCAAATTTGTCAAGATAAAAACATGATTTAAAGGAGTTTTAATTGCTCATTCAATTTCTGAAAGAATATAACACCAATGTCTTTCCAGTTTGTTCACTCCCAGAAGGGATACGATAGGGGGTGGGACAGTAGATTTGTTGAGGCCTGCATTAGATAAGAAATTAATCCCTAGTCAAACCCTCATTTGTAACATTAGACAGCTACCATGGGATTTTTTTTACCAATTAAAGTCTCAGAGTTGGAAGGATGAGGTATGTTGGGATTTATTCTAAATAAAAAGGAGTTTTACAAAATTGCAAACCTCCTAGAGAAGCTATATGATTATTTGAAAGATGCAAAGGCATTACTTATGAGCTGTGTGCTGAAAGGGCACGTATAAAAAATGAAATACATTTTTAAATCTCTTGGCATAATTGTTATTTTAGCTGTAATACCACTTAGGCTGTGATTGAGTTATGATTTACATTCCGGTGGTGCGAGTTATGATTTGTGTATATAACCATAACTTGCCATTTCACACTAGCCACTTTAATTTGTAACCATAACTTCACTTTTAAGGGAGTATGTTAATTTATAACAAGTAGAATAAAGCATAAATTGTCCTTAAAAGGATTTCCGTGATTTTTGTTGATGGTACACTATAGCTATCTTTTAAGCAGCCACCTCCTACTTCGGCCCTGTGCAGCAGAGGTTGGTTGAACGGCCTGGGAGTTTAGCCAGGCCCTGTGCCTAGTGTTCCATGTCTCTAATACCCTGCATGTCAAAACGCCACATTATAAGGCCCTTGGCCGCATGCAGCAGGAGGTAGAAGCTGGGTCTGGCTGTACACTTATTCCAGTGTTTAACCTCCCTCATGCCCAACCCTATTCTGACAGGCCCTTTGCTCATCCTCTTTTGCTGAGAAGGACTGGATGCTGAGAAAGTCTTTTGAGTTTCCTTCATGGCTTCCTGAGGAAAGGGAGGCTCCTCCCAAAACCCACAGTGTCACCCTGTACTAAATAGTACAGATGAAAGATATCAAGTGTCTTCTTAAGAGGGCCCCAGTTAGGAGGAAAAAAACAACACAAAGAGTATAAAAAAAATCGCCATGCCAGTCTTGAAGCTCTTGATCGCAGATGAAGATTAATGCAGTAGTTTAAGCGAAGACACCCAGAAGTAGCTAGAGGGTGTAGAATGGAGTGATACCGTGCTGTGAATTTTTTCCTTGGTAATGCCTCCCCAGTTTATTATTCAGGCAGGAAATGACATCGCAGGAAAAGGCTCTATTTCATTTAGGATTGTGGACCTCAAAAAAATTTCCATTATAAACTAGCATCTTGGGAAGAGCAAATTATAAGGCTTCTCCAAGCCCCTTTCGGAAAATCATGGCGTTCATTTGGAAGAGTAAGAAATCGTAGTCATAATTAATAGCAAGTCGGTAAAGAATGCTCCAAAAAATAATGGAAGCAAAACCTTGCAATGTATCTATCACCTGTAAATACCTTCTTATATATTATTATATTAGACAAAAAAAGCTGCATCTTTCAAAACCCCTGGCTGTCTGCTCAAGCTCCGCCATTTTCCTGAGACACTGAGGGTCCATAAAAGAAACTAACTGCAGTGTGTGAGCTCTTCTGGACTGTGGTTCGAAGGGTAGCATCAATTGTCTTCAGGGATGAGGTTAGACCGAGACGGTGATTGTGTTCTTCTGCAGCCACAAGGGCCACAATATGATGCCCGCAGGGGTCTCGTATCGTATCGTATCGTTAGGGGTGCTTGTATAGCGCACTGACACCATGGGTTTCCTGGCGCTTACTAGTCTACTGAGCATGTGGCCTGTGAAGAAGAGCCAGGAGTGCTGCACACACTGGGGGGAGAAGACCATGCAGTAACTATGCTCAGGTACTCACGCCATCACTTCTTCCAGGGAAGGCTTTGAGGCTAAAATTGATAAATTTTCTCTTGATCTTGGTTTACTGCACTATAACCAAAAGAGATTGGCGGATAACGTTAAACAACATTGAGGAGAACTTGGAGGATATCTACCCATCATAGTATACACTGCAGTCACAAATGCGGATCCTAACAGACAGAGCAAACTCCCTATATTGAAGGGCTGAGGATGCAGAGAGCTGGAACAGGCAGAATAACATCTGTGTAGTGGAACTCCCAGAGGAAGTGGAGGCAACCACTGTGAGTGAATATTTGGAAAAGTAGCTTTCTTTGGAGGTGGCACTGCAGGGCTTGTCTCTATTCTTTGCTTTGGAGCGTGCGCAGAAAGTGCCGGCTAGACCCCTCCACCTGGAGGACAACCTAGACCTGTGGTGGCACTACAGATCTGATACTGCAATGGGTGCGGGGTAGAGGAAATCTACAGGTCGAGAACAGTCAAGTGGTAATCTTCTTGGATAACGCACTGTTAGTGCAATGGAAGAAAGCATTGTTCCTGGCAGTAAAAAGGAGCTGGTATCAAATATATGTTGATCTTCTCTGTCTGACTAAAGGTGATGATTGAATATCATACACCTCTGATGCATGGAACTGGCTAGAACAGCATAAGGTGGGCAAACACGATGAACGTTCGTATCAACTTTCACACCCGAAACAGAAAAGACAGAGATGATGCGCTGCCTTCTGAGCAGCACGACCATCTAAGAAACAGGAAGAGTAGGAAAGAGCATCTGTTGTGGAGACTGAATGGTAGATGAAATGGTTAGGTCTGAGCGTGTCACAGGGGGCTCCTTGAGAACACATTAGCTCTGCTGGGCGGGTAAGGGGAGATGCAATATGAGCGCATGTTGCCAATGCCACCTGCCTGTTCCATGGTTGGTCACAACACAGGAGTACAAACTGAATTCCTTTCTCATGTTTGGTTGCTTGAACAGTAGGCCATTGCCACACTGACCTAAGAGAGTTGGGGAATTCTATAATATGTTTAATCAGTCTGAGTTTTGTAGCACTAATGATGGTATACCTGCGGAAGTTAAGGGGGTAGCTGATTGTGAGACCAGACCTTGAGCCAATGCAGATGACTCCACCCCTGTGGGGATGATGGCATTTCTTGTCTTGGCAGTTGTAGTCTTTCCTTCCATACTATGGCAAGTCACATAAATAAATACCAATTTTATACCTGGAACGTGCAGGAATTGGGTACTCTGTTGAATAGATATAAGGTCCTTGCACACCTCAAATGAAAAGGGGTAAATTAAGGATTGATACAAGAGACCCCTCTGGTGCACTAAGAAGTTGCCAAGTTAAAAAGGCGATGGAGAGGCCAAGTATATGCCACACGTTTTTCCTCATATGCCATGGGCTCTCTGGCCTTGGTAAGGCAAGAATATCATTTAACCCCGAGTCTATACTCTTCGGAAAGAGGGTAGGTAAATCATCTTACTGGGAAAATTGGATGGAATCAGGACAACACTGAGCAGCCTTTACACACCTGATACTGGGCAAATACTGTTTCTCACTGAAGGAGCGCAAACAACTAGGGAAGATATAATTGTGTAGCAGACAACTCGTAACCCCCTTGGGTGGACTCATCTGTCCATGACGTACAAGCATGGCTGGACAAGATACTGTATTCTTATGGACTTATTAATGTGGTTGTAAATGCAGAGTACCTTTCACATACTCTCTGACCATAATCCCTTGTTGGTGTCTGCGCAGTTGGGGGGTGAAGACCTACGTCAAGACTTAAGAAGGAGTGAGTCTTATTGATAGATATACCCTAATCTTCCCAAATACTATGCTTCAATAGACTCAGAGAGGAGATACCTAGAATTTCATAAAGTGCATGTGTGTAACGGGTCATCACTGGAGCAGTGTCCCTGTCTCTCTGCATGTAGAAAGCCAATCTAGCCCCTAATCCTACATCATTAAAAGTTTGAATTCGGAGGTTATTTTAACATTCCCACACTTCCTGCCTTCACCCTTAGTTACCATTTCAAAGAACTATGCTTACAAATGCGTTTAGTCCATTCACACACATTCTGTGTCTTAGTGAGAGTCTAATAATGGAGCATGCCAAGGGTGGTACCTGTGGGGTGAGGATCCTAATAATGGATATATAAAAACTCTTTGTACATATAAACACATATAGCCTCATACTTAGGTCTGGGATAAATGTAAGGTGAGCACTGATTCACCTGTTTGCCATTACTTATAGATCTCGGATACATTACACACATGGACTTTATGAAATTCTAGGTATCACTTCTCTTGGGCGAAGACTAACCCATGTCTAAAGAGACGTAAGGGGATACTGTATGAGAATATCTTTTGCATTAACAGACGCACCACAGATCAAGTATGCACTTAATGAGTATCTTTTAAAGTGGTAGTGCGGGCCATTGTTTGAGTTAGGCCATTGGGGTTAGGAAGCCTTGAGAGGCAACTCACCAGTTTGGACAAGAACGTTTGAAAATTGGAAGAAAATGTGGCTGCATCGGCGCAGTGTAGAATATTCATTCTGGCGGTAAAAGAGATACATGCTGTCGCATTAGCATGCCTACACCCTTCCATGCACCAGGAGTACATAAATCATTCAGAGTGGGGTAAAGTGGGAAGGATGCTGGCCTGGCTCGTACAATTGGAAACAAAGACTGGCCTAATTACGAACATTGGGAAGTATCCCATTGCAGGGCGGAGTGCATACCAGCGATATTGAGAATATCACTTTATTCTGATAATATGCTCCTGTTTCTTTGGAATGCTGATGAGGGTATTAATAGGAGTCTGCAGTTCTCTGAGGAGAGAGTGCGACCTGGATTAAGACATGCACATTCCCAGTCCCCCTTGTTATGCTGTCCTTTCCATCAGCAGTGACTCACCTAGAAATTGAATGGGAATCTCTGATGTTTAAGTACCTGGGCATGAGAGTATATCATAGGGATGAGAATCCCTAGAGAGAACAATTTGTACCTTTAAGAGTAGTGTTGATTTTTGGAGCTCTTTCCTACCTCCAATAATGTCACTGATTGCCCAGTCTAGTTTGAGGCACTCAGTGTTTTACAATGAGAACTGATCTGGGACAGAGGTAGACATAAAGTATAGGTACATACCGTGCAACGCTCGCTGGGAGAGGGGGGCTTGGTGTCCCAGATTGTAAACTCTACTATATAGCTGCCCAGCCGTAGTGGGAAACCTGTTGATTTGATGGCGGTAATTTGGGCCTGCTGAGTGTGTGGCGGTGAGAGGGTGCGCTGATTGCATTGTTACTAGGCATTAAACTATGGGCTACCAAGCGTTTTACATTTCTAGCAATTGCACTGCGTAGGAAACTGGCTCTGTGTATACTATGTATGTAACAAAGCGAGAGTGAGGGAATTTTACATATGACTATGTGTGGTAGGAACTCCTGGTCCCCGTCTTTTAGTGATAATAACACAGAAGGAGTGCCTCCTGAAAGGGGAGGAAATCAGCAATTCGCTTTTTCCTAAGAGGTGTATTTAAATAAGCATTAAGTGCCCCAACACCGTTCACAGGACAGTAGTAGTCCTTTAAGAAGACCCCTCACTCACCAACCTGGTTGGTGACATGCTTCATCATCGGGGTCCCACCCCATAGGCCGAGTGCCTATAGGGTGTGCTACGACACCTGACTACAGTGGAGCTGGATATTGTGTCTTTTTATATGTGCTAACTATACATGTGTGAAGATATATTAAAAAGGGTCAGTACTACTCCGTTCAAGACTTTATTCTTGAGCGTCTGAACCCTAATAAAACCAATGTGGCACCTTTGCCCAACTAGGAGGACTTTGGTGTCTCGAGAAGTGTATATATTAAAAACAATTTAAAAATAGCCAAGTGTGCTATGTGACAGGAAATAATAAAGTAAATAGGTCTACATGTTTCAACCAATATAATTTTTTTTATGGTTTTCGTCAGGACCGTGTGTATTACAAGGGGCGGTACGCACACGCTAAGGTGCGGCCTACCCTCATGTAATTTACAGACCGCAAATAATGGTCTGAATGTGAAAAGGTGTGTTTAATCCTGGATTCGTTGTGTGGCTTCGCGTACTGGAACCGAGTAGGTTTACAGTCTTGCAACCACCTTCTATGAAGTGACGGAGAATCGCCGTCTCGGTTCACCCGAAGCCATGAAGCGAGAGATACCGCTTTGAGTGTTTTATCCTGAATCCAGGATTAAAGGCAATCTTACCCATAGAATAGAATGGGGAGGCTTTGTAATATGTTTTCCAGCCTATCTTCCCAAATGTTTAAGATGGAAAGGTAAAGTTTAGTATACCTGAACTCACAATGTAATAACACATCTTTTTATGGAGGTGGTTTTTGCATTGTGTTTTCAGAAGCCACTCATTTAGAAGTGTGCTCTAACAGTTCTGCGTGTCTCTGCTTGGCTGTGGATTGACTGTCTGGATTTGAAAGCGATAGGATCTGGGGAATGTCTTGACCCAAGGGGAGGAGGTGAGACAGTAACAGGCTGACCTGCATCTGGAGTGTAGGGGAAGAAGCCCTTAGAGGGGAAGTGGCCTGGGTTGCTACTATAAAACAAGTTGCTCATCTCCTGCCGAGTGATTGAGAATCCAGACCCCCACTAATCAAAGGAAGAGATGTGTCACTGGCAGGGAGGCACCCAGAACCAGTTTGAACAGTGGTCAGTGCCCCTAAAGCACAAAGACTTCAAAGCCATTGAGGGGTATAACTATACGAGCTGAAGATCCTGAACTTTGGAGAATGGCTTGATCAAGTGTGAACAAGATTGGAGCTACTTCGTGGTCAGGAGGACCTTTCCCAAAGAAGAACCAACTGAAGAGACCAAAGGATAGGACTGACCCTTGCTGTGTGATCTGGGGCTGGTCTACAGTTTGCTGTTTCAACCAAGGAAAGGCTAAAGTGTCTTTGCTGTGTGCTGTGTCCCCCTGCTTGAAGGACTTTGCTGTGTGCTGTGTCCTGAAGTAACTATCCCCAAGGGTCTGAGGTGAGCTGGCTCCCTGTTTGGAAACACAGGAACATAAAAGTTTCCAGGAGAGTCTCAGTGGCGCTGTGGGAGCGGGCCTGTTGCAGTCTGAGAACCTCGGAAGAACTGCCTGTGATCGTGGGCGCCTCGTGTCCAAGTGAGTCTCAGTGATGCTGTGTGCTTTGTGCAGCACTGAGACCTTCAGGAGGATTGGCCTGTGATCGGGGGGCACCTGTAATCTAAGCAAGGATCAGCAACACTGTGTGCGTGTGCTTTGTGCAACCTGAACCCGTGTGAGGATTGTCCTGGGTTCGTGTGCACCAGAATCCAAGTGAGTCTCATCGATGCTGTGAGCGTGTGCATTGGGCACTGTGAGACCTTTGTGAGGATTTGCCATGTTATCGTGTGCACCGGAATCCAAGTGAGTCTCATCGCCACTGTGTGCGGGTGCGTTGTGCACCGGGAGACTTTCATGAGGATATGTGGAGTGCCCAGTGATTGTGCACCCAGAGCGAAGGAAGACTCAGCGACACTGTGTGCGTGTGCTTTGTGGCACCCAGAGATCTTCGTAAGTGAAGCGGCCCGACCGCCAGTCCCGGAGGAGCTGTGTTGCCTCTGCTTCAGCTCGTGTTGCTGCCCGTATTGCCAAAGGGAGTGGCGGTACAGGAGCCGGAGTGCAAAGCTGCCCTTTGGAATCACATCGTACTGTGTTGGGGGCAACTGTGAGAGGCTGACTGAAGGTCAGAAAAGGTGACGATGAGACTCCCTAAGGCCCAGTGATCGGGCCTGAGTGTACTACGTAGTATTCCATTTCAGAGAGAGGAGTACCTGACTGACGTATTACACATTGCAACATTTCTGTATAACGAACTACTTGATTGTCGTATGACGCATTGCTTTGCTCCTGCATAACACACTACCTGATTAGCATATTGCGCATTGCATTATTCCTGCATAACGAATTACCTGATTGGTGTATATGCATTGCCTTATTATTGCAGAATGGCATATCTGGTGGTGGGATTACGCATTGTATTGTTTTACCTTGCAAAGTGCCTGATTGTTATGTTACGCATTGCATTCTTTTCATTGCAGAGTGTCTGATTGCTACGTTGCGCATTACAGTATTTTTATATTGCAAAAGTACCTGATTCTAGCATTAGGAACTATATGACATGTGATTAGGAGTACAGGAGAATGTTTAGAAGTGTGCATTGGCATCGCCAGAACTCACAAGGGCTTGCTGGCCTAACAACCGTCCAGGAGAAATATTACACAACCGCATATGTTGGTTTTATATTGTGTGGTCTTATCGTATATCTTTTTAAATAAAGTTTATACTGGTTTTATAAAACTTGTGTGGAGTCTATTTGTGGTGTCATCATTGGTTTATTGTGAGCGTGGTTGCAAATACTTTACACATTTGCCTTGAAGATAAGCCTGGCTGCTCGTGCCAAGCTACCGAGAGGGTGAGCGGGGCTATCTAAGAAGGTGACCTTCCTTTCCCTGACGTTGGAACGCGGGTCCCTACTTGGCCTAAGGTACCTACCTCAGCCAACCAGGGATCCGGGTCGAACACCACTGATTAAACATAATTTCTCAGAAGGATGATAAAAAGTACCCCAGATGTGTAATAATTGACGCTGACTTCATACACATGACGTGGAGTTGCTGACAATGGATAATCTAATAGAGACATCTAGCTGCAGATTCCTTACCTTTGAATTTCCCAGGTGTCAGCCTAGATCGGGAAGATTTTTCTTCGAGGAACAAACCTGCACGCCGGAACGTAGCATCCGTTGGGTCCGTGTGGCATCATCTGCATCATCTGCACTGGAAGAGATGTACACATAGCCGATAGAGGCATCACCTCGGTGCACTGATCCATGAAGAGAGGTACCTTCTGTCCCTTTTAGACAGGATTTTTTGACTTTATGTCAACCCTTTTTTTGGTGTGTAGGAAATCATGTCCTCTAGGAAGCCTTCAGAGCTGAAACCATGCGGCGCCAGTCACCGCCCCATGTCGGTGACGGACCCTCATTTGGTTGGCCTGTGTTGTCTGGAGTGCGACCATGACTCCAAGTTGTGCTCCCACTGCCGGGTCATGGCTCTGAAGGCTTTGAGTGAGCAGTCCCTGGCGCTGCCTGCAGCACAGCAGGCAACCCCACACTCGACTTCTCGGAGGTCATGGTCAAGAGGAATGTCCTCTTCGTCCAGCTCATGATCCTTTGTACACTCAGGTAAGAGGGATAAGAAGTCGAAAGGTGCTTCGACTTCTCCCTGTCTGTTGACCGATGGGAAGAGTAACATCTGCGTTTAAGGCCTTATTCTCTGGAATCTGCACCTGGGTCGGATCTGTGCCTCCCCACTTTTCCGGGAGCCGGAGCTACCCCCTCTCAAATTAAAGAATTTTTGAGCATCTTGACCCCTCCGGCTTGCCTTTGAGCCCCATGGGGTCAGTGGGAACTCCATCGGATTCTGCACAGACGGCTCTGGCACCGGTGCTAGTGCCCCTCCCGGATACAGAGCGGTACTGGTAATGCCACTGCAACCTTCCCCAATACCGGTCCTCAAGTCAATGCTTCTGGCGCCCACCATCGGTGCAAGGCCTATTCTGATCCTAGACGACACAGAGGTCAACATTGTGTTGTACAATGCCGGTTCTGGTGCCAACAGGGGCCCATTGATCCTGTGCTGTTACCTGATCCTTATTCAGACAGGCCAGGCTTGGTAGAAGAATGGGAGGGGCTACTGGACCCTTTAGAATACCAGCAGTATGGACAAGACATGGACTGGTAAGAGAAATTGGGTGAGACCAGTGGTCTGGATACCTCCTCAGGCACTGCCATCTTTTCTCCTCCTACCTTGGCTACGGAGAAAGGTGCATCTTCAGCTACCCACAGTGGCAGTCAAGACTAACATTGTGAAAGAGGTGCTACAGCTGGGAGCTTCCTCTTCTGAATCCTTGCACCCATTCACTGAAACCTTCACAGACATCCTTTTGGGAAACTGGGCCAATCCCAGCACAGGGGCTTCTGTGAACAGGATGATCACCTGCTGTCATTGCCATGCCCTAGGCAATTCAAACTTTCTCACTACTCTCCACCCCAAAGAGCTTGGTGATCCAAGCCTCCATTTCCCATGGCACGTTCCCTGCCACTCCCCTGGACAGGGAATCCAAGAGGCTTGATAGTTGGGTCAAGAAAACATTTCCGCCAGCCTTGCATATGCAGTTGGGGAACACTGCATGCTTATTGGTCTGTTATTCCCTCTCTCTGTGGGAAACAGTTGCGCACATGCTGTCATAGGTACTGTAGGAGGCCCGGGCCATCGTCTCCCACGCACTATCAGATGGGAAGGATGCAGCAAAGTTCTCCATTTAGTGTGCTTTAGACATGACAGACTCGCTGGGCAGAGCGATTTTCACGACGGTTGCTGTTAGACGCCATGCCTGGCTGGGAACATCTGGCTTTTCTAGTGATGTGAAGGCCTCGCTCATAGATATGCCTTTTGATGGCACCCGTCTCTTCAGAGACAACGGCAGACACAACGCTGGATCACTTTAAGGAATCCCGGAGTACGACCAAGTTCTAGTGCCTCTCAGCTGCCCCCATCCCCCATCTTCCTTTTGTGGCTACGGAAGGGGCTTTCAACAGTGCCAACCATATCCCAGCAACTGAGCTGCACATGTTGCACAACCCCTGCACATACGAAGGCGCAGTTCGTTCCGACCATGTGGGTTGGGTAGCCAGATGCCTGGTCAAACCACCACCACCCCAGCAGCTTTAGTCTCCAAGCCCTGCTAGTCTTGCCCCACCAAATCATGGGTTTCCAGTTGGTGGCAGGATCAACCATCACCTCCAGCACTGGCACAATAGCACATCGGACAGGTGGGTCCTCCTGAACCTCTGAAGAGGCTACTCCCTCCCCTTTGAGACCACACCTCTCTTCCTACCTCATTCCTACAACCAGCTGATAGAGGATCATTAAATTTGCTCTGGGATGAAGTCATGACTCTCTTGGCAAGAGAGCCATTGAGAGGGTACCGTATCTAAAGCAATGGGGTAACACAGTGTCCCTCAGAACCTGGGCATGTATAATACAAGTAACATTCGGTTCTGTCGGGTCAAGCAATTCCTTTGTGGTATTCAATATTCAATGAAAACAAAGTAATTGAATATAAGCGAACTACAATTAATGAAAACAACGTGATTAACCCCTTAAGTGCTGCGTCGGTGCGTTGGCCGACGGCAGCACTACCTCCTCAGTGCTGCGCACGACCATTGGACGTCCATTCAGCACTAGTTCCAATGGACAGCGCAGCACTGGGGAGGGATGTTTACGAGCATCTATGAGGTTAATATAAGCAAACAACTTGAACACCGACAGAAAGTTACTTGTACGTTTTTAAGTTACTTGTATGTTTTTAAATTAACAAGAAAATCAGTAAAATCAATACATATTTTTGATTATGTCTGGAAAGAATGCTTAAAGTTCATCAAGAATCTTGCTCCAGTTTCTGGATCATTTCCTGGCTTGATCAGAAATATAAGGCTCCTGAAAATCCCCCAGCATGCCTCTTAGGTCATCTAAGACCTGATTCAATAGTCCCCCAAGTAGATCAAAGGAAATCAAGCAACTCTTTTTCCACTTGTTCTACACCTTTTGATAAGAAAGAAAGGAGGCTAGAGGAAGTGGGGAAACAGTTTCCAGCCATGGCAGCTACAACTGTCAGAGTTTCTAATGCTTTATCCATACATGCCAGATATGATTTCAAATGTGGTTGCATTTGAATTCTATCCTAGAACATCTTCTAGAGGATAACAAAAATGAAGGGAAGCAATCATCCGAGAGGAAAAGAGAGATTCCGTTAAATTCATAGACACTGTGATTGAAATACTGCTACAGGCTACGGACAGAGTTGGCAGGAGAAGCAGTTATTATCTGTCATGGTTGGCTCAAAGCCTTTTGCCCTGACGTCCAAGGAAAGATTCTCAACATGCTTTTATGATGGCAAGGTGTTTTTTGGGAAAGAGTAGATAACACCTTACAATCCATCAAGGCTGATATGTGCCCTACAACAGGTTAGTCCCTATCCCTTTGAGACATGAGAGGAAGAGGAATTTTCTCTTACAGAGCAGGATACCAGCCTTACCATTACTAGTCCTATCAAATGGTTCAGCAGGGCTACAGTCAACAATACTGCCCTCAGAAATTCAATCAGCTGCCACCTTCTTCCTGTGGTTGAAAGCCTCTTAGAAGAAAGAGCACGTCACAACAGAGATCGCAAACCTCATCTAGACACCAATGATTTTATCATGCTGCTGACCATAAATCACTCCCCAGTCTAGAGAGGGACAAATCTTCCACTTTTAAGACAAATGGAGGTCTATCACAACATTTTGTTAGGTCCTAAAATTAGTTTATACGGTCCTTTCAATATAATTTGTTACAATTCTATATTCAAGCCCTCCACGAAGCAGATCATTACAACACCATACCCAATTATAATTGGAAATCAGGCAAATATTTAAAAAATTTGCATTAGAGATGGCGCCCTATCCCAGAGAATGTATTTCCCTCTAAGAAAGAAACCAGGTGAATGGAGAATGATAATCGATCTTAGGCAACTTAACACATTTCTAAAGTAGAAATCATTTCATATGGTAACTCTTGAGGAAATAATCCAGCTGTTAGACAATGGAGAATACATTGCATCCTTGGACCTCCAAGATGCTTATTTTCACATCCCCCTTGCACCAAGTCTACAGTAAATATTTACTATCTGAAGTGGTCAGTCATCACTATCCACTCAAGGTCCTTCCATTCAGTCACCAAATTCATGGCACCAGTACTAGCCAATCTGAGAAAATTGGGCCATCAAGTTTTACCTTACCTAGACACTTGGCTGGTCAAGGCCAAATCTTGTCAGGTAACAAAAGACTGTATAGTAGCTTGTTTGCAGCTCTTCAAATCTCTGGGTTTAACACCGAATAGGGCCAAATCCTCTTTAGCTCCAAAAAGACAGTTGCCTTTCTGGGAGCAATCATAAACACAGAAGAGGGCAAGGCATTTTCTTCTGAGGGAAGAGTACTAAAGAACTCTTGCAGACAAATATTTTAAAAGAGTAACTACTTTGATACAAATATGCTTGTCTTTCCTCAGCAGGATGTCTTCCCGTTTATTCCAAATTGTCAAATGCACATGCAACCATTCCTTGAAGAAGTAGACAATCAGTGGTCACAAGACCAGGGAGCTTTCGATAACATTGTCAAGATCACAAATAAAGGAAGAGTCTATACCCTGGTGGACAAGGAAAGACAATTGCTCAAAGAAGTTAACTTTCTTACATCCTCTCCCATCTTTCAAAATGACCACAGATGCCTCCCTAGACATTTGAGGAGCTCACCTAAGAGGTCAAAGGAAATTAGTAATTCCAAGAATCTCAGATGCATATCAGTCTCTTCGAACTACGAGCTGCAGCTTTAGGTCTTGAAGCTTTCCTCCTGAGAATTTCATGGTTCTCAGTATTACTACACATGAACACAGCTACCATGCATTATATCAACAAGCATGGAAGAACCGGATCAAGACTGTTATCCAGAGAAGCATAGAAATTCTGGAAATAAGTAAAGAATCACAGTATCGCACTGAAATCAGAATACCTTCCAGGTATCAATATCCAAGGGGTTGACACATTCATCCAACCATCTAAGGAATATCACGAATGGGAGCTTAACAATCAGCAATGGAAATCTATCATATGGACACTGTGAACTCTGAAACTATACCTCTTTGTGAACAACGGAAATCACAAATATAATTTTTATGCTTATTCCCTCAAGAATGATCTTGGCGTAAACCATTTCTCCTAAGATGGACAGAAATCTTTGCCTATGCTTACCCTCTAGTACTGATGGTGTCAAGAGAAATAAGTAAGATAAAACAAGAGCCTTTCCAACTCATTCTAGCATGGCACTGACAATACTGGTACACAGAGCTATATCTTCTGTCAAAACATACTCATATTCCTTTCAAACCAATAACAGCCCTAGTAACACTGCACAGGGGTCAAGTGCTGCACCTGGACCTGAGGTGGTTCAATTTATCAGTCTGGCTCCTGAGCACAATTAACACCATCACTTAGACATCTCAGAAGACTTCAGAGAGATACGAGAGCTAGAGGAGATTTTACACATTAGACTTACAGGGCCGAAAGGAATTGTGTTTGGTGTTTTGTACAGAAACTTCATCGGATATCAACAATACAGGAAAATATTATTCTCTATCGCCTTTATTTGGCACAGTCAGGATTATCACACTCTTCCATCAAGATACACTAGGCTGCAATTTTTAGATTTGGAAGGGCACATAACAGATCTTCCTTATGGTCACAAAGGATTATCAAAGAATTCATCAGAGGTCTTTTCAGAACTTTCTCCCATCACAAAACCTCTAATTATATCTCAATTAACACTGTTTTAGTACAACTAATAAAACGTCACTTTGAACCTATTCATAAAGCAGAATTAAAATATGTGTCTACTTGCTCTAACATTCAGTCAAAGTCATTTGTACAGTGCGCGGATGCCTCAGCAGAGAGGTTCAGGTGCTCAAGAGCACGACTGAAGAACAGGATCAGTCACTCATATCTAAGCTTGATGAAAGAGCCAGGTTTTTAAATATTTCCTGAAACAGTGTTTGGACTCGGCCACGCAAAGATGAATAGACAAGGTGTTCCAAATCCTGGTCTTCAGTACCAAGAATGACCTGCCACCTCGAAGAACCTTGGCAAACCTCTGGATGTGCAAGAGTTGCAGTGATTAGATCTCAAGGCTCTCTCTTGATGGTACTGACTAAGCCTATCTCTTAGGTATCATGGACCTTTGCCGCTAATGTCTCTGAAGGCCAATGTCATGGCTTTGAACTCAACCCTCTTGGCAACCGGAAGCCAATGAAGCTGCTTTACTTGGGGGGGGGGGTGATGGGATGACGAAAGGTTGACCTTTACAAAAGGATACCCAAATGATGAAGCGAATCACCTGGCATGGTGAGTGATGGGAATCCATTCACATAAATGATATGTTTGCTTTTTTGAATCTTGGTATATGTTGAGCTTGTCACTTTTCTTCTCTGTTTCTCGAGACGTCGGGATATATCATGTGTTTAAAAGTTATGATGGGGCTGCATATCCCGTGTAGTCTTTAAATTTTGGCCTCAGACCCTAGTCTAACTTTTTGTGTGTTTTTCGTTCTTGTGCAGCTTTGGCTGTGGGTCATTTGTAGGTCCTGCTTTGTATCGAGACCTTATGTTTAGTTACACACACAGTGCAACTTTAGCTCCGTTGTTTACAGTATCAGTGCTGTTTGGTTATGGTTGTGCTACTTCTCTCATACATACATTCTCTCTCTCACACACTGTCTCTCATCATGGCAGAGATTTGGGGTCTGGCCTATGATGAAAATGAACTGGAATCCATCCTATCACTTAACCCTAGCATTCTGGACAGTCTCCCTACAACTGCAGCCACCAATGAGGATGAATGGTACAAGGTACTTGGCCTTAAGAAAACACACTCTCGTACCATAGTACATGGCCTCACGATGTCGGAATATCTTAAAGGGAACTGTGCCCCTTCTGGTCTAGTGGTGACCAATGCACCAAGGCTTTTCTTAAAAGAGAAAGAATTCATGAAAGATTGGTCTATGATCGCCTGGCGCTGAACACGATTGGCTCATACTTATCATCAAAACAGTCAAACGGGAGGCAGATACCATCCTAATTGAAATACAGGTGCTAGAAACCCAGATTAGAACTACTATAAGTACATCTTTCAAAAAGAACCAGAATGAGACCAATAGAGAATTCAAGGATAACATTCTTTTTTCGAAAATTGAAAAATTTAAGAAGGGCCTTGCAAAATTTTCTTTTGATAAGGTGTACCCATACACCAGTGATGGATATGTGCCACCTAATTACAACAACAAAGGGCATAAATTGGGGTCCACTTATGGTTCATCATCTGATGACCAAGCTAATTCCAGTGACTCCGATTCATCTGTCCAAGGGGGACCAAGAAGTAGAGGTAGGGCCAGGATTTACCAACAAAAATGGCGTGGAGGTCCACCACACCAATATCCACCATGGTAGCAACCAGGTCAATGGCAACCGCCTTTCCCTCCAGGTCCAATGGGACCGATGGGCCCGATTGGACACTACCAGAATTACCAAGGTAATTTCCCTAATCAGTCTTTTTTAGGGTATGGCCGAGGACATCCGAGGGGCAAGCGCAGGAACCAGAGAGCGCAGGTCCATTGGAGCCCTCCTCCGTCACCTCGGATCCTGCGGAGTTCGAAGAAGAAACAATTGGGACAGGCGGGTCCGAGCACGGAGTCGGACTAGTCATCAATCTAAGTTCTAAAGTACTTAATACAGAGGAAGAGAGGGTGCTGAACAAAGGACTCGGTTTTGTCACCACTACTAATGGCGATCCATTCAAAGCAAATTGGGAGATGGCTAATTTCTTCCGGAAGGTGAGATTACACTTTCTCTTTAAAGATAAGAACACAGAGGGAGACCCTATGGATGTAAACACTGGGTTGAGACAGAAATGTACTTTCTTTCCACCTGCTAACCTGGTACCTTCCCAAGGGCTTACTTTTGCGAAGGCAGTAAGTAGAGATCTGACTCTAATCCTTGATAAAGAGCAAAATAAATTCTCTAATCTCACTAAGGGAGAGCAGATAGCACTTCGCAGCCTTATGTCAGACTCTAATGTCACCATTAAACCGGCTGACAAAGGCGGTTCTATTGTCCTTGTGGACACAGAAGTGTATCGTAGTGAATGCCTACGACAACTAGTAATGAGGAATGCCTATCGACCTCTCAAACAAGATCCAACTGAAAGAATTAAGAACAAAATCTCCACGCTAGTGAAAGAGGCTGAGAGTGAGGGGTGGATAAGGGCACACAAAGCTAACTTCCTCCAGACCAAAAAAACAGTCATGCCTTATTTCTATGTTCTCCCTAAGATACACAAACCCACTAGAACACCAGTGGGTCGCCCTCTTTTATCAGGGATTGGGTCACTTTTAGAACCTCTCTCCACCTTTGTTGACTTTTTTCTTAACCCAATGGTGAAGGAAATGCCAACCTTCCTCCAGGACACTAAGGATGTTCTCAGACTCATTCCTGACATTGAATACAATCACGATACAGATTTACTTGTATTGTTTGATGTAGAATCTCGTCACACCTCAATTCCACAGGATGAAACTCTCGATACTGTCAACACCTTACTGTCACAGCGGAACCTTAACTCCATAATACTGCCTCATTTCATCATGGCATGTGCACAGATTGCCATGAAAGAGAACTTCTTTAGATTTGAGGATACCATCTACCTCCAAACATCTGGTACAAGCATGGGAAGCATTTTTGCTCCGAGTCTGGCTAATCTTTATGTGCACGGTTTCGAACAGGAGCATGTCCTTAATCCTAATAGCCCTCATCGAGAATCCATCCACCTCTGGAGGCGCTATATCGATGATATTTTAGTTAATTGGAGAGGAGACACTACCAGTGTCAATAATTTCCTTACCTGGCTGAACAGTAGGAATAGTTTCCTTAAATTTACTGCGGAGATGGACAAATATAAACTGGCCTTTTTGGACCTGCTGATTACTGCCTCCACGGCTGGCCTTGAAACAGAACTTTACACCACACCTATGGCCAGAAACTCTTTGTTGAGTTACAAGAGTCACCATCCAGTAGCTCTCAAAGATAATCTGCTTTATGGCCAGTTCCTACGTATAGGCAGGAACTGTTCAACTAAGGATAGTTTCCTTAAACATGCGAAGATCCTTTCATCCAATCTGGTGCAAAGGGACTAGCCAAAGAAATTAGTTCGTCAGGCAGCTAAACGTGCTGGCAACAATAATCACGACAGTCTCTTGGAAATCAACACTAAAGAAGAGGCAGCTCCGAGACTGATGTTCGTCAACACGTACAGTACAGTGTCTAATGAGGTGAAGAAGTCGATTCGTCGACATTGGAAAATACTCAAGATTGGGTGTGAAAACATACCAGAACCGCTTTTTGCATTTAAGAGGAATAACAACTTACGTGACAAATTAGTCCACACGAGACCACTCACCTCAGAACCATCTAGACAAGGCACCATTTGGGGTCTACCTTCACTACAGGGCCATTTTCCTTGCGGTACCTGTAAAGTGTGCCCTATAACTAGGAAATCCAAAACGGTGGACATTGGCACAGATCGCCCGTGGCTACAAAAAAAGATGTCAAAACCTCAATTTAAAAAGAGGGTCCAAGGGCAAGTTTAACGACCCAAGCTAGATATGTACCCCAACATAAATACCATAACAACGATTATATCTAGGAGTCAAAGAAAAAAAGAAACTCACTGTGAAAGACAAAGCCTCAATGCGGAAAGACAATAAGTAGATTAACTAAAAGTGGAGAACCAGGTGTGCAACCAAGTGTGACAAGAATATAAATGTGAGCTAAAGCTCGAGGGCATGGGTACATTTTCCCATCAGTAGCCGTTCTGTACCGCCCTTTTTGACATCATTTGGGTTCTCCTTGCCCAGGAGACAAAAGAGCCTACTGGTGTTATCAAGGCTGTGTAAGAACCTTTGGCGTGATGTAATTTAGTACTAGATGTTATACATGGTGTTTTAAATATAAGTGGCGACTGAATAAGCAGTGCAAAAAAAGAAGTGTATGTAAAAAAATTAAAATTGTATAATACTGAGTAGATGTTAAACTTTAATATTGTCTCTCAGTTTTCCAAATCTAAAAATAACGTGCAAAAACAGATTTAACATAATATCTGTGTACTGGGACATGGGAAGGCCTCATACTAACCTCAAAAGGGAAGTTTGAAACCACAACACCATCACACACACTCAGCTAGGTTTTTGACCAGCAATATCCATATCTGGAATCAGTATAATTAACCCTGTTACACAGAATAAACCTTACTATTCCTAATTAGTACTCATTCATAACTAGACTATTAAGGATCTCATAACTTAAACTTATTTTTAAAACTGTGTGGTGCCTTTTCTTCTTCAGCAGACACTTTTATCTAACTCGAGTGCTCCAAAATCCAAAAATCTTCACATAGGAAATACTTCAAAATAAATAATCTATCAACAATATTTAATAATGCATAATCATCAACAGACCATAATATGCCATCTACAATGCATGATACAATTTTCCAAGTATGTCATGGACGCAATCACAAAAACACAACACACATTGCAAAACACATCGCTCAAGAACCTATTAATACTCATGAAATGAAACTTCTGGACATCATCTACAGGTACTCTAGCAATATTCCACAAATTTCCAGGATTCTCCACCTCCTTGGCAGCCAGAATTTTCTATTAATAAGCCAAATTATTATTAATTATCTAATTCTCTGCATGGACCACCAAAATTAAAATTGAGAAATTAAAGGATCATTAGGTGGAAATAGTACTATTTGAGTCTCTCATGGACTTAGTCCAAGGATATTGAAAAAGTCTGCACATGACATTGGTCTAAAGTTAATAAAGTTTTGGATTATTTGATAAATGTAGCATCATTACAGAAAGCATAAATATTAATTAAATATTCAAAAGAATTAGCATAATTATAACTGTCTCCCCAAAAATAACCCCACTATATCACTGCAAAATAAAGATTTCTCCTCCTAACATCAACACAGTTTTAAAAATAAGTTTAGGTTATGAGATCCTTAATAGTCTAGTTGTGAATGAGTACTAATTAGGAATAGTAAGGTTTATTCTGTGTAACAGGGCCTTTTATAACGTTATAGGGAAAGAAGGCACACACATTTTATACTCAGGAGTGCACTGATATGTTTGAGGAAAAATTAGCCCAAATGATTTGTTAGCGATAGTAAGGGGACTTGGTGCTGGTCTTACAACAGTTAAATACTTTATTGATAAATGTTACTTTGCTGTACATATTTGTTGTAAGACTTGGGAAATTATCTCTAGTACTGTTGCTGTAGCATTAATACAGGAGTGCCGATACCAGCAAGAGCAGAAGTTGTCCCTTCATGAGCTGCCCTGTCTAAGCCTAACCTATCAGTAGCGTAACACAGGCCCCTGTGGTGCGGGGGACCCCAAGCTCCAGGGGGACCCCAAGCTCTAGGGGGGCCCCTCAGCACAGTACTGTGGCTGGAGAGCCCCTAAATAACTCTGATGGGTACCCCACCACATAACTTGTTGGGGGGCCCCCTCAAGGTTTTTTATGCCAGTGTAACCTAGATTGAAACATGTCCAACCCAGCTATATAAAATATAAGAAAGGAACGCTATCTTTAGTAAGAGTGTAATAATATTTGGAGGGGAAACCGTCAGAAGAGTTTTCGCTTTTCTATTTTCTATGTATTGCTGCTAAAATGTCTGCATCACTCTATTTTGAGATGGAGTTCCAGCAGCCACCTTAAGGGTTTGCATTACTATTTTTGCTGTTCCTTCACTTTCTAGGAATATGGTGTGATGTACATGTACCAAATGAAATCTGATCTGTAGAACAGCTACATTTCCCTGCATTTGTATACTTTTTATCAGTTTACCCTTGGAATCTCTGAATCTGTTTTTAGTGCCAGTGTGTTAAATCTACATTGTAGCCCTGCACACTGAATGCTGAATCCACCACAATGAGTTTAGTAACTGACAGATTAGCCTCCTGAAAGGCAAATAGTAGGGCAAGGAATTTCTGCTATTTGTGCAATGCAGTCACCTAAAACTGTAATGTGTGTGCATGGCGCCTGGAAGCATCCATCTTCAAAATTTCCCTGCACTGTAGCACAAGCCACAGACTATTTCTGTTTATTACCGACTGTAGGCTTACAGAGCTGTCTGTGTAGTTCATGCATTTTGTACATCTGTAAGGGTAGTATATTTAGAGTTTGAGGAAGATTTTGTGCGTACTATAAAAATTTCAGAGTCTGGATCATTTTACATTTTTACATCAGTCACATTTAAAAAAGCAGACCGATTCATGCAGCGAAGGTGAAGAACGGGCGCATTGAAGATACTAGCTTTTGTTGCTGCTTACAGTTTACATATATAGTTGTTTTGTTATGAACCCCAATATAGGCCTAGGTAGTTACATGACGGGGACGCCCGTAACTAACAGCAGTAGCAGCATTACCGGACCAGAGGGGGCTAGGACTCGCCGCCCTAGGGTGCCTCGCGCCTCATCACGCTCGCAACAAGAGTGACTGCCAGCACCAGGAAGCGCCAGTTTAAAGGGCAGTGCGGGCTCCCCCAGCGCGGGATGCCCGTAACTAACATCAGCAGCAGCATTACCGGTCCAGAGGGGGCTAGGACTCGCCGCCCCAGGGTGCCTCGCGCCTCATCACGCTCGCAACAAGCGTAACTGCCAGCCCCAGGAGGCGCCAGTTTAAAGGGCAGTGCGGGCTCCCGCAGTGGGGGATGCGCGGGCGTAGCCCAGGCCAAGGGCGGGCCCGTCCTTACCCCTCATCGCCCAGAGAAGGCCGGGCTGGGCCACCTTCCAAAAATCACAGGATCGGAGCTCCAAGCTAAATCTTACTAAGGTACTGTTGCCGACCTGCCCCTGCGGCTTCCTGCACATTTGGACCTTAACCCCTTCGATGCTGATGACGAGCTCAGCTCGCCATCAGCCACGGTGGTCGTGTGCTGATGACGAGCTGAGCTCGTCATGTAACATTGCTCCTTACATTTTTCAGCACAGGGGAAAAATAACCACAGCAGCCAAGGTGTTAAGGACCAACACTTTGCTTTCTTCTGTTGGTTATCATAGTTTTGTTGGGGCTAGTACTGTCTGTATTGCCCCTGTTGAGGTCCGATTGTGTAATTGGTGTCATGGGGAAGAGAAAAGGGACCGAGACTAGGCTGGGAGGCACCATCAGGAAAAGATCTAAAAAACGACATCAGTCGCTGGTGGGGGGAACAGGGTGTGATGGAGGGATAGGAGAGGAGGTTCTCGGCCGTATAGAGAACATTGTCGCGGATTGTGGAGATTTGTTACTCACACCTGCACTAACTCCCCCCACCCCCTAATAAGGATACCACCCACACCAAGTCCCCATGTGCCTCAAGTTCTAACGGACCTCCTACTAAAGGGTACGGGAACATCCCCAACCTTTTTAAGAAGGGTGCGCGAAAAGGGAAAACTACCCCAGTGGAGGAAGTGCCCAATAGTAATACTCTAAGCCCCTTGTGTGCCCAAAGGGAAGAGTCTCTCTTTGATAGAGATAGTGTTATACTAGATGAGCTACCACTCAGCAATTGATTTGCTCTGCTAGCTGACGAACCACTTACAAATAATGCTCCCACAAATACGAACAGCTCCCATACAACTAGCAATGATTTGACTCTACAGGGAGAAAGAGATATAATTCCTGGTTGCATACAATCAAACCTTGAACTCTAAAGGGAAATCATAGCCCTAAGAAATAGCGTTGAAGCATTATCTACCTTGGTATCCAAACTCTACCAGCAAATAGGTGGCCATAATAGACCAAACCTACAACAAGTGACACAATTGCTACAATTGCCTCATTTATCCACCACCGTTGGTTCACATATGAAATCTCCATCGCCCCCTGGAAGGCAATTTGATCACAATGCCTTGCCCCCGCACACCGACCACCGACCAATTCCTTGCCCAAGAGCAACCAAAGGTGTATCTCAAGAGTTATGTGGGTCAAATGATGAGCAGGATAGGAAATGTATGGGGTTACCACATAACCAAGGTGGGCATGGGTTAAAGCTAGGGCCACCAGTGTGAAGTATGGCTGCAAGTTACAATAGGGTACCCTTACCCTGCCAGCCCCCCTTACCTTTATATTGTAAGCAAAGAAACCCTCCACCATTATCAATCTACATGACTAATGTGCCTAAAGTAGATTCCCAACATATCAAGTATGAGAATGCTCTAAAAAATAAAGCTATACATTGGTTGAGGCATACTAGGGGGTGTAGGTCAGTAATTAGGGATGACACTGTTTACGCTAAAAGGTGCTCTTCACATCTGAGTACAGATGATGTAATTGAGCTAAGATTAGCGTCTGAACATCTGGTGCATGATCTAATTGCCCTGGAGACCAGATCCCACCCTAGCCCCTCCACTAAAATTAGGTTGAAACTAAGCATCCCTTTAATACCAGTCCTAGCTGGAAATACATGCCTGCCTCCTGGGGATTCACCCATCTCATCCCTATCACAGAATGACTGACTAACCTTAGACTCCAACATGGTTTTCCCCAGCAACCGTACTATAGTCGATATGAACAGCATAGACCATGCACTTTTTCATTTTGACGTACCACCTAGACAGCAAGAGAGCATCTTAGACCATACAAAGTTCGCTTTAGACCTTGACCCACCACTGGTGATGAGTGATGGTATCCGTGCTAGCTGCCCGGAGGAGACCACTGATTGCCAGGCTAGTACCACAATTAGATGTTCCTGCCTCTATTTTGACTCTTACTCCTAAAGTAAATGGACAAATGTTGAGAATTACGACATGGAATGTGGCGGGCATAAGGGGGAAGCTTGACCGTCTGTACTGGCAGGAACTCATCGCACAGACTGAGATCTGTTTACTCCAAGAAAACTGGAGCTTGACCCCTACGTTTATTCCAGGCTTTATGACCTTCCACAGACCCGCAACACCATCAAAATATGGTCGGTCCTCAGGAGGGCTGCTCATTTTTGTAAGTCTTGCATTTAATTGCGATGTCAAGGAGTTGGTCACCAACAGCCCAGATGTTCTTGGGATTAGGATAAATAATGGCAAGGGTAGGTTGGCCGATATTTATAACGCCTACGCCAGGAGTACCAGAGGTGGTAGTTCTCCAACCCTTCACGTCTTGGACAATTTATTGCAAGCTAGGCTTAATTGTTACCCACTAATAGTTGGTGGGGACTTCAATGTAACCTTCGAACCACTCGGTTGGGCAGAGGCCAACCATGTGAATGAGGAGGACAAACTTTGGAGAGTACCCCCGCTGGAACTCAACTCGATTCAAAAATGGTCAGAAGCTGCACTACAGTTAAATGCGATATCTCTAGACTATAGGTTAAGGGCCACAAACGGTAGAACAACTTCAGACAGAGGAGGAGGAATGACCTTTGTTGGACCAAATGGGTCAAGTAGGATTGACAATCTATTAGTGGATTTGACACTCTGGCCACTGGTAGAGGATATGGCCATAATTCCATTGTGCAACAGTGACCCCAACCCCCTCATTCTGTCCATTCAAAATCCCTGGGTTGCTGTTGGGAGAGAGTCCCCGACCTCAGTGAGTAGAAAGATTCTTATCCCCACAAGCGACAAGCAGCGACTTAAATGGCCTGTCGTATTGGCGGACGAATCAAAGACTAAATTGATTAAGGATGCCCTAATTGACCATTTAGTGACTTTAACATCAGTGACCACGGACTTGCATCAACAGATCAATTGTAGTACCCTTCACAGTGAATGTTTTGATCATCTGGCCTGTTTTTTCCATGCCCCGATTAATAAGTCCAGGTTATCTCATGGAAGACCTTTGGGACGTTACTCATGGTTTAATAAAGAGTGTAGGACCCTGAGAGGGAGACTGACTGTTGCTATTAAGAACGAAGAGCCAGCCAGTATCCGTGGCCGTGAGGACCGCAAGGGACGAGATGATGACCAGGATCGACGCAGTGGCGATCGATGTTAACCTCCTTCGCTGTGACCTGCGTAAGGTCTCAGATAGGGTCACCACAACAGAACAAAATGAGAATGCCCTTCAGACGGAAGTCAAATCTCTGCGGGACACGGTCATGGCTCTGCAGAGGAAGACTATCAAGCTGGATGAGCATGCTGGAGACCAGGAGGGGCGCTCACGACGGAATAACCTAAGATTTCTGGGTTTTCCGGAATGGGCGGTGGGGGGCTTTGCGGAACTGTTTCTGGAGGACTGGATAACAAAAGTGCTAGCTCCAGGCAAACCATCCTAGTTCTTTAATATTGAGAGGGCCCATAGGGCACTGGTCCCTCCCCCGCACCCAGGGGCACCTTCGAGAGCTATCAAAGCAAGATTCTTCAATTATCGGGACCGCAATATGCTCCTGCAATCCACCCGTACTAAGTCGAATCTACATTATGAGGGGCATCACAAGAGAGTGTGGGATCAACAACGCACTTTTTTGGCGGTGAAGAGACGTATGAGGGAAGCTGGGATGAAATATATTCTCCTTTATACGGTCAAGCTCAGAATTGAGCACAAAGGCAGGGCGATGTTCTTCGGCTCGGCGGAAGAGGCATCGGAATGGATGGATACCACAGGAGATCGATGGTTTCGACAACAGCACCAGATGCAATCAGAACCATCCGTGAACTCTAAGGATCGAGCGTGACTGCAACACAGAAGATCTGGAGGGCAGCAGTCAAGAGACACAAGTAACTCTGGAAGGGTGCAAGTGTGTGAGACGGCACCTTGCATATGGGTGAAGGGTCACCGGACTCAGGAGGGGATAGGAGAGATGGCTCGATTTTCTACACACACAGATAAGTGACGTTACGTAACTATTGCAAACAATGTCTGTAAATTCATTTTTTCTATCTTTATGACATTGGGGGAGGGACACAATGTGCTATGTGCCTTGGGTGGTGGGATCACGCTCCTCATTAGAGGCTGGGTCCTGGTTCAGGAGCTGGAGGCATTGCCCTAGCACCAGGGCAGGGGCCCAGTCACTTAAATGGCACTTATACAAATGGTTCTGTTCAGCACCCGGCCAGCAGGTTTTGGCATGGGTGTTGTCTTGGTGGGTATTGCTGCAGAACCTTAATGCATTGATGGAGAATCCTGAGGGGGTGGTTTAGGGCGGGGGAAGGCACTGTTCACTCACTGTGCTGGTGGGAGGGATACACTTATTGCACAGCCCAGTGGGAGGGGAGGGGGTTTGGGTGTTCTGATTGTTCTGTTAGTGCAATATGGTTATTGGGGAAGTTCAGTGATTACATGCCTTGGTTACAATACATTACAATGCGCTCAGCCGAACAGTCAATTGGCGGTATGGGAACGGAAGTGGGATGCCAACTGCTTGGATTTATGGCACCCTCCTTGATGAAAGTCCTTCCCTGGAACATAAGCGGGATGGCAATTTTGGAAAAGCAGAGACGGGTGTACTCCTACTTACGGCGGTATAAAATATCTATAGCAGGTTTGCAGGAGACCCACTTTTGGGGGGTTTTGCTGCCCTTCATTAGGCACAGGTGGCGAGGGCAGTTATATGCCACTTCATTCTCAGTTTTTGCATGGGGGGCATTAATCTGGGTGGCCCCCGGGACACCTGTTTGAGCATCTGTACCAGTGTTGGATCTTGAGGGTCGCTATGTCATCCTACATGGCAGGCTGGTTGGAAAGGATGTGTTTTATTAATGTGTATGCCCCTAACTCAGATGCTCATAGTTTTTTCTACGACGTGCTAACAGCCCGTCCCCCTACCCGGGTGGGAACATAGTCCTTTTTGGAGATGTTAACTGTGTAATGGACAGGACACTGGACCGGGAACCCCCTAGGGCGAATAATACTAAGCCTGGGATGACCAGGGCTTTTTTTTTAGACGTAATGAGGGGAATGGGACTCTTGGTTGTATGGAGAGTCAGGCACCCAGATGCTAGGGTGTTTGCTTGCCACCCCCGCGACAAATACTTTCAGCAGACTGGATCAGTTCCTCCTGTCGCTGATGCCTCGGTGGAGGAGATAGTGTACCTACCGAGGCATATCTCGGAACACTCCCCACTGCTTTTGACCCGGAGTACTGCCAGACCCAGGGCGGTGATCCCCACATGGCGGCTCCAGACAGAGGCACTCACTGACCTGCCTTTTGCAGGGAAGCTGCAGGAAGAGATCTTTAATTATTTTGCGAGAATCTGGGGAACCGTGTCCTCGAGTGGTATAGAATGGGAAGCAATGAAAGTGGTGGTACGGGGTTTTGCCTTAGCACGACTTATAGGATATGGAAACAGCTTGAGAGGGCTATCCAGGTACAAGAGAAAAGGCTGGCTGAGTTGGAGGCGGTGCTACCAGAGGCAAGACAATAATCTCCCTCACGACTCAGATTATTCTACAATGGAATTAATCTGCATACATACAGTGAGCACCCAAGCCAAATTATTAACCCACTAGACAAAGTATTCCAACAATAATAAAAATATATTCTTTTGTTTCATTTCTTTTGTCAAAGATATTTTCATTAATATACATGTATTTATATACTTTTTACATTTTCAACATTGATTATAAATTCATAGATAATCACAAAATGAGAAGACAATACATACAACTAAATCAAATAAACCCCGGTAGAGAGAAACAATACAAATTCACAACAACCCATTCAAACCCTACTCACATTCATCCAGACAAACCTTCTCATTCATAACATATCTGGGGAACTCAACTACAGAGTAACAGTGTAATTGGAATGACCAAAGACAAAAACTGCAAGAAGCAGGATGTTCTCAGGGCAGTGGTCGATGCGTCTCGATGGCTGCAAGATGATAATATGCCACCTTCATCAGGACCTGCCATATATAATGCCCTCACAAGGGCCACCCCACCCGGGGAAAAGAGAATTAAGAACAGAATGCCCAAAAACTATGTAAGAGCAATTATTACATCAGAAAGGACCACCTTCTACAAAAATGAAGAAACAATATTCATTGCTTTAACGTTATGTGCTCACAAATTCACATAATGTGTTCATGCCAACTTTAACAACACAGACCACTAGACCCCTTTCTACTCTGGGCCCTCGTGGAAATAATACAAATAACACCCAGTGTATTACAAATACCACCACCAAAAAGCATTGCAAAAACATACAAACAGACATCCTGTGTGCACCCAACAAAATTAAAACACAAATTAAAACAATCACATAAGTTAAACTGCATAAGGATCCCCTTATACAGACTACAGAAAAGGGGCACATGGCAATAAATATCTCACCTCGAGCGACTCAACACCATGTATCGTCGCTTAGAGTTGCCTGTAGATACTCCAAAAAACTCTACTCCTATATACAAACAAAAGAAAAAGAAAAGGCGTATTTCACAACCTTCCAGGTCCAATACCAGTTGAAGCCTCAGCCAGGTAAAGTGATTGGCACGGCTAACTGACCTGGAAAAAATCTTTAAAGAAAATATGTGCAATGCCGGTCCATAACTCTGAAGACGTTCTTGTGCACAGGACACCAATTAGCACAAAGGACTAGGTAATGAAATATACCTAGGAAAGTAATAGACATAAGGTCAGCCCATAATGTAAAAGGAAGGATACCCTACTGTAGTCTCTATCATTCCCAAGAAAGACCAGCAAATGAGCATGCCTACTCAGTCATCCAAATATATCCACAGAGATACTTCATATCTAATTAGCTCAACATGATTATTAAAACTATGGGAAAGATTTGTAAAGCCATCCATAAACACTAACTGCTTAGTTCAAGAACCACATCTCTAACAAGTTAATCGATGCACTTTACTATTACCTAAATTGCCTCCATGTCGTCCAATGGGCCTCCTACTCCTGTATTTCCAAGTGTTTTGTGCTTCAGTCTATAATATGCGGTGTACAACTGTTACCACGGATTTTTTACAACGGATTCCATGACCACGGATTTTTTACAACGCAGGTCATGTTAAAACGGATCCTTTTACAACGCTATTCACAACAACGCAGGTACTATTACAACGCAATACCATTACATCGAAAGTATAATTATAGGTAAGTTTATTAGTGGTATATTTTTTTGGGCTGGGTTTGTTTTGGGGTACAGGGGTATTTTTAGGTTTTAGGGCTGGGTTTGGTTTTTGGGGTGCAGGGGTATTTTTAGGTTTTAGGGCTGGGTTTGGGTTTTGGGGTACAGGGGTATTTTTAGGTTTTAGGGCTGGGTTTGGGTTTTGGGGTACAGGGATATTTTTAGGTTTTAGGGCTGGGTTTGGGTTTTGGGGTACAGGGGTATTTTTAGGTTTTAGGGCTGGGTTTGGGTTTTGGGGTACAGGGGTATTTTTAGGTTTTAGGGCTGGGTTTGAGTTTTGGGGTACAGGGGTATTTTTAGGTTTTAGGGCTGGGTTTGGGTTTTGGGGTACAGGGGTATTTTTAGGTTTTAGGGCTGGGTTTGGGTTTTGGGGTACAGGGGTATTTTTAGGTTTTAGGGCTGGGGTTGGGTTTTGAGGTACAGGGGTATTTTTAGGTTTTAGGGCTGGGGTTGGGTTTTGGGGTACAGGGGTATTTTTATGTTTTAGGGCTGGGTTTGGGTTTTGGGGTACAGGGGTATTTTTATGTTTTAGGGCTGGGTTTGGGTTTTGGGGTACAGGGGTATTTTTAGGTTTTAGGGCTGGGTTTGGGTTTTGGGGTACAGGGGTATTTTTAGGTTTTAGGGCTGGGGTTGGGTTTTGGTGTACAGGGGTATTTTTAGGTTTTAGGGCTGGGTTTGGGTTTTGGGGTACAGGGGTATTTTTAGGTTTATGGGCTGGGTTTGGGTTTTGGGGTACAGGGGTATTTTTAGGTTTTAGGGCTGGGGTTGGGTTTTGGGGTACAGGGTTATTTTTAATATATTTACAATTTAAAAAATAAAAATTAATTGTATTAATATATGTTTTATTTTTTAAATAATAAATAATTTAAATTTATAATACATTAATAATTATTTACATTAAATATTAATTTTATTTACTTACCTGTAATTATACTTACGATGTAATGGTATTGCGTTGTAATAGTACCTGCGTTGTAGTGAATAGCGTTGTAAAGGGATCCGTTGTAACATGACCTGCGTTGTAATAGATCCTTGGTCATGGTATGCGTTGTAAAAGGACGCGTTGTAACATCATATATCCATAATATGCTGTCAAAGGTGAAACAATACGAAAATGCGCATGTTATTACAAACTACTGAGCGTGCACAAAAAGTCTAACTATACAAGTACCCTCTATGGTTAAATGACGGCTGTTTTACTTTTCATAAGATGCTGTAAAAAGCAAAACAACACGAATTTCCCATGTTATCACAAGCTACTGAGCGTGCACAAAAGGACTAACTATACAAGAACCCTCTATGATTACAGGGACTACAGGGCGGCTGCACTGTGAAATCCTGGTGATAGCAGACAAAATTCCTGCTTCTAAGATGCATGCTTAGACCCCAGCCTCTATAAATAGTAACCCACTGACCAACTAATAGGCGCCAACAGCCCAATATCAATATTTACAAGAGGCCCCTGATCGATTGAATGAGTGGCGGGAGGCACGGGAGGACCTGCTTGTGGCATTGCATAGACTTGAATAGTTCCATTACACTGCTTACCGACAACGATTACAAGCAGAGGGGGATCGTTTGGGGGCACTGCTGGCTAGACTGATTATTATTATTATTATTATGTTTCTTATATAGCGCCTGAATCGACCCCCGAAGGGGTATCTCCGCGCTTGCCTTGGGAACCCATCCTGGCTTTTCCCTGTGAGATAGCCCCTACAGGGCATCCCCAAGGTGAAAGCCAGGCATCCCGCCGCGGGGGGGGCCGTTGTGGAGATTAAGCAAGTTTAATCCCAGAGTTGCAGAGTGTGAACCCATGATTAGGTCAGGCACCGAAGCGAGAATTATCGAGTCCATGGACATTTGAGCTCAAGACCCTGCCGCGTCGGGAATTGAACCCTGGTCCCGGGTCTGACCTCTGCTTCAGGGTCTGCCTGCTCTTACCAGTGAGCCACACTTCTCCACAATGAGACGCCAGTGACCCCTATTGTGCAGATGAAGACTGCTGATGATTGCAAGGTGTATAGCCAGCAGAAGATCTTTGACACTTTGGCAGACCACCTAGCTGGGGTATATGTGGGACGCCCAACCTCGGTCCTAGACGAGATGACACGTCTCCTCACTTCCCTGATTCTGCCTTGCTTAGATGATGAGACCAACCAATTGCTGGATACCCCGATCTCGAAGGAGGAAATATTAGGGGGAATTAAATCCCTGAAAGCTGCGAAGAGCCCCAGGAGTGATGGCCTTTGAGCCCAGTTTCATAAAAAATTTGCACCCATATGGGGGGACCGCCTCCTTGAGGTGTATAATGGGGCATTTCAAAGTCTGGCACTCCCGCCCTCCATGAATGAAGCTATAAAGGTTATGCTTCCCTAGCCATGTAGGGACGCCCAGCTCCCAGGGTCATCCAGACTCATTTCATTGTTGAACATTGACATGAAAGTCCTCAGCGGCATCATGGTGGCACAATTACAACCATATATGCAGTGCATAATTCATTCTGATCAGGCGGGGTTTATCCCTTGGCGTAGCCAACTCTGTTGGATGCACTGGATACATTTGGGTGCGTGTTGGGACGACAGATCAATGCAGTGAAATCTAAACTGGTCCCTCTGGGAAGGTTGGCTTCACTCCCAGATGGGGAACTGCCAGACGTTGGGCTCCCATGGGCAGGGACTGCACCCCGATATCTGGGGATTCGATTGCCGGAGACGGCTGATCAATATTTGGAGCTCAAAATAGATAGAGTGGTAGAGGGATTACGAGGATCGGTGCGCTTCTGGCGGGAGTTGCCTCTATTACTAATGTGGAGGATTGCGCTAATTAAAAGGGTTGTCCTACTGAGATATCTGTACGCGATGCAGCACTCTTTCTTTAGGATCCCTAGGCATTTCTTTATTTCATTGGATAGACTACTCACATACCTACTATGGGGAGACAATCGTAAACGGGTCGGTCTGGCCACTTTGCACAGAACCTTGCGGAATGGGGGTTTGGAAGTCCTGAGCCTTGAGTTTTACTATGCAGCCTCACAGCTACAGCACGCAGTGCACTGGTTGGACAGGGATGACAATTGGGAGAAGGCCCTGCTGGCGGGGACCTTTGGAACAAAAACACTGCCAGAGCTTCTAATCTTGAGAGCACAGGTGCCTCTGGAAAGTCCCTTTATAATTTGACATGTGGCAGGAATATGGGAGCTGGTAATCCGGAAAGTACTGAAAAGGGCCCCTATGCTCCGGACATGCCGTTATGGGTCATTAGACCCTTCCAACATATTTCTGCATCTATGTCAGTGCACAAATGGCGGGAAGGGGGTTGCCTGACGATTTGGGACTTATACGAGAACAAACAGTATATTACGCATGACCAGCCAATAGACTCTTTTGCGTTAGGTGCAGGACAGTTCCTACAGTATAGAAAGATAGCACAGGTGGTAAGAGAGCTGTGGCCTATGTTCCCTGAGGAACCCCCTTGTTTCCAGGGTGTTAAAGACACTGATTGTAATGGCCAAGGGGAGAAGACAGCTCTCTCATCTGTACTGGGCAATTCGGGATGACGGGGTGGTTGGGGTACTACCAGTCCAGGCGAGGTGGGAGGCACTGACGGAGGGTCCTATCACAGAGAGGAATTGGACAAAGATTCATGAAGGGGTCAAGCAGGTGCAAATACAAAGTTCAAGTTGATTCAGTTTAATTATGTGCACCAGACAAATCTGACCCCCAAGATGTTACACAGGATTTACCCGGAACGCTCTGTCAATGTCCCAGATGTGGTAAGACGGATGCCACCTTCATTCATATGACCTGGTCCTGCCCGGAGGTTCAAATATACTGGACAGAAATTCTGACTGCGTTTGAGGGGAGTGACCGGGTTGGAAATAGCAGGAGAGATTCGGGTGGTTCTGCTTCATGTGCTGCCCCGATCCAAATACAAAAATCTTAGCAGGAAATTTGTCCTCTTGGGTTTAGTGCTGGCGAAACACGGAATAGCCATTTCATGGTTGAGCCACTGTTCGCACAGGGCGCCGCATTGGGTACGAGATATGAAGGAATGGCCAATAGCCGGGGTGATCCGTATGCCGCAGACTCGACATGATGAAAAGTTAGAGGATGATCTGCAGGCGTGGAGGGTGATATTAGAGGAGTTGTCAAGTGAGGAGGCGAACAGTGAAGAACGGGAGGAAGCTGGGGGGACTGCACGGATAGCAATTTGCCGGAGAGAATTGGGGTAGAGGGAGAGGCTGCATAGCAGGAATAGGGTAGGCAATGGTGGACATGCACTGTAAGGGCAGAGATGGGGGTTAATAACGTGAGACGTACACCAGACATGGATAAAAGGGGTAGGTTGGTTTCGTTGAGGGTGGGGGGGTTTGGGTAATAATGTTGTTGACATTGGGTGTGCGCAAGCGCTGAGCCATCACCCAAGAAGATCCTTGTAGCATGCATGATTATGCGATACATTTCTTGAAGGGAGGGACACTACAACTTTATGGAATGTATTTAATTCACCTACCTGGTGCTCACAGAGCTTCAGGAATCCCAAATGTATGACTACAAGACTATAAATGCGGATCTTGTATGATTGCTTAACATGTCAATAAAGACATATATAAAAATAAAAAAAAGTAAAGCATAAACGGCTTTGGGAACAAGTGGCAGACCTAAAAAAAGGCTTGCCGTGGGTCATGGGGTTCATACACTGAGTCATCAACGTGTTAGCGTGTACATTGAAGGGAATTCATTGGCTGATGAAGCCCCCAAGGCGACAGTGAGAACTTCTGCCATACCTGCAATCCCTCGTTCTCACACAAGAGTAGACGGATAGATAATGGTAGCTGTCATCGCTTCACATAAAAACAGCACAATCTTGCCAAAAGTTTTTCCACTCAAGTACTCCTACAAATTAGATGCACAAAATATTCTGTATGATAAAATTTCAGGGGTGGAGGATAGAGTAATACCAAATATGGATCGCAGATTATGTTTAATACTAACTGCACACAATGGTCTGGGCTCAGCACACGCAGATATTACCGCAACGGTTTCACTACTGAAGCAACGCTATTGGTGGCCACGTCTTACAAAGCAGACCAAGGACTTTGTCCTTAAGTGCGGCATCTGTCAGGAGATGAAGGGTTCCACTGTAACATGTCCACCACAAACATCATTACTGATTTCAAACAGACCTCACGCATGTGTCTATTTGGACCACTGTGGCCCCGTACAATTTGACGGGCTTACAAGTACATTTAAGTGGCAGTAGATTCATGCTCTAGATTCCTGTGGGTTGGGCCTCAGCGCTCGGCTGACGCCCGACTGTTATAAAGGATTTGCAAGTCTTCATAGGGACATAGGCAGTTTGCACATTTTATTCTGATTGTGGCCCGAGTTCAGCTTTCTGGCTTACAAGGAACCATGGGAAGTTTGGGTGTGGCACTGCGGTAGTCCTCTCTGTATCATCCCAAGGGAAATTTGATTTTGGATAGGAAAAACCGGGACTTAAAGCAATCCTTAACAGCAAATGTACTAAGCTCAGGTGGCAGTTGGGTCAGTCACCTATGTGGGGTCCAGAGGGCACTTAATAACATGCCAAGAAGGACCTGGGAGGCCGTACTCCATACGAGGTCCTGTTTGGGATACGAATGTGGGTACCAGACCTCCATGGTGGCAGTACAGTGGCAGATGAAAAAGCATTTTACCTCAATGAACGTTTAGCTGTTTCACAGGAACTCAATGAATTACGGCCAAGGAAAAAGCACCACCACTGGGGAAGTTAAAGCAGTTTCGGCAAGACCTGCCTGGGTCCCAAAGATTAGGGACCTGGTCAGAGAAAACATTGTGGACAAAATAGAATTTGGGCCATCTTACATAGCACCTGTACCTGTCCTGGCTGCAGAAGGAACAAAAACAGTACTTCTTTCGCCTCTTGCTGGCAAAAAAGAAAAGAGATTTGTCTCCATTGATCTGAGCAAACAACACTATGTTGCCAATACTGAATAGCAGGCCGTGTGGGCTTCTGGGGAGCTACTGATCTTCTCTCGTTACCATACAACAAGTAGGGGTGGGCGCAATTTGTGTAGTCGCACTACGCAAAGCTCAGGGAAACATTAAAAAATCTCTGCGAACACGCGTAATTGCTTGTTCCGCCCGTTCGTGATGATTTTTGCATGCTCGGGGGGGAAATGTCTTGTGAACACGCATTTTGAAAGCGCGACCTAGCAAATAAATTCTGCGATGCCGCTGATCGTGGAATTTTGGGCAATTCTGCGTTCTCCGCGGAACGCGAAATTACCCAAATTCTGCAAACGGAACGGAATTTACCACCCAGGCCTAACAGGAAGTACAGACAGAAAGACTAATAACGTTTGAAGACTCTACTCTACGAAGTAACACAGTTGCAAACAATGTAATGGAACTCGTAGCAGTCGAAATTGAACAACAATAAAACACAATTGAAACACAGATCTCAATGCGGCCAAATACAGACATTTATATGATTATGTCTCAAAATGAATCAAGTACCAGATCAACAAATCATGCTGAGCTACCAAAGATAGATCGAACTGCATCTTGCTACTTCATCGATTTTTAAACTTTCTCTCTGGATCTGAGTGAACCTGAGTCACCGCCAGCTTCTGTTTCCCAAAAAGAAAAAGTATACAACATCTACCTTTGGCTGAAAAAGACGTACTCTGTTTCTCCCTGGCTGCAGCTTTGGATTGCAATTAGTCTATTGTTCATAGTCCTCTGGATAGGGGTAGTGACTGTCTTTTTCCTGCTTCAGAATTGATATCTCCCAGAACGCTCGCAGCACAAAACGTGAACTTGATCCTGAGACCTCATACATCATCTTATCGTGAAAGAAGAGACTTGTCCTTTGTGAACATTACAGCAGTTCCGGTTCCTGGAGGAATAGTTTGGGACTGGGTTTCCTATAATGTATTTGGTATTTGGACTACGGCAACACCCTCTACGCCGGAACCACCGCCAAACTCCAGAAGAGACTCCAGCGGATCCAGAACGATCCAAACTTCTACGCTCCCAAACGCCAGCTTCGCTCGACCAGCCACGCCCTCGCCGCCGTCCCCCGCATCCGTAGAACCACCACAGGGGGGCGGTCCTTCTCCTACCTCGCCGCCAAGACTTGGAACTCCCTCCCCACCCACCTTCGCCTGACCCAGGACCACCTCGCCTTCAGGAAGCAACTCAAGACCTGGCTGTTCGAGCAGTAACAAACCCCCCCCCCCAGCACCTTGAGACCCTCTGGGTAAGTAGTGCGCTATATAAATTCGATGATTGATTGATTGATTGACTAAACCTTTTAAAATACTATATGTATTTAAAATTTCTTCAAATGATATCATCACCTCCAGTACATTCTCTGATGATAGGGAGTTTGAAACTGTGAATAGCATGCTGTCTGATTTAGAACAATGTGCTGCTTTTTCAAAACCTGAATTGTATGATGACACATCAGACTTTGACACCATGTATTGTTACCAACACTATGGTCATCATTTCTTGAACAAGACAAGTATTCCACATAATGTTTTTACTTACCATCATTGGGAACATTGCCCAATACCACCGAAAGGTAGTTCATAAACGTTTGCACAAATGTTTGCCTATTTTTCTGGGTTTAACACTTCAGACCGACCTCATATTATTATAAGTTTGCACCTACATGTGCAAAGAAAAATATGCTCACTAACATGAAACAGATATACACTGCTTCCTTTATTTCACAGCTGTCTTTACAGGGTTTCGATTTTTGGAGGGACACTATAGTCACAAAATCTGTTTGGGGGACTAAAAAATGGCAAGTTCAGGAAACTAAGGTGTTATCCAGAGCATTCCTCATACCACAGCAAGTTATCTTCCTGTACCGATACTGTGCAACAGACTTCCTCTTGGATTAGCCAAGATTAAGGACTTGAACACACCTCGGATTCTCTCACAAACACACTTTGAGGGTTGGCAAAATTATACATCATGTAGTGAGTATACACTGAATGACATTATACATGAAGGTTCATACAGTTCTTCGGACACCAATTGGAAAGGATGGTTAGTGTAGCCTATTGACACATATGGGTGTCAATCAAGATTCAAGGGTATCACCGCAGGGTTTAATATCCATAGACCTGACCAACGCTATGTACAACGAGAACATCCAGGGGTGGTGACATCCTACAGTGTTGGGAAATTATACCTATAGTGGCTAAGAACCTCAACACTGTCCCAGGTAAAACAACACTTGTCCTTACTATCAGATAACATAATTTTAAGGGATTTTTTGCTAGTCCCCAGAAGCCACGCTGTAAACGCTTCATATACGCCATTTACAACAAAGTTTGGAAAATGTCTCACAGGAAGCTGTGGAGAGGGTGCGTGAAATTGACAGGGTTAACCTAGAAAAGGCTTTGGCAGTGGTTGTTAATAGCATGACCAGACTAACATCCAGGATTTATTCACAGGGCAACATTGTATCTTCTGCTGTAGATATAATGGGACAGGATCTGGGCAATCACAGTTGCAATCCATCCTATTGTTAAGCTGGACACTAAAATCATTGCGTTCTAGTGACATGCCCTGTCGATAACAGTACATCTCTGTTTTCGGCCTATAATTTAACAACAAGGCAGACAACAAAGGCACAGAGAGATGGAAAGTATACAATGCTGCATGTTAAAAAATTGGAGCAATTACCTTTCACTGTGGCTGAGTCACCAGCCACAGAATGGTTAATTCATGGCCATATAACATTGCCTGTAACAACATTCTAATTTCAAGACTGCCTTAAGTACCATCAAGTAGGCAGGTATGCAGTGTTAGGGAAGGAGTACATCCATGAATCTTGGGAGTTACCTTACAGATTTAGATGTAGAAATGGGGATTATGAAGTATTTCTCAGTGGTTCAGACTGCAAGAATTTGTTAAGTGGTTCTCTAATTTGTCAGGATATTATACTTCACGGAGCTTGCAACACTTCGGTTGCAAACCTATTTTGCCATTTGAAAGGGTCCCCAGCTGCTGTTCATCCAGTGTTCAAACTGCTCTTGAATGGGAGTTACTTAATGCTGAGTGATGAAGGTTTTAGTGGAAAGCTACCAGGCAGCGCATTTCTGGTCACATTAAGTTCCAGGGTTACTTGTTATATGAAAGCATTGTATCCCTTGACCCGCACAGTTAGGGAGTCCCCACTAAGGCTTTCATTGAATAGTTGCTTTATACAGTTTGATTCTATGAGCAGACTGAAAGCCATACTTTTACAGAAGGAGGTAGCCTTAAGCTCAGCTTGAGAGACTTTTGATCTCCAGGTTGCAAGGTCTTCAGCTGAGATTCAGGCTCTAGTCCGAACTAACTTCCCGTTCCATTACAGAGAAATGGTACATCACATTTCTAACATGTCAGAATAGTACACCTTTTTAAGACCAAAGGTTCTGGGCTGGTAAACACCTTTCAGGCGGTTTTTGGAGGTATTCCATCTTTCATACACTCCGTATTTGTAAGCATTTTTGGAGGACTTCCTCTGATCCTGTTACTATTATTGGGTATCTTGATTTTCATTTGTCTGCTACGCAATGGACGTCCCCAATTCCAAGGAGATGGATAAGACGGTCTTGGAGCGGCAGTGCTGTGAACGCATGTCACTCCATCTAAGAACACGAATGCATGTTGGACATCTGTCTAACACTTCTATCGGTTGTGTCTCTGGACGTGGATGTACTGCTGGACCCACTAATGGTCCATGTAGTGCAGTGTCCCCAGTGTATTTCAATCCTGATGTCGCCATTCTTAGAGCTCCCACATAATGCTTCAGCTCCTGTTGGAATGAACACCAGCTCAGTACCAGGCTTACAGGCATCAAGGGTTTCCTCAGCAACGGCTGTGGAAACAGGAGAAGATCACCTTTGCTCCATTGACCTGATCCAAGAGGTGCTACAGGGACCGTCGTCTGTGAATGCAGGCAACAGCGATGTTGCGTCTCCCGCACAGGACACATAAACATTTGGTTCTCCGTGTACTGGGAACAATTTGTCCCTTTTTCAAAACCAACTAAAACTGGGATTTCTTAAACATCATTCTTTGTTTTATTTTTCCTCTTCTGCTGTCTCTGAACACTATGACTTTTGGCATGCTCAGTTGGTCTCACAGTATATTGACATCTAAACCACTCATAGGGCTTTGTTATGGCTATAGCACTTACTTTTTTAACATACACAGTGTTTTTAGATGTTTTTATACTTATATTTTAGCAATATTTTTATATTTTCAAAAAGGCACATTTTAGCATTTATTATTATGTTGTTCACTTGGATGAGAAGTGGGTGTTATGAACCCCAACGAACCCCAATATAGACCTAGGTAGTTACACAACCTTACTTGCATCTGTCCTACCATTCTTCGGCATAATGTGTCTGGCGCTGGCCTTTTAGCTAGTTAGGTGCTACTTGACTGTTGTGTGGCTTTCTCTGAAAACTAGCCTCATGTATTATGCATGAGGATTCTCAGTATTAAAGCAGGATTGCTATTTTCTGCATAATAACTCTGTATAATGGACACCTGAATGAATGAATGAATGAATTGTCTCTTGCATCGCGCTAACTTAGCCCAATGGGCGTCAAGGCGCACCTCTATCATCATCCTTGCCCTACATGCCCATAGTACACTTCTAGGTAGAACCCCTGAGGGTACCTTTCAGGTATATAAGCACTACATCTTCGTTGGGCAAATCAGAGGAGAAAAAGACTTCCATGCTTACATGCAAACACGCTGAGGCGAGACGCTGAGGTTCCTGCACGCAGACACTCCAGCACACAGTGGTCTGACATTCCTCGAGGGGTATCCTTCTTGAGACCAACATCAGGTAATGGGGTTGGCTTTATCCTAAGGAGATTCTTGGCTATACACCTTCATACATCTTAGGTGCACTGCAGTGTAGGGTTTGCATCATAGGAGTATGCATTGTTACTGTTATGTACCTATATGCCTGCATGTATCAATTGTTTTAGCACTATGGTAGAATCCTACCTTTTCTTTACTCTGCTGGTGCTCAAAATCATATAAATCTGTTTATGTCTAATGGTTGTTGCAGCACACATGTTTTACACTGGAATGACGCTGGTTCAATAAATACTTATTGAAAATGTCCCTACAGTTTATTCTGTGTATCTCTCTGAGACAAAATTAGCACGAGTGACTGAGTGAAATGTACTGTACTGTTTTCACGATCCTTGAGGGGTCAGGGTTTTCATGTTCGATAGTTCCCAGAATCTATTTGCTCTTTGTTATGAGGGTCTCATAGTGACACTGTGAGCTAGCTGGTCTACAGACTAACATCCTCTGGGGGTGTCTGGAATCAGTCTGGACATCAATCCCTTAGTTTATGTTGTCTAAACGTGCAGATCGTATATAGATTTGTAGGAACTACACAACAGTGTGTAGTGCGGTGAGAACTTTCTCAATAGGGGTAAATTGTTCTTCTGCAGAGGAATACATTTGTGATTTGTATGCTATTGGAGTTGTCTGTGCCTACATAATGTATAAGCTTAAGTGCTGGGAACAATCCTATTCACTAGGTTTATTTTGCCCTGTGTCTGTAAATATGTCATCTCTAACTTGCCTTCTATCAGTCCACGTAAGATTTCCCTGTGTAATTTCCTCCAATTCGTTTAGCAGATATTGTAGGAGATTAGGGTCTGCTTCCTATGGTCAACCCCACTTTTTTGCTGTGATTCTCTCGTTTTTCGACTTTAGTGTGGCTGTGGGCCTGCTAATCAGATCCACAGCCCAGCTGTTCTCTCTCTAAATTGATACCATGTACTTTAGGTACATACCAGATTGGATATTGGGTCACCTTTGTGAGCCCCTGTATAGTGTACCATAGGTACCTAGGGCATAGGTGCATCCAAGGCCTACCAGGGGCTGCAGCATATATTATGCCACCCCTGGCTGGCCATCTAAACTGACACCACAGGCTGATCACTCAGCTTGGGTAAGGTGGTGTAATCCCCCCTTACTTAGATATAGTACAGCTATATCTACCTTATATATAGACACATAGTAACCTATAACTCACTCCTATGGCAGGCCTTAACAATCCTGGATAAACTTCTTATGGGGTAACCCAGTATCCCTCAGAACCTGGGCAATACAATTTCAATATTAACAATGGTTCTGTTGGGTATGAACCTGATAGCTTCAAAACCTGCGCAAATCCTTCAACATATGTTTTGTCATAATTATGTCAATTATTATGAATTCTAGAATAAATCATTAAATGCAAATCCAAACAAGCAAAAAGAGTCATAAAAAGTTGTAATCATTAAAAAAAATGTCATTCATAATTATGTCAATTATTATGAATTCTAGAATAAATCATTAAATGCAAATCCAAACAAGCAAAAAGAGTCATAAAAAGTTGTAATCATTAAAAAAAATTTCATTCATGATTTGTTTTTTCTTATAGAGACCCTGTAACAATGCATAGAACATAACGCAAAAGAATCAATCAAGTAATACTTTATAGTAAACAGCGCATCAATTCTGGTGAGTGAGATGTGACATATTGTGCAAAAGTGACATAGCAAATGGTCATTTATATACACGTGAGTGAAGGAAGGGGGGAAGGAAAAGGAAGGACTTCTCAAGGCCAGTTTCTAGTTAATAATTATTATGTCCAGTGTGCCACATTAGTTAGCTATGGTAACCTGGACCCAGTTGACTGGTCCTATGGTATTTTATCGTCGACGTTTCGACCCTGTTGACGCCTTGGTTATGGGTCTCGAGCGGGTCTTCTTCAGGATGGGGGAAGGGGTAGTAATGTTGCGTCTCTTGGTTAGATGGAAGAACCATCAGGTTTGGATTTTGCAAGCGATATTTGTTAAAAGCGTAGTTAAAATGGTTTTAAAATAGCTGGGAGCGACTGGTTACTCAGACACTCACCTATTATTTCTTTGTAAGTTGGACACAGGGGAGGTTTAATCAGTTATGGTTTCCTCTTATGGGACGATTAATCTGTGGGGTATAATACAGGTGTAAGGGATTTAGTAATAATTCTGTCCTTAACCATGTTTGAGAAACAGATTGCTGTAAATCGCAACTCACCTTGTCAGACGAATCCGTGTGGAATCATGCTTCTGTTAGTTAGCTTGATTTGTCGTGTTCAATTCAATCAGTATTCATCATTAGTTGTGGATCGGCCGTAAATAATTCGGCGATCTGGAAGTTAAAATTAAATAGGGTAGGGAGTTGTCAACGCGGTATGCGTAACATTGCAGAGGCTTCCGATTGAGACGATACGTTCGGTGCGATCGTCTAAAGTCCGCTACACTCACCATTAAATAGTGGTTTCTATGTCCAATCGTGGGCCCAATCACGGTCACAGTCCGTCGTGTGGTCGGGCTGCACTGGTGGATCTAACTGCGGCACCGCAAATATGTCTTATTCTTCAATTTCCCTCGAGCACGTTGCCTCGTTGCTAAGCTACCACAAGCCCGAGCCCCGAACTACGTCGGTCCGTATGATGTCATGGCGCTAGGGGGCGTGTCTTGGTGTGGAGTTGCTTTAGTTGCTAAGCGACGCATACCAGCGTCGCTTCCGAGCAGGACGTTTGTTAGTGGAGCCCCTTCGGCCCGTTTAACTGCTTAAGAGTTGCGGGTTAAGGTCAAATGTCAATAGTCTTGGGAAGGCAGTGTGACATTTAGTTTGTGATATATTCAGTTCTACAAAAGTGAACATAGGTAGTTTTGTACAGTTCCAAGTCTATTACAATGACATGTTTAACCACATCTAGAACAAAGCTGATTACAAGACATAGTCACATAGTCATATCAAATCATTATGTATAAATATGTTTCGATACATAAGAATAACATTGTATTTAATATATATCTCTTGTACGTAACAGATTGCAATATTGTATCATAACTTGACTATTTGGTGTTAAAGAAGGTGCCATACACCCTGTGTATGACCAGCTAGTTGGAGTCAAGTAAGGTGATCAAATATAACATAAGAAAAGAAGAGAAAGAAGCACTATATAAATTGGCAGGAAATTAAGCCATAGTGATAAAGGCGGCTGATAAAGGCTGAGCTATTGTGGTACAGAACACGCAAGACTACATCTGCGAGATTGAACAACAACTTCAAGTGCAAGACAGCTATGGAAAGGTGACAAGAGACCCCACCTTGGAGATAAAAGCACTAATTGAAGCAACAACCAGAACAGGAATGGATGAAGGTTTCCTGAGCCAGCATGAGCATGATTTCCTCAAGCAACAGGAACCCAGAATTCCAACTATATACGCTCTACCGAAAGTGCACAAGAGACTTGATAAACCACCTGGTAGGCCAATAGTATCAGGTTGTGGCTCAATTCTGGAGCCTTTGAACACATTTATTGACTATTTGGAACTGTACAAAACTACCTCTGTTCACTTTTGTAGAACTGAATATATCTCAAACTAAATGTCACACTGCCTTCCCAAGACTATTGACATTTGACCTTAACTCGCAACTCTTGCGCAGTTAAACGGGCCGAAGGGGCTCCACTAACAAACGTCCTGCTCGCAAGCGATGCTGGTATGCGTCGCTTAGCAACTAAAGCAACTCCACACCATGACAGGCCCCCTAGCGCCATGACGTCATAGGGACCGACGTAGTTCGGGCCCGGGCATGTGGTAGCTTAGCGACGAGGCAACGTCCCCGAGGGAAATCGTAGAATTAGACATATTGGCGGTGCCGCAGTTAGATCCACCACTGCAGCCCGACGACACGACGGACTGTGACCGTGATTGGGCCCACGATTGGACATAGAAACCACTATTTAATGGTGAGTGTAGCGGCCTTTAGACGATCGCACGGAACGTATCGGCTCAATCGGAAGCCTCTGCAATGTTACGCATATCGCGTTGACAACTACCTACCCTGTTTAATTTTAACTTCTAGATCGCCGAAATATTTACGACCGTTCCACAACTAATGATGAATACCGATTGAACACAACGAATCAAGCTTAACTAACAGAAGCATGATTCCACACGGATTCGTCCGACAGGGTGAGTTGCGATTTACAGCAATCTGTTTCTCAAACATGGTTAAGGACAGAATTATTACTAAATCCCTTACACCTGTATTATACCCCAAAGATTAATCGTCCCATAAGAGGAAACCATAACTGATTAAACCTCCCCTGTGTCCAACTTACAAAGGAATAATAGGTGAGTGTCTGAGTAACCAGTCGCTCCCAGCTATTTTAAAACCATTTTAACTACGCTTTTAACAAATATCGCTTGCAAAATCCAAACCTGAATGTTCTTCCATCGAACCAACAGGCGCAACATCACTATCCCTTCCCCTGTCCTGAAGAAGACCCGCCCGAGACCCATAACCAAGGCGTCAACAGGGTCGAAACGTCGACAATAAAATACCATAGGACCAGTCAACTGGGTCCAGGTTACCATAGCTAACTAATGTGGCACACTGGACAAAATAATTATTAACTAGAAACTGGCCTTGAGAAGTCCTTCCTTTTCCTTTCCCCCTTCCCTCACTCAAGTGTATATAAATCACCATTTGCTATGTTACTTTTGCACAATATGTCACATCTCACTCACCAGAATTGATGCGCCGTTTACTATAAAGTATTACTTGATTGATTCTTTTGCGTTATGTTCTATGCATTGTTACAGGGTGTCTATAAAAAAAAACAAATCATGAATGAAAAACAATTTAATGATTAAAACTTTTTTTGACCCTTTTTGCTTGTTTGGATTTGCATTTAATGATTTATTCTAGAAGTCATAATAATTGACATAATTATGACAACACATATGTTGAAGGATTTGTGAAGGTTCATACCCGACAGAACCATTGTTTATATTGAAATTAACAATCCTGGAGGCAGAGTGCTTGGTTTTATGTGAGAGGGTGCCCTAGCATGAGCTGAGCCCCTCTGCAGCTTTCGGAACCATCTGTATATAGCTGTTGTATGATATAGCCATTCCATATACTATTAAGTGCATTATAATCCTCGCGGTTAATGCTAACTTTGGTTTGGCTTTATCAAAACATGTCGTGTAAGGTGTCATACACTTTGTAAAACTACCCCTGCCAGTTCTGGCGGCGGGTGTAGCAATCCACCCTTCTAGAGGGAGAAGACATGTAGTTACTGCTTTACCCGGTTAAAGTTAAACAGAGCCTCAGCATCACAAAATCAATGCTGCTGCAACAGACACGAGTCTGACCTCCTGCTGCTGGACGAAACTCCGGCAATGAAGGCCTGGACAATAGATTTCCTGTCAGGGGAGGTGCTAGCACCTACCCAGTCAACCTGTAGTGTATTGGGGCTGGGTGGGTTGAATGGAAATATGTTTTTCCAGACACTACCCTGGGCACACAAGGTGCTCCATGCATAGCCCGGTTCAAACCAGTTGCTGGGGCACTCCAGCCCTGCTCTGGTGCAAAACTGGAGAAAGGGAAAGGGGTGTAACCACCCCCTTCCCAGGTCCACCCATAGGAGGTACCTAGCAGGTAATCCAGCCTCTAAAATCAGTATAAAGATAGGAGCTGTGTCTAGAGACTTTAGATTATCTTGGACTGAAACTCTGAAACAAAACTCTTGGACCTTCAATGTACTACATCGACTAGAAGACTGAAGACATCTCCCTTGTGGTCAAGGAGTGACCACCCTGTGCAAACAGGCACCACCAGTAACTTGCCGGTTTGCTTTGTCGACACTCCTGCTGGAACCCGAAGACTCAGCGACTCAGGAACTGGACTTCCAGGCTTTTCCGACTCCGATCCACATCCACAGCAAAGCTGAGAACCGTGGCAGACACGAGAGACGTGGGACTGGACACCCTGGACTACTTGCATTTTGCTAACTGCTCGACTCCCGAGGTACCCTTCAAGTTGTGCATTGGGGTATGAGAAGCCCCAGAACCGAGCGCCATTTAATAATAATAATAATAATAATAAAGGAATCTTCTCGTGCGCAAACTTAGCCCAATGGGCATCAAGGCGCCTAATTCCAGAACCAGCTCATAACAAAAACCGTGCAGTTCAACCTGTGTAGGCTCTTGAAAAGCACCACGTTTTTAAGGCCTTTTTGAACAAATCCAGAGAAGGTAGAGTTTTGATCTCCATAGGCACGATGTTCCAGAGCTGGGGGGCAGCGACAGAGAAGGCCCTGGCTCCCCATCTAGTGAGCTTGAAACGAGGGACAACAAGCTGGAAAAGTCCCGAAGAGCGGAGACACCTTGTGGGATGGTAGCGAGTAAGCAGGGAGCTGATGGCGCCTTTAGGTCCATCCTCGAGGGCTCTATAGGTCAGGCACAGAATTTTAAAGTAAATTCTGTGCTGGATAGGCAGCCAATGGAGGTCTCTCCTCGCAGTAGTAGCAGAAGATGCCCTAGGGAGGTCTAGGACAAATCGTGCAGCAGCATTCTGCACGATTTGCAGCCGATGTATGAGGCCCTTGTTGGACTCCATGTAGAGAGAGTTGCAATAATCTAACCTGGAACCAACAAGGGCGACTACAATCTGCTTACGTGCTTGAAGGGACAGATAGCTGCGAATTCTATTGAGTGTTCTGATCACTCCCCAACAGGTTGCAACCGTCCAATTCACCTGAAGGGACATCGAGAGTGAAGTATCAAACACCATACCCAGATTTCTGGCAGATTGAGAGGGAGTGGGGTGGGTGCCAAGAGAGGAAGGCCACCACTCACTCGACCAGACATCTTGGTCCTTCCCAAAGACCAGCACCTCAGTCTTGTCGCCATTTAGCTTCAGGGAGTTGATGACCATCCAGTCTGCAACATGTTGCATACAGGACCTGAAGCTAGAGGCAGATGTTATGACAGAGGAATGAGTGAATGACACCATAATCTGGGTGTCATCGGCGTATGATACCACCTCCATCCCCTGCGATCTTACAAGCCTAGCGAGGGGGGCCACGTAGATGTTAAACAGGGTCGGACTTAATGCCGACCCCTGTGGCACCCCACATAGCAGAGACTTGGCTGGGGAGAGGTGGTTTCCGAGCATCACTCTCTGTTCCCTATCAAGGAGAAAGGAGTTGAGGAGGCTCAGGGCTGACCCAGTGACACCTGCCTCCCTAAGCCGAGATGTTAAGATGGCAGGAGACAAGGTGTCAAATGCGGCCGTGAGGTCCATTAGCACTAGAACAGTAGTTTGTCCAGCATCAACTTTGCGTCGGATGTTATCGACTACAAAGGTGAGAGCAGATTCTGTGCTGTGATGTTTTCGAAATCCATGTTGGGTGATGTCAAGATACTCAGAGGCCTCAAGAAAGGAAGATAAATGGCGATTCAGATGTGCTTCTAGAATTTTTGCAGGTGCAGGGAGCAGGGAAATGGGCCTAAAATGTTTAAGGAGGCCGGGGTCACCAAAGCTTAGCCCTCCACACTCCACAAGTGCCGCGTGGGGCCTGCTCCAGCATTTCAGGTCGACGTGTCTTCCCGGTTGCCAGCCCACTGACTAGTTAGCCCTCTGAAGACTTCCTTTTGAATTTACACCATTGGCCTGGTTGCTCCAGGCTTGCTCCAGCTTCCCTGCAAAGGAGAAGCTCCCCAGTCCTTGCTGGTCTGACTTGAAGCCAATATTCACTTTCTGCGTGGGTTGCGGTTGCCAAGGCCTGTTGGGTCCAATCCGGATACCGACACCGCAGTCAACTAAATTCTTTGTGGGACAGCTCGAATCCAGCTCCTGGTTGTCGTTGACGCCTCCTGGTCCTCGTGGCTGTAGAGACAAGCTCAGCATCTTCACCTGAAATCACTCAACATCGCCTGGTTCCTTCCTGGTCACTGGCTAGTGACCCAGACTCTGTACCCTCTGCTTTCAGGTTCTTCACTTTTTCGATCCACCCTTGGATCCACCCGGACATTCTTCCACTGGCCGCCTGCAGCACTTCTTTTGCAGATCTCCATTGAAAGCATCGACGAAATCCGACACGAAAAGACACCTATATACCCGGCTTCCCTGGGTGAGGTAACTCGAGTTCTCCGGTGCTCCCGTGGGTATTGACTCTATAAGTGTCCTAGTTAAAAGGGGTTTCACCGTAGTCCACCTGGAAGTGTCCTTAATCAGTAACTTTGTAACTTCTTCATTCTCCTTTATAAGTCAATGGTAACTTGCGACTGTGTTTAGACTTTGCACGCGTCTCCCGTGGATCTCCTACTTCCTAACCTTTGGTTGTCTAGTGTAGCCTCAGCGATTCCCTAGGTCCTAGGCACATTCCCTATTCCTGAAGTGGTTCTTATACCACTTACTTAGTATATGGTTTGTGATGTACTTCAATCTCTGACCTCATAAAGAAGTCAGAGGGGTTGTGTTAGAAATAAATACATATATATTTTATATATACACCTTGTGTGGTGTCCTTTCTTTTGGTATTCAAGGGATTATAATTGGTAAAACAAACAGCTTCACATGCTCTTTGGAGTTTAGCCTAAGACTGCTGGTCCATGCTACCACTAGGATAGCTTGTCTATAAGGTTGACTTTACAACCACCATCAATAAGGGTCATTTGGACTGGTGCATTTGGACTAGAATACTGGACATCATGTGCCAGGCCAACTTCTCACATTGGTGTGCAGCGGATGGGAAACGAGCTTGAATTTGTTTTACCATATAATCTTGTAATATCATTTGAAAGATCACATTAAGGTACCAGTAGGTACATATAAATTAAGTCTTATAATACAGTAAGTTCTACTGAACTTAGTTGTTGTAGAGCAAAGGGTTTAGCACACCTTGACTGCAACTCCTAGAAATGTTCTAGTAGGAAACCACTTAGTGTAGGTAGGTGCACATACCACACCTCACTAGAAAATGTCCTTGGAAGCAGGCCCTAGTGGATCTCTTCAAGAAGATCTCCAGAGGGTAACTTCCAAGTATGACTCATTCACTTTTAATGAACTTAGATACCTGTGTGTAGCCAGGAAGATGAGACAAGGACAGAGTCCAAACTTTAACCACCTGGTAGCTATCTTAGTGGCCAATGAGAATGCATCAGACACAGATAACCAAGGTAGCAGAGAGGGGGCCATCTATCCACAGAAGAGAATGTTGGAGAAGATCCAGCACTATCTGATGAGGAGGTGGATGCTGAACAGAATAAGGTTGCTGAACCTATCCTGGGAAACACAGGACTATCTGGGGGTGGAGAGGGCCTTGGTGGGCCCCCTCCTACCTTTCCAAGTAGGCCTAACAGGAGACACAGAAGGCACAGGTCACTGTCCAGTGGCTCTGAGCATTCTGATGACTCCATAGAGTCTGATGCCTCTGCTCTAAGGAGGATGACTTCCCCTCAGAGGAGAGAGCATAAAGCTAGGATGAAGGAAGTAAATCTTAGGATCAAGAGGCAAGAAAGTGCCCTTGCAAAAAAACCCTGGCTCTTGCTAGAGAGCAAAAGTTGAGTGGGTTAGAACCCACTGGTGGCAGCAACATTCCTAGAGATAGGGAAAGGTCTTATGACCATAACAACCTAAATAAGATTGTCCCTCCCTACAAGAGTGGGGATGACATCCACAAGTGGATAACTGCTTTGGAGAGGGCCTGCAAAGTACAGCAGGTACCCCAAAGTCAGTGGGCAGCAATCTTATGTCTCTCCTTTTCAGATAAAGAAAGAGACAAGCTCCTCACAGTTAGTGACGAGGATGTTAACAACTACACTGTCCTGAAGAGTGCTTTGATAGATGGGTTTGGCTTAACCACTGAGCAGTTTAGGGTGCTGTTCAGAGACACCCAGAAGACACAGACTCAGGAATGGACTGACTTTGTAGATTGTGCTACTAAGGCTCTGGAGGGCTGGTTACTGGGCAGTAAATTTAAGGACTATACAGGATTGTATAATTTGATCATGAGAGAACAAATACTTAGCAGCTGTCAGAACCAGTTATTGCATCAGCACCTGATTGACTCTGATCTGACCTCTCCCCAAGAATTGGGAAAGAAGGCAGACAAATGGGTCAGAACCAGGGTGAAGCAGAAGGTTCAGAACCAAGGTGGTGATCAGAGGAAGCAAGGCCAAAAGGGTGGGGAGAAAGCAAAAGACCAGAAGTCTTCGCCAGGTCCTCAAAAAGCTTCTAATGGTGGGGGTCCACAAAAGTCTAAAAAGAAAGAGGGTCCAAAGAAACCATGGTGCAACTTTTGTAAGGTTAATACTCACTGGACCAGTGAATGCACCAAGAAGGAGGCAGCTCCAGCCACCGTTGCCCCTAAGGCAACTGTTCCCCCTAGTACAGCTAATACTCGTGGTTCTCAACAGAAGGGTGTAGTAGGGTAGACCCTGGGAACTGAGGTGGATTCTGGCCTAGTCAGAATACCAACTCAAGCTGTTCTTGTCTGTGATGTGGACAATGTTATGTCCTCTACTGTGAGCCCCAGTAACTTGGGCAAGTACAGACAGACTCCTTTGATTAATAGCAAAGTGGCTCAGGCCTACAGGGACACATGTGCAAGTGTCACAATGGTGACACCCAACTTTGTGGACCCTGGACAGATAATACTAGGTGATAATTACCTAGTGCCCAATGCAAGCAATGTCACTACCACCCATAGTATGGCAATTGTTAATTTATCCCGGGGAGGGGTAACTGGCCTCACAAAAGTTGTTGTTAGTTCAGACCTCCCTGTAGAATGTTTGCTTGGCAATGATCTGGAATCTTCAGTCTGGTCTGAAGTGGAGTATAGGACCCATGCAGAGATGTTAGGTATTTCAGCACATGTCCTTGCTGTGACCAGGTCACAGGCCAAAAAGTGCCACACTGAACAGGCCCTGGATCCTGCAAATATGGACCAGTTGACTACCAGGAGGAGAAGAAGTAGGGTTAAGGCAGTGCCTTCCCCCTTGCCTCAGGATGAGGATCAGCCTTCCAAGGAAGCTGATTGTGAGACCCAAGAAGGAACTGTCCCAGAAGAGCTTGAGCCTGATCAGGTAGAGTTTCTTGTGACAGGGGAACCTTGAAGGGAAGATCTGAGGCAGGCGCAGTTGGACTGCCCTTCTCTTGAACCCCTCAGACAGCAAGCTGCTGTTGAGGCTGCTGGGAATGCTACATGTACCCATAGAGTGTATTGGGATGAAGGGCTCCTGTATTCAGAGGCTAGAGACCCCAAGCCTAGTGCTTCCAGGAGGTTGGTCATCCCTTTGGCATTCAGGGGCTTCCTTCTCACCTTAGCCCATGATATTCCACTAGCAGGACATCTTGGCCAGAACAAGACTTGGGACAGGCTTGTCCCTCATTTTCACTGGCCTCACATGTCAGAAGATGCCAATGAGTTTTGTCGCTCCTGTGTCCCCTGCCAAGCCAGTGGCAAATCAGGTGGCACCACAAAGGCCCCCCTAATACCACTACCTGTGTTGGGGGTTCCCTTTGAGAGAGTTGGGATAGACATTGTTGGACCAATGGATCCCCAAACAGCATCTGGGCACAGGTTTATTCTGGTGGTACTGGATCGTGCCACCAGACACCCAGAAGCTATTCCCCTAAGGACCACAACAGCACCTGTTGTGGCAAGAGCCCTCCTGGGAGTTTTCTCAAGTGTGGGTTTTCCGAAGGAGGTTGTCTCAGACAGAGGTGCAAACTTTATGTCTGGATATTTGACTGCTATGTGGAAAGAGTGTGGAGTGAACAACAAGTTCACCACACCCTACCATCCACAGTGCAATGGTCTAGTTGAAAGATTCAACAAGACCTTAAAGGGCATGATTAAGGGCTTACCTGAAAAGATTAGGCAAACATGGGACATCCTACTGCCCTGCCTTTTGTTTGCTTACAGAGAGGTCCCACAGAAGGGGGTTGGCTTCAGCCCTTTTGAACTTCTATTTGGGCACCCTGTAAGAAGACCCCTTCGTCTGGTGAAGGAAGGATGGTAGTTACCTCTCAAAGCTCCAAAGCAAGACATAGTGGATTATGTACATGGTCTCCGCTTCAGGGTGGCTGAGTATATGAAAAAGGCATCCAAAAACCTTGAGACTAGCCAGAAACTTCAAAAAGCCTGGCATGACCAAAAGGCTGTGCTGACTGTTTACCAGCCAGGGCAGAAAGTGTGGGTGTTGGAGCCAGTAGCCCCATCAGCACTCCAAGACAAATGGTCTGGACCCCACACTTTTGTTGAGCAGAAGGGAAAGGTAACCTATTTGATCTTGGAACTCCCAGGAGCCCCCACAGGGTGCTTCATGTCAATAGATTGAAACCATATGTTGACAGGGCAGACATGGGCTTGCTCATGGCTACAGATGAGGGACAGGCGGAAGAGAGTGACCCTCTCCCAGACCTGCTTTCTCAGAACCCTGATGATGCTTCAGTTGATGGTGTAGCCTTGGCAGGCAGCCTCACTGAGCAGCAGCAGAAGGACTGCAGAAAAGTTCTACAGTCCTACAGACATATGTTTTCTCTGACTCCAAGTCAGACTAGCTGGTGCACCCATGAGGTGGACACTGGTGACAATCTGCCTGTGAAGAGTAACATTTACAGGCAACCTGATCATGTCAGGGACTGTATCAGGACAGAGGTCCAAAAGATGTTGGAGTTGGGAGTCATTGAGCCCTCAGAGAGCCTTTGGGCCAGTTCTGTAGTCCTAGTGCCTAAACCTCACACTCAAGATGGTAAGAGAGAGATGAGGTTATGCGTGGATTATAGAGGCCTCAATGCTGTCACTAGGACAGATGCCCACCCATTACCAAGAGCAGATGAGCTCAATGACAGATTGGCTTCTGCCAAGTTTTTGAGTACATTTGACTTGACAGCTGGCTACTGGCAGATCAGACTAGCTGAGGATGCAAAAGCCAAAACAGCATTTTCAACCCCAGGAGGTCAATATTAATTTGTGGTAATGCCCCTTGGTCTGATGAATGCAGCTGCCACATTCCAAAGGTTGGTGAACCAAGTCCTCTCAGGTCTGGATGACTACTGTGCAGCTTATCTTGATGATATTGCTGTCTTTAGCTCCACCTGGGAAGATCACCTGATCCACCTGAAGAATGTTTTGGAGGCCCTGCAAAAGGTAGGCCTAACTATCAAGGCTACCAAGTGCCAGATAGAGCAGAGCAAGGTTGTGTACCTGGGCCACCTTGTAGGTGGAGGTCAGGTTCAACCATTGGAGTGCAAGATCTAGACCATAAAAGACTGTACTCCTCCCACCACCCAGACACAGGTCAGAGCTTTCTTGGGGCTGTCTGGGTACTACAGAAAGTTTGTTAAGAACTATGGGTCCATTGTGACTCCTCTTAATGACTTAACCTCAAAGAAAATGCCAAAGAAAGTTCAGTGGACAGTAAGCTGTCAAAAGGCATTTGATGACATGAAGCAGGCCATGTGCACTGCACCTATTATGCAAAGTCCAGACTACTCCAAGGAATGCATTGATCAAACAGATGCTTCTGAATTGGGTGTCAGTGCTCTTTCACAACTGAATAAAGATGGTCAAGACCAGCCAATAGCTTTTATTAGCAGAAGGCCTAGAGAGAAACGTTGGTCAACTATTGAGAGGGAGGCATTTGCTGTGGTTTGGGTCCTGAAGAAGCTGAGGCCATACTTGTTTGGTACTCACTTCAAGATTCAGACAGACCATAAGCCCCTCTTGTGGCTAAATCAGATGAAAGGTGAAAATCCCAAACTTCTTACGTGGTTGATTTCCCTGCAGGGGATGGACTTTACAGTGGAACATAGACCTGGGACTGACCATGCCAATCCAGATGGACTCTCCAGATATTTCCACTTAGAACATGAAGACTCAACTGGTCAAGGTTAGTTTAATGTCCCTGTGTTTGGGGGTGGGGGGTTGTGTAGGAGAGTAGGGTCTGCTTCCAATGGTCACCCCCACTTTTTTGCTGTGATTCTCTGGTTTTTCGACTTTAGTGTGCTTGTGGGCCTGCTAATCAGACCCACAGGCCAGCTGTTCTCTCTCTAAATTGATACCATGTACTTTAGGTACATACCAGATTGGATATTGGCTCACCTTTGTGAGCCCCTGTATAGTGTACCATAGGTACCCAGGGCATAGATGCATCCAAGGCCTACCAGGGGCTTCAGCATATATTATGCCACCCTTGGCTGGCCATCTAAACTGACACCACAGGCTGATTACTCAGCTGGGGTAAGGTGGTGTAATCACCCTTTACTTAGATATAGTATATCTATATCTACCTTTTATATAGACATATAATAACCTATAAGTCACTCCTATGGCAGGCCTTAACAATCCTGGAGGCAGAATGCTTGGTTTTATGTGAGAGGGTGCCCTAGTATGAGCTGAGCCCCTATGCAGCTTTCGGAACCATCTCCTTATAGCTGTTCTATGATATAGCCATACCATATACTCTTAAGTGCATTATAATCCTCGCGGTTAATGCTAACTTTGGTTTGGCTTTATCAAAACATGTCGTGTAAGGTGTCAAACACTTTGGAAAACTACCCCCGCCAGTTCTGGCGGCGGGGGTAACATTTCACCCTTCTAGAGGGAGAAGACATGTAGTTACTGCTTTACCAGGTTAAAGTTAAACAGAGCCTCAGCATTACAAAATGGATACTGCAGCAACAGACACGAGTCTGACCTCCTGCTGCTGGACGAAACTCTGGCAAGGGAGGCCTGGACAATAGGTTTCCTGTCAGGGGAGGTGCCAGCACCTCCCCAGACAGCCTGTACTGTATTGGGGCAGGGTGGGTTGAATGGAAAGATGCTTTTCCAGACACTGCCTGCGGCACACAAGGTGCTCCATGCATAGCCCGGGTTAAACCAGTTGCTGGGGCACTCCAGCCCCACTCTGGCGCGCAACTGGACAAAGGGAAAGGGGTGTAACCACCCCTTCCCAGGTCCACCCATAGGATGGACCTAGCAGGTAATCCAGCCCCTAAAATCAATATAATGATAGGAGCTGTGTCTAGAGACTTTAGATTATCCTGGACTGAAACTCTGAAATGAAATTCTTGGACCTTCGACGTTCTACGTCGACTAGAAGACTGAAGACATCTCCCTTGTGGTCAAGGAGTGACCACCCTGTGCAAACAGGCACCACCAGTAACTTGCCGGTTTGCTTTGTCAACGCTCCCACCAGAACCCGAAGACTCAGCGAATCAGGAACTGGACTTCCAGACTTCTCCGACTCTGACCCACATGCACAGCAAAGCTGAGACCTGTGGCGGATACGAGAGACGTGGGACCGGACATCCTGTCTACTTGCATTTTGCTAACTGCTGGACTCCTGAGGTACCCTTGCAGTTGTGCTTTAGGTTATGAGAAGCTCCAGACCTGAGCGCCATTTGCACCAAAGCTTAGCCCTCCACACTCCACGAGTGCCGAATGGGGCCTGCTCCTGCATTTCAGCTCGACTCGTCTTCCCGGTTGCTAGCCTGCTGGCTAGTTAGCCCTCTGAAGACTTGCTTTTGAATTTACTCCACTGGCCTGGTTGCTCCAGGCTTGCTCCAGCTTCCCTGCAAAGGAGAAGCTCCCCAGACCTTGCTGGTCTGACTTGAAGCCAATCTTCACTTCCTGTGTGGGTTGCGGTTGCCAAGGCTTGTTGGTCCAATCCGGATACCAACACCTTAGTCAACTAGATCCTTTGTGGGACAGCTAAAATCCAGCTCCTGGTTGTCGTCGATGCCTCCTGGTCCTCGTGGCTGGGTGAGGTAACTCGAGTACTCCGGTGCTCCCGTGGGTATTGACTCTTCAAGTGTCCTAGTTAAAAGGTGTTTTACTCCCCCTGTCGCAAGTAATGACTGTTACTTCTCTTTGTTAAATCAGAGCTAAATAACAGTGAAGTGCAACTGATTTTTGGCAATAACTTTCTCTAAAAAATGCGAAAATAGAATCGAGTTTGGGTTCACCAGGGACAACATTTTTGTACTCCCTGCTCACTGAACATGTTAGCTGTTGAGATGACAAACTTGATAAACAAAACCTTCAGGACCGTGTTGTCAGGGTTTAGACAGGCAAAAACTGCCTCCCTGCAAATTATACTTTTCTGGACTTCTCTCCGGAAGACAGCCTATGAAACAGTTTTCCAGACTCTCCGGCACTAGGCACTGAGAACCTACTGAGCATTACATTAGGGAGTTTTAGATAACAATCAGTTCTGGGAGATTTCACAGGAATAGTTAGTGGAACGCAAAAAATTTTCATCGTAAGTAGACCCACTCAAGAACAGTAGGAAGCACAAAATATATTTTGAAGGTTTATTAAAATTAAAATCCTGTTCTAGCTCACATGATATGACTAGTAATAATTATAAAAAATATACAAGATAGTGGCCGTAATGGAGCAAGGGTGGCGGATAAAGGTAGGGGCCAAAGGGGCATGAGCGGGACCTCGACTAGCATTCTAGTTGTGGTGTACATCCTGCCCCCTGATGACCTGCATCTGATAGAGACATTTAACCCCAGATTCCTTATCTTAGAAGTCTCCCCAGGCTGAATCTGCAAATTTTTTACTGCATTACTTCTGTGCGTTGGTAGAGGGCATTGAGCGACTTCATAGCAATGTTGTCCTCCAGATGTGACAATATAAGCCCTCCCCTGAAGCCAGTTTCTTCTCTTCCGAGCTTACAACGCAGATCTGAAAAGCAGTTCCTCAGGCTGTTTTTTTGGCCTACCTCAATGGTTTTGTCTAATGGAACAGTGTGCCTTTAAACAACTTCTCATGTCCTCTGGGTTCAAGACTTGTGGGCGCTGTGGATGATAAATGTTTGTCATGGATCCTCACTCAGTTTGTATGGGGTGCCTGGGGAGCACCATGACTCAGAGGAGTGTGACTCCTGTTGCCAACGTCGCCTGAAGGCATTTAGGAATCATCGAATGAAGCTCCTAGCGGTGTGGATCTTGCAGTCTTCCAAGACTTCCTGTCGACTTCGGTCCTCTTCGCGCTCCACATACCACGGACTCAATCCAGGAGCCATTCCTGAGGAATTTACTCTCCATTGACGTCCTAAGGTAAGTCACAACGCACGCGGTCAAAGTCACGGCACTCCTCCAACTTTGCCACATAAAGCCTGTTCCCGATCTTCAGTTGAAGAGTAGGTTAATGAGTCGGCCCCGCGCCTCCCAACCTATCCTGGAGCCTGGGCGACTCTGATCCAGATGAGAGAATATTACAATTCACTTCATAGTATCTTTGGGTCTTCCCCTTCCCCTGGCGTGTCCTCCGGCCCCCAGGAGGTGCATGGAGCCAAGACTGTGTCAATACCAGCGTGTTGACCCTCAGCTTTAGTACTGCCTTCAGATTCCAAATCCGTTTTGACACTGGTGCACAGCCCTTCGGGTTTACCACCTTCGGCGCCTGGGTCTGGTCAACTGATTCCGATGACCCACCACTTCCTCTCTCCTATGCAGAGATGTCACCTCTTCAGCACTGTACAGCATCAGATGTGGCACTGGTGAAGCCGCCCGCATCAGACACCTTTCCTCTGCTCTCTATAGCCCCCCCTCTTGTTTTTCCCTTCTGATGTGCACAATTATGGAGGTGATTTGGAGTTTCACCACCCCATCTCTGGCACGGTCCAACCTCCTATGAAGTGTAGCTGGTTGATTGAGTTGGGTCAAGCTAGTGGCTTGAAATATTCCCCTAGATTTGGTCCTCCTTTGGCTACAGAGGTGAGCTTCTCTCTGGTGGATATGCTCGGATGAGTTTCTGTCGGTTTGGATATGACACTTATCCAGTATTGAATCTTTCATAGATTCACATGCTTGAATCTTCCCCGCCGTCAAAGTGGGAGTTTCACGGTAAATAATGTAATAGCAGTAATTAATTTTATCATAGGCAGCAATGCATTGCAGTCACTGCAGTAGCCCATCCATATCATTTTGTTAAAATAACCAAAGTTAAAACACAGCCAATCAGACATCTGCATCCTCTAGAACAATCCACAGAGAAGCAAGTCCCTCAGATTTTCTACCGCACGTCATTTTGACAGGGAGTCTCCCTGAGCTCTGCTCAGTTTTTTCTCTTCATCTTGGATTTCTGTGTTTCATGATGTCGGAATCTTCTAAGAAAGGACTCTTTAGGCCTTGTGGGTCATGTGGTAAGAAAAGGCTGCATGCTGAAGATCCCGAAAAGGATTGTATTTACTGCCTGTACCCTCTTCACAAAGTAAAAGACTAGAATCTGCAGAACTTTTTCTTCCAAAACTTTGAAAGACAAGGAAGGCAGACTGCTTATCTGGTTGTAGAGGCTAAAATCTAAATCCTCTGTGGTCTCTGATGTGGAAGGCAGTGTAAGTTTCCAGGCGTCAGTCCAGCTCTATAAGGAAAGGGATAGATCTGTGGAATCCCTTGAGGGACATACAAGAGCATCAGAAGAGACCTATTAGGGTGCTTACATTTCCTTCTGAGGAAAAATCTGCCTCAAAAGCTGCTTCTAAGCATTGTAAGACTCAGTAAGTCTGTCAAAACATCTTTGTCGTCGAAAAAGACCTCGTCAATGACGAAACAGCCATTGGATTTCATCTTCTAGCAGTTGTTGATGGCACTTGCATCGTTGATAGAAGCTTCATCGACTAGGATTAGATCGGCGAAGGTTTTGCAATAGTCGACAGCACCTATGACACTGTCGGCGCTGATCTCTTCGTCGGAACCTGCATTGTCAACAAAGCTACCAACGTCGACGCCTCTGCCATCGTCGGCGTGTTCACCATCGACAGCGCTTTCACAGTCGACGACACCATCATCCACGACGCCTTCACCGTCGACGACAACTTCTTCGTTGACAACAACTTTTACATCAACAGTAGTTATGCCGCTGATGGCATTGACGATGATGACATTGTCAGTGACTACTGTTTTCTCTACATTGACTGTATCTGTTTCACGTTGATGAGGATTTCGTCGACACCTCAAGCAAAGAGACATACTACATTACATCTCACACCTGTTTTGTCATCAAGATTCTCGTTTACGATGCCATTGTTGAGGAGTTTCTACCAGGATCCATCATGCATTTCCCCTTTGCCTCCTAGTCAATTTGTGGAGGAATCTGAGGATGCTGGAATGTTTAGTCCGGAACACAGCACTTCCCAACTGCATGTAAAATTTCAGGAAGAGGAGGGTGAAGATGAATATTATGGGCCACAATATATTCAATCCACGGATAGATCAAAGATGTTGATGCCACACCAAGAACCAATGATACAGCTGCCTGTTGCATTGGTGCAGGATCTAACAGCTTTGTTACACGATTACCATACACGTTTTCTTACAGCAGCAGGATCTGTGCAAAAAGAAAAATCTCAGCCACCTGCTTTGGATTCTAGACCAGTTGCAGTCCCCCCCTGAATCACAAGATTCTGTACCTGTGTAACTAGATCCGGTTCCATAGGATGATGATGATGATGCTGAAGAAATCAAAATTCAGAAAACTCCAACAATTATTGATGATTAGGAAGATTACCTAATTCCTTTGCCTTCTCTGCCAGCTCCTCAATCTGTTGACTCTCCACCTGAAGATATTGGGGCTTTCATGTTCTGATAGAAAGAGCAGCAAAAAGGTTTCACTTACCAATGCCTGTGGAACAGTCTTTTTCATGATGTTAAAGATCAAAACAGAAAATCTGTACGTGCCATTTCCATTATAGATTGTATTAGGGAGGAAGGATTAAAAATCATGAAAATATGATATCCGTGCCGACCATCCTTCTCAGGATTGATAAAAAAATATAAAGCCCCTGATGCATGCTTAGTGGAACATCCAAGGCCAGCTTCTGTAATTGCCCATGCTGCGCAACGAAGATCACAGAATCCTTTGGTACCCATTACTGCTTCGCCTGATAATGATTGAAGGCATTTAGATAATATTGGAAAGTGGTTTACCACCATTGCTGGTATGTCACTGCATGCTGCCATTTCCCTAGCTATTCTAGAAAGATATGACCGCCAAATGTGGTCAGATGTGGCATCATATCTAGAATTGTTACCGGACGAAAAGAAACAGGGGGCAAGAAAGATTCTGCTCGAATGTGAACGATCAGCCTCTGAAATTATTGATATATCTATGGATATGGCTTCTCTTGCTAGTAGGCAATTAGCTGGCGCAGCAGTTCTCCGTTGCCCAGGATGGCTTAAGTCTACCACCTTCCATTTGGTGGTGCAGAGTAAAATCTTTGACATGCTATTTGATGGCGATGCGCTATTTGGAAAACATATTGATGAGGGCTTCCAAGCGATTAAAGCGGATACTGCTACCGCTAAGGCATTAGGGGCCAGATGTAGGTGGCCAAATACAGGTCGGTAATGGCCGATTTAGTCCATTACCGACCGGTATCTGGTTCTTGAGATGTAGGGGGCCCTAATTTTAACGATTCTGTAAATTTACTGATTCGGTAAATTTACCGAATCGGTAAATCTGGATGTAGGTGGCACTGAAAACAGTGCCAAAGGCCCTTTAGAATTCGTTATTTACCATCAAATACTATTTGATGGTAAATAACCAATTCCTGTGTACATGCACATCTGTGCATGTACACCTGTGCCATGTGGCACACATACATGCCCTAAGGGCAAGTATGTGTGTTACATGCCACACAAGCCTGAATCAGGGGTGCAACAGGGTGTCAAAGTGACACCCTGTCCCCCTTGTCAATTCGGTAATTTTACTGAATCGATATTTACCAAGTCGGTAATTGCCATTGGTTCCTATGGGCCTCAAAGCCCATAGGAATCAATGGCAATTACCGTACCGGTAAATACTGATTCGGTAACTACCAAATATTACCGATTTGTTAAATTATTCGGTAAAAATACCTACATAGCATTTACAGATTTGTAAATACCGAATCGGTACAATTCGGTATTTACGAATAGGTAAATGCCATTTACCTACATCTGACCCTAGGTTCTCTCCAATATAGGAAAACACCATTTCGAGGAGACCATGGCAGAGTATATTATTTATTTCGGGGAAGCTATCAAAAATACCAACCGCAATCATATCAGCCTTACAGATATGGCTATCAGCAGCAGCATTCGTGTCGAGCCTCACCATCTGCTGCATATTACAGACAGCAACCCAGGAGGAAGCAAACTATCCAGGCTAGAGATACTGCAGGAAGCAGTGACAACTTCCCAGCACCTGAAATGGCTTTGCTCAAGACCAACCTCAATTCGACAAGTATTTCTCTACACTACAATCAGTGGAACAAAATTACGACAGACAAATGTATGGTCATACTTTTATAGTCCCACCTCCTCATCCTCCCCTAAGATGGCTTCCAGCTCATCTCAAATTGCTCAGAAAGGAAGCAATGACTTTGCCCCAAAAAGGGGCTATAGAAAATGTTCCTCCTTCTCAGATGGGAAAAGGTTTTTATTCCAACTTCTTTCTAATAAAGAAAACGTTGGAGGAATGAAAACTAACTCTGGATCTCAGAAAACTAAACAAATATCTGTAGAAAAATTGTTAATGGAAGAACAAATGGCAGACCACGGCCATGCACATCCAGTCCATAAGAACTACCAATTCAAATAGTAGTGCAATCTCATCTCAACACCCGCCGTCCAGGGGTGTCAATTGAAAGCCAAAATTGAAAACAAAAATAGGAAGGTGCACTCTTTCTGGAGTCAAGGAAGCAGCGTAAAGAGTAATTCCACAATTAAGTCCTTTTATTCAGTAAATCTCTTAAAACTGGCACACAAACTGGAACCCGAAACTTTTGCCAGAGTGAACTTTGTCAGGGCTGTAACATTATAGACAAGACACAACAACAATATCACATAACTCAAAAAATTACAAAATAAACACATGAACATATATATATATATATATATATAACGTAAATAATATTAGATGACCCAAAACTCTACAGTAACAAAGAAATTGTCACAAAAACTATATATGCTCAAGGAATTTATGAATATATATTTATTTCTCACCTGCTGTATTACAAGAATCCAAGGACGAGGGGCATATATCAGGCTTCAAAATGTAGTATGTACAGTAAAATCTCTGAAAAAAATGGGACGGGGAAAAAGAACAAAACATAATTACCATAAAAAGCTTAATCTAACCTGTTAGTTTGACTAATGGAAAATCATTTAAAGAGCACCTAATAGGGTTATATTGCTCGCTAGACTCACCTCAAAGACACAGCCATATGAGGTGATTTTGCCCTCTTTTGAGTATGCATAGTTAAATCTTTAGATTGATTTTGGAATTTTCAGAATTGCAAGCAATTTTTTTTTTAAATCTGATTTTGTCGCTTCGGGTGGTTCATCCTCTCTCTGCATGTGATTATATTTTTCACTACACTTGGGATTTAGCCACAATTACAGCTTAGCATTCCGTCTTTTTGATTATTCTAAGATGGCCGCCATATTTTATTTGGAACTAACCCCAAAGCGTCTTCCTCTACCGGTCACATGTTACACCATGTGACCGAAAGTTTACCGGCTCCAATACACCATTCCGGGTGCTTTAAAAAATGGCACGTTGCCGACTGATGCCTTGCTGCCGGTTATTACGCCACGCATGCTACATCCTCCCGTTTCTAATGTATGGTTTATTCTAATCCTTTCTAATAGGTCTCGGTGCTTGGGGCTACGGCCAGACCATTTTATTAAGGACAGCCTCAGTATCTGTTCCCGGTCACGGGACATTATCTCCCTATACGTTATAGCCCTGTCTTATATACATGTATTTTTTATTTCCTTTGTTGCCAGCACTAGAGAAGCGTACCGTTTATATTATGGTTTGGGCAGGCGATGACTGTATAGTTATATGGCCATGATGTGGAACGGTTTTTGCTCAACAGATTATTTGCTAATGAGATTATCACCTACTTCCAATGCGCTGATTTTGAATTAATTGGATTTTCCTCTGGGCTCGCCTTTTTTTAATAAGGATATTCTATCTATTCAATGGTCATGTATCTTCCATAGAGGGCTTATTACGGACTCTACTGGTTGATTGACATGTGTTATTTGTTTAATTTCTGTTACCACTCTAGGTGTCATTTGATGATATTTCACTTACTCATTTCAATATTTTTTGTTACTCTGACATGAGGAAAGGAGTATGTTCTTTAATAGGGCGTAAAATGTACCTTAAAATAGCTGATTTCTTATATCTTCAGCACTTTTTCTACTTCAATTAATACTTTTATCAGTCTCTTATCGTTTATATACACAATACATCATTTATCCCCACACTAATACTAGTTATTTTCCCATACAGTTTTGAGGACTATGTGTCACCTCACTGCTGTAGAAGAAATAAAGAATTATTTTTGATGCAATTTGTGATATAGGACTTTACTACGTTTATTATAACTGGAATGGTGAGGTGAGTGCATCAATGCACCATGCTCACCGTGGGCCTTTGTTAAGATTCTGCATTGGGAAGTTTATTTTCATTTCCTGATGCAGCTTTTTATCTTTTATCTTTCCTCACAGATTCTTTACATCCATATCTATACTAATATTATAAAGAGAGAGTCCAAACCTTTGAGGCGGGTAAGCTCAGGAACTACAGCGCCAATCGGGACACCCAATACAGCATTGCAACAAGGCGGCTGGAGTGGACAAACACGTTCGGGGATGGAGCGAACACACACCTTCGTATATTGCAGTGGCGGCGGCTGGAGTGGACAAATACGTTCGCGGCTGGAGCGGACACAGTTCACATATTGCAGTGGCGTTGGCTACAGCGGACAAACACGTTCGCGGCTGGAGCGGGTTAAGGTACATATTCCAGTGGCGTCGGCTACAGCGGACAAACACTTTCGCGGCTGGAGCGGGTTAAGGTTTTAAAATAAATTATTATTACCTACTCAAACCATTCAAGACATTCTGTTTTTATGCCCGGACAACGTCAGGACGGGCTGCTAGTATCAGATAACGAGGGAGGTGCATTGCAGTGCTACATAGAGCATATGATAATTAGCTGTGTCTTTGAGGTGAGTCTAGCGAGCAATATAACCCCCTACGGTGCTCTTTGAATGATTTCCCATTAGTCAACCTAACAGGTTAGATTAAACTTTTTATGGTAAGTATGTTTTGTTCTTTTTCCCCGTCCCATTTTTTTCAGAACTTTTACTGTAGATACTACATTTTGAGGCCTAATATATGGCCCTTTTGCTTGGATTCTTGTAATATAGGAGGTGACAAATAAATATATATTCATATATTCCTTGAGCATACATAGTTTTTGCGACATATGTGAGTAATTTTCTTTTTGACATAAGCACTGGTGCTCTAACATGGATTTGTCCCTGATGGTATAGTTTTTAGAGATTGATATATTCTTGTTACGATGCAAACTAACAGATAATGCAATGTAGTGGTATATATTCAGAAGACTACTCAAGACCTGGCTCTTCGAGCAATAGCGGCAACCCCCACCCCCCTCAGCGCCTTGAGACCCTCACGGGTAAGTAGTGCACTTTACAAGTTCCTTGATTGATTGATTGATTGATTGATATATTATTCTTCGAATGATGTGCTATATATGTGTTGGTATATTTTTTAAAATGTTTTAAAATGTTTTTATATGTCCTTTATATGTCTATTTTGGGAGACATGTAGCATGTTACCCGTTCGAGTAACGCACATCACTCACTTAAAGGATTGTCATGTGAAGTGTCTGGATTTTGTTATATTTGGTCTATATGATTTCAATGTTATTTGTTGTCATGTTAAATATTCTTTGTTACTGTAGAGTTTTGGGTCATCTGATATTATTTATGTTATATATATTTATATATATATATGTATATATTCACGCTGCCAATTCCGTCAATTAAGAACAGAAATACGGGCACTCAGGAAGCATACATCGAGAATGATTTATTCAGCAATGGTAAGAGAAACAGACGCGTTTCGGAGTAATCCGAAACGCGTCTGTTTCTCATACCATTGCTGAATAAATCATTCTCGATGTATGCTTCCTGAGTGCCCGTATTTCTGTTCTTAATTGACGGAATTGGGAGCGTGAATTTAATTCGCGGCAAGCACCGCCGCGTTCGGGCACCCGCCGAGGAGTGCAGAGTGAGGGTGCAGTTTGGAGCGTTGATATATATTTATTGATTGTGTGCTTTCCGCACCACACTTCCCATAATGCACAGTCTCATCGGAGCCTCCCATCGGCGGGTGTGTCATATGGAAATTGGAGAAGTGTGTCAGCGGGTGCGCACACCGCTTCCGTTAAAGCCCCTGAAGAGATGCAGATGGAGCTTCGAAACGCGTCGGGCAGATCCATTACGGAGCGGCATCTACAAGCGGATCCCCGTCCTCACCTACACATGAATTAAGCTGCTGCTCGTGTGCTACTCAAGAGGTTGACAACCTGGAGCGACAATTTACACGCGGCAGTCCAGCCGCGGAGTATGCACCACCCCGTTACCCTTGGAGGTCACTGAAGTGAAACAGCAGCCGTACATGGGATCGAGGACGGGCCCACTTGTGGGGTCCATACAGGACTTGATTATGTGCTTTCCGCACCACACTTCCCATAATGCACAGTCTCATCGGAGCCTCCCATCGGCTGGTGTGTCATATGGAAATTGGAGAAGTGTGTCAGCGGGTGCGCACACCGCTTCCGTTAAAGCCCCTGAAGATAAGCAGATGGAGCTTTTAAACGCGTCGGGCAGATCCATTACGGAGCGGCATCTACAAGCGGATCCCTGTCCTCACCTAAACATAAATTAAGCTGCTGCTCGTGTGCTACTCAAAAGGTGGACAACCTGGGGCGACAATTTACACGCGGCAGTCCAGCCGCGGAGTATGCACCACCCCGTTAACCTTGGGGGTCACGGAAGTGAAACAGCAGCCGTACATGGGATCGAGGACAGGCCCACTTGTGGGGTCCATACAGGACTTGATTGTGTGCTTCCCGCACCACACTTCCCATAATGCACACTCTCATCGGAGCCTCCCATCGGCGGGTGTGTCATATGGAAATTGGAGAAGTGTGTCAGCGAGTGCGCACACCGCTTCCGTTAAAGCCCCTGAAGAGAAGCAGATGGAGCTTCGAAACGCGTCGGGCAGATCCATTACGGAGCGGCATCTACAAGCGGATCCCCGTCCTCACCTACACATAAATTAAGCTGCTGCTCGTGTGCTATGTGTTCATATGTTTATTTTGTCGTTTTTTGAGTTATGTGATATTGATGTTGTGTCCTGTCTATAATGTTACAGCCCTGAGGAAGTTCCCTCTGGCAATGTTTCGGGAACTATACACGTTGGCTGTATGCCAGTTTTAAGAGATTTACTGAATAAAAAGACTTAATTGTGGAATTACTCTTTACGCTGCTTCCTTGCTTCCTTGACTCCAGAAAGAGTGCACCTTCCAATTTCTGTTTTTAAATATTTGTAGAACAAAGTATTTCCACATGGTCACTCTTCAGCAGATACTTCAGCTTCTCAATCATGCAGACATTATGACAACTCTAGATTTACAAGATGCATATTTCTTTTTCCCAATTCATCCCAAACATCTAACATTTCTCAGTTTCACTGTGGCAGCTGCTTATTTTCAATTCAAAGTCCTCCCGTTTGGTCTTCCTTCAGCCCCAAGAGTGTTCACCAAGTGTCTAGCTCCAATTGCAGCTCATCTCAGACTTCAAAGTCTGTAACTGTTTCCTTACCTTGATGACTGGCAAGTGAAAGCACTGTCTTATCAGCAGGCTTCAAAGGCAACTTCAATCTGCTTACTAATGTTTCATTCTCTACGACCAACGCTCAATTATCAAAAATTGGTTCTGCAACTGTCTCAGAAGATGGTTTATCTCTGCGCAATCCTGGACACCATGCAAGACAAGGTATTCCTATCTATAGAAAGGCAAGCAGACCTTATCTCACTAGCGACAAAGCTATCCGGAAGAAAGTTTGCTTCTCTATGTCTGATAAAATCTCTGCTCGGCACGATGTCCTCAGCAATTTTAATGGTACCTCATGCACGTCTGAGAATGAGACCATTAAAGGAGCAGCTGGACAATCAAATGCCCCAAGTAACTGGATTGTTCGACAACCTAGTTCAGATAACTTCCAAATTTGACGCACAGCAATGTGGAGACGTATTCATACATTTAAGAGGGCATTACTTTTTTTTCAACTTTATTTTTCAGTTTTTAAGCGACAGCACATCGAACAAAAGGTGCATTTTCGAGTACACATTGCAGGTCATATACACAAACAATCATTGCATGTACAGAGGCAGGACATGTGAATTCAATCAGTCTTATTATACCATTGCAGTGGCATCATAATTGGCCGCATCTCACCCATCGCAGATCTACAATGTATATCTAGTTGCCCATAATGCCTGACCACAAATATGAGTATCAATCATTTTAGCAAAATATCGGTACAGAGATGTAGCAAGTATTTCAGTTCTGTCTCACATCGCTGTGCATGCGAACCTGCAAGATACATGAGCACATATCATTACTACCACTCTTCTAAACCTACGCAGCCCACTTTATTCTCCCCCAGCACCCCTGTCTTCTTTTTCACAATGAGGTGCCCTCAGATGTACCCAGAACCACATCCCAGGAGGCTAGTTTGATGTGTATCTAAGAAGTCAGCTCATCTCCCTCCAATTCTCCCTCTCTACGCAAGTAACATCGCAATGGTGCCCAAATATCTGTGGGACGTGAGGCTACCGGCAGTAGATCGGAATAAGTGTTAATCTGTTCTTGGCAGTAGGTTAGGTCATGCAGCCAGTCCTTAAATTTCGGGGCCCTGCCCCTGCCCCATCTGCACGCTACTCTTCTCTTGGCAACCAGAAGAGCAAGCGCGGTAAATTTGCGGTGTGCCGCTTGTATAGGTTCTACGTATCCCAAGAGTGCCAGTATAGGGGATGGGTCAACCTCCATGTTAATCATTTTTGACAATGCAGTAAACACCTGACTCCAATACCTCTGCACTACATCACACTCCCATGCCAGGTGTAGAAAATCTGCCCCTGGTGCATGACATCTATCACAGTTGTCCGAGGTGCGAAGTTGGAATCTATACATTCGAGCTGGAGTGTAATACAGTCTATGTAAAAATGTATAATGAATAATTCTGAATCTGCTACTAGAGGAGATGCGGTCTGTCTGCTGTAAGCAGAATTCCCATTGTTTGTCTGTTAGGGACTCTCCAAGCTCCTGATCCCATTTAGTCCTAGCCGGCAATTGTGGGGCGGGTATCAGCGAGTGGACTGATCTGTAGATTGTTGATACTAGTTTATTGGGTGTGTCATCTTGGAGCATGCGCTGCAGTGGTGCGACGGTCTGAGGCTCCTTTGGGAAGTCGGGTGTAAGCGCTTTAATTCCTTGGCGGAGCCTTATGTAGAGAAACATATCAAGCGGAGACAGCTGTATGCCTTCACAGAGATGTTCCATAGATCGGAATGTTCCAGCATGATACAAGTCCCCCCATGTCTTGACATTTATTTTATGAAGCAGTTTACGAAACCCTGCCTCCTGTAGTAGGGGCATACTTGGGTGATAGACGAGGGGTAGGAGTGGCGCGTACATCAGGTCAGTCTCCAACTTGTGAGTTGAGTCCAAGCAGTCACCGTGCTCGACACTGGCGTGTGCGTCTTATCTCTGCCGGGAACCAAAGTATAGAGCGCACTTTCAATTGGGATAGGGTGAGCCAGCTAATGCTCCGCCGCCAGCTGAGGCATGTAGCGAGGCTGCCTCACCCAGTAGAAGGCATAGTGAGCCTGAGCAGCTTGATCAAAGTCAGGCACGCCAAACCCTCCCTGGCTGATCGGTCTAATAAGGATATCCCACTTGAGCCGAGGCGATTTCCCGCCCCACACTAGTCTGATGAGCTCCTGCCCGGGTAATACGGGATATTTAAAAATAAGTATAGTAATTGTGGTAGGATCACCATTTTGATCAAGGATGTCCTACCCGCCATGGATAGAGGTAGGGTGATCCAGCGGGTCACATTGTCTGTAATGCGGTTCATTGCCGTTCCATAATTGGCCCTCATTAATTCATCCCTGTCTTTTTCTATTTGGATACCTAGATATTTAAAGTCTCCGTCACACCAAGCAATGGGGTAATCCAGCGGAAACTGCACAGTGGACGCCGTAAGAGGGCATATACAGGACTTGCCCCAATTGATCTGGACTCCCGAGAGTCTACCAAAGCGAATAAACTCTTGTAGAACCGGATTTAAATTAGTACTGGGATCGCGCACATATAAAGTAATATCATCTGCGTACAGAGATATAAGTATTTGTCGTTGGAAACATCTCAGCGCCTTGTCATTGTGATGTTGTCTCAATTTTTCTGCGAGTGGTTCTGTAGCAATAGCAAACAGCAGTGGTGACAAGGGGCATCCCTGCCTGGTACCCCTAGTAACTGGGAACTCGGAGGAGAGTCTGCCATTTATAAGTACCTTGGCCACTGGATCTTCGTACAGTAGCCTGATCCATGAGAGGAATAGGGCCGGGAAACCCATTCGTTCCATTACTTGGAACACATAGTCCCATTCCAAGGTGTCGAACGCCTTGGTGGCATCAAGGAAAATGGCTGCCATCGGTAGGTCTTTGGACACCGTGTTTAGGACCTTAAAGAAGGTGCACAAATTGTGCGACGTCGCCCTGCCAGGTACAAAGCCTGACTGGTCGGGCAGAATCAGGTTCGGGAGCAGGAGACTGATACGAGTAGCAATCAGTTTAGCCAGGATTTATGCATCGCATTTAAGCAATGAGAGTGGTCTGTAAAATTCACATTTATTTGCTGGCTTACCTGGCTTCAATAGGGAGGTAATCAAGGCTGTACGCATCGAAGGGGGCAAGTGGCCCAACTCAAGGGCGTCCTCGTATACCTCCCTCAATACCGGAGCCATAAAGTCAATGTACGTTTTATAAAATTCCATTGGGATCCCATCCAGTCCCGCAGCCTTGCCCGGCTGCATGTGCATAATAACCTCTCGCACCTCATCAAGCTCAAATGGGGCATTCAGGAATGCTCTCTGTGCGTCACTCAGCCATCCCAGAGATATATTGGCAAGGTAATCCTGCAATTGCAGACTTCCAGTTCTGGTGGACGTGTATAGCGTGCTGTAATGTGCCACAAATGTGTTAAGAATCTGCGTGGTATCCCTGTACACCCTACCCACTGAATCCTCAAGCTCCAAGATAATGTTAGAGGGACACCTCAATCTTATAGTTGAAGCTAGCGCCTTCCCCGGTCTCTCACCTTCACCAAATCGGCGAGCTACCCAATATTTGCCTCTGAATTTGGATTCTCTAGCAGCCTCATCTGTATATTCGTTCAGTGTGTCACGTATGCCTGAGAGGATAGCATCAGCAGGACGTACAGTCAAATCAGATTCAAGAGTCTTGAGTCTGTCTTCTAATTGCTTCAGGCGTCTCATTATACCTTTTAAAACTTCTGTCCCCTTGGCCATACAGATGCCCCTCAACGTCACCTTGAAGGCCTCCCAAATAGTCTCCACATCATTCACAGAGTCCTTATTTCGCTTGAAGAAGTCTAAGCATTCTTCACGCAATTCCTCCTGAAATGTAGCATCTGGCAGCATCGTAGGTTGCAGACGCCAGGCAGTCGCGGGGGGGCCCAGGTCCACATATCGCAGTGTGATTTTGACAGGCGAATGGTCAGAGTAAGCCCTGGGGAGGTGTTGCGCCTTTAAAAGCGCTGCATAAAGCTCTGGTGATATGAATATATAATCGAGTCTCGCCCATGAACGCGCCTGCGCCCGTGAAGTGTGTGCCTTCCTTCGCGTCCATGTGGAGACGTCTCCAGGTGTCTATCAAATTGTGATCTTTGATTGACTCTAGTAATGTCGTTCTAGCTCTAGTGTAATGATGAGGGCCAGGGTGTGATCTGTCTATAGTCGGGTTTAGTGAAGTATTAAAATCACCCCCCATAGAATGTGCAGCGGGCCTGTACCCACAATGGTCGTCCATAAGTCTTCAAAGAACTGAGGATCATCCGTATTAGGCCCGTAACAACACACCAACGTAATTGCCATATGTCCTAGTCTACCCCACATTATACAATACCTCCCATGTTCATCCACCTTGGTGCCCGCTAAAACAAAGGGCGTACCTGTCTTTACCAGTATCGCTGTACCTCTAGCATACGTCGAGTACGAGGAAAAGGCAGTGTGATAGCGTAGGAGTAAAAATTACTATTCCCACTCCAGAGAGTGCAATAGTAGGGAAAGCGTTGGATAGCGTAGGGATACAAATTACTATTCCCACTCCAGAGAGTGCAACAGTAGGGAAAGCTTTGGATAGCATAGGGGTAACAATTACTATTCCCACTCCAGAGAGTGCAACAGTAGGGAAAGTGTTGGATAGCGTAGGGGTAAAAATTACTATTCCCACTCCAGAGAGTGCAGCAGTAGGGAAAGCTTTGGATAGCGTAGGGATAACAATTACTATTCCAACTCCATAGAGTGCAACAGTAGGGAAAGTGTTGGATAGCGTAGGGGTAAGAATTACTATTCCCACTCCAGAGAGTGCAACAGTAGGGAAAGCTTTGGATAGCGTAGGAGTAACAATTACTATTCCAACTCCAGAGAGTGCAACAGTAGGGAAAGTGTTGGATAGCGTAGGGGTTAAAATAACTTACTTATAAATAAAAGTTTTTTTTAATAAAAATAATATAAACAATGAAATATATATAAACCATATACAATACCTATACATAATAATACAAAACATGATTAACTAAATATATTGAACCTAAAATAAATATTAAAAAATAACATTTTATAATATTTAATTACCAATTATTATTTAATTAACAATTATATTATTAACAAAACAATTATTTTAAAAACATTATTACTTAATTACATTTAAATTACTTCCCACCATATTCCCCTATAAACCCACTACCCGCAACAGAACACATTTATCTATTTATGAATTAATAAAAAGTATTTACCAATAAATTAAAATTAATTAGAATTATTTACCAATTAGTAAAAATGTTATTATAATTCCTACTAATTAATAATTAATTAAACATAATTAAATAACTTACCACCCTATTCCCCTATAAACCCACAACCCGCTACAGAACATATATATCAATTAATCAATTAATTAAAATGAAATGCCAATTAATTAAATTTATTTACCAATTATTTAAAATTATTTAATAATATCTACTAATTACTTTTTATTTTAACATATTTAAATTACTTCCCACCCTATTCCCCTATAAACCCACAACCCGCTATAGAACATATTTTTCAGTTAATCAATTAATTAAAATGATTTACCAATTAATTAAATGTAAGTACCAATTATTTACAATGAATTAATATTAACTACTGATTATTAAATAATTTAACCTTATTATATTACTTCCCACCCTATTTCCCTATATACCCATAACCCGCTACAGAACATATTTATCAATTAATCAATTAATTAGAATTAATTTCCAATTAATTAAAATTAATTACCAATAGTAATAAATCCTACTAATTAATAATCAATTTAACATAATTAAATTACTTCCCACCCTTTTCCCCTATAAACCCACAACCCGCTCCGGTACCAAAACATATAATGTGCTTATAAATACATTTATTAATATATATAATTAATACACATATAATATTTTTTTTAAATACTTGAGTAAAACATATAACACATACATAATAAAAAACAAAAAAATTATACAAATATCGATATTAGTGTCATCGAAATTAGTAACATCGATATATATGCTATCGATATTACTAACTTTGATAATACTTACATCGATATAAAGAATTTCGATATTACTTACTTTAGGGTCGATATTCTGTCCAACGATATTCTTGACATCGATATTCTGCACCTTCAAAATTTCATACACGATATTTTGGTAGGTCGATATTTCCTACTCGATATTTTGACTGTGTACCATAGTAGGCTCTGCTCTAGATTAGCTCTCTTCTTTCATTGCAGGGAGGACATTCCAGGTGACAGCCCCGCTTTCATTTCAGGTATTCACACCATCAAACAAGGGATGCTACAGGGCTCCTCCTTGAGCCCACTGCTGTTTAACCTGTACGTCCAACCCTTGGCGGTTGTAACCAAGAGCAGAGGTCTGACTATGCTCTCCTATGCCAACGACACACAGTTGGTCTTGGCACTCTCGGACGACCCCACGCTGGATGCTCCCAAGTTTCGGAGCGATCTTGCGGACGTCGCCGAGTAGATGACTGCCAACTGTCTCCAGCTTAATGCTAGCAAATCTGAGGTGTTGTTGGTAGGGAAAGATCCCGGGCTGTGAAGTGAGCACCGGTGGCCCGAAACCCTCAGTAAGGCCCCCTCCCTAAGCAGGTGGTAAAGAATTTGGGGGTATGGGTGGACTTGGCCCTCAGCTTCCAATTCCAAACTAAAAAGGTGGTAGGGACATGTTTTCGGCTACTGTGGGGGTTCAGACCTTTACTGGGTTTTTTTGATGCGTCAACATGGCAAGCCATCATCCAGGCCTCGATTCTGTCGAGACTGAAGTATGCCAGCTCGCTGTATCTAGGGTCACCAAGACTACAGAGGGTCCGAAATGCGGCTGCCAGAACCCTCCATGGTCTCTGTAGAGCCTGTCCTGTGATGGATGCCTTTCGCTGACTCCACTGGTTGCCTGTGGCCAGGCAGATTGAGCTCAAGGCTCTCTGCTTGGCTTTCAAGATCTTGAAATATGCCACCCCAGAATCTTGGCCAAACTGTTGCTGCCATATGTACCTACAAGCCAACTCCCTTCCTTGGGGCAAAACTAACCCTGGGTGTAGTTTGCGTAGTAGCGCTACGTGTAGCTACACGAAGGGCACTTTGCACTACGTGAGCTATGCGTAGCTACGCGAACTGCGTAGTGCACTGTGTAAAATGCTGTTCGCACTGATTGCAAAGTGCCGGATGCTTGTCCGCACTGTGCAATCAGTGCGAACCGCATCTTGCACAGGGCAAGCAGTCGTTTTATCCCGCTCAAGTAGATTTCTACTCGAGCTGCAGCTTTCTCAACGAGGATTGGTAGTTTCTCATCACGAGCGGTCACGAGCATACGAGACCACTCGCAATGAGAAACCTGCCCTACCCGTGTTGAGAATCTCGCCCGCAGGTTTATTTTCCACGCTCGCGATCGGCAGCTTGATGTTGCTGATCGCGAACGAGAAAAAAGTCTGGCCGCGATGTCATTTTGCTCGCTCGCGGTTGCCAACTTGACGTTGAGGCCTGCGAGCAAGCAAAAAATGACTGCTACGCTACGTGTGTTTGCACTGTGATAAGTGAAATTCGCATAGTGAGTAGTAGCGCAAACTTCGCAAACTACGTCAGCGTAGTGTAGTACTTCGCCCAGGGTTAGGCAAAACCTGGTAGTGGTCCCCCGGGTAAGGTGGTTACGCTCTTTCCTAACAATGGCGGCATAACTCTGGAACTCGCTACCTGCACAGATCCGTAGCTTGAACAATCACCTAGCTTTCCGCAAGGCAATTAAGACACACCTCTTTCCTTTGTCATAGGCCCTTCTTTGCCTCGCCCCATTGTGTTTCTGACTGTTTTCAGTGTCGGGAGGCCTCTTTGCTGGGGCAGCTGTCGCGCTTTATAAAATGTTATAACATATCATAACGTAACACTACTTGCAGCATTCTGGAATGCCTTGTACCCTTTTTTCCGATAGATATTTATTTGCCAATTCAGATCACAGCCACAGGATTTGCTTACCGTATTGGTTGTTCTTCAGATGTCACCGTCTCACCCCTTTTGTCGCTGTTGTAGCTACATTTTCTGTTTTCCTTCTGGAACATGTGTCTCTTTGACATTAAGGCTCCATTTCTCGGCGTGGCTTGGCTGGCTGCAAGATCGCCGCACTCTGACAGGGCTCTGTCGGCCAAGCATTTACATCGGCAATCATCCTGCTGACATCGATATATTCCCTGCACTAAAGTGCCAAATCCTGAATTAGGGGAGCACCGCCCACCCACCTGTGGTATTTGGGTGCTTCTATGTGGCCCCCATGCAGAGTTCTTCTCCTCGTGGCTGGCGAGGGGCCTCCGCTCTGGGTGTCGGGCCGTGCCTCCGTCGGAGCCTCATCTTCTTCTGAGGCCACTGCAGGACGGCGCCGCTGCTCCGGACCTGACGCTGTCTTCTGTGGTGAGTCGCACCATTGCTGGGGGGTTTGCCGGTGGGGCTGGGGGGTCGCTCGCTGGGCGGCCAGGACTGGCGGCGCTGCGGCCTGGCTGTCACCCAGCAATTCTCCTCGGCCTCTCGGAGGCGCGGCGCCGCCTGTGCGTGGCTGTGGGAGGGCGCACCCCCCTTCGCCTCCTCCGCTGGTATTTCCCTCCCGGCTAGTGCCGGCCGCTGCGTCCTGCCTGACATTTGCTGAGCAGCGCCGCGGGGACTGCCTGCCGCCGTGGCCGCTCTACCCTGAGCGCCTCCACATCACTGCATCGCTAAGGCCCACCTCCCGCTCCTGGCTCCCAGTTTTGAGGCCTGCTCCTGGGGCTCAATACTGCCCCTCCTTGCTGCATCATACATCGCTCCTGCCGGCCGGAGGCTCGTCTACCCGAGGACGGGCCCCTCTGCAGTTGGGGCACCCCGGCGATCTGCTGCTGTCCTACAGGGGAGCCTCCTGTGGTTCCCCCCTCCCCGGACACCCAGTGGTCTGATCTACCCGCGGTGTGTACGTCTACAGCGGCCTCCTCCGCTTGCGGCAGGGGGCCTCCTCTGCTTGCGGCTGGGGTGTGACGCGTTCAACGTTTCACTGCTCATGACTCTGGGGCCCCCTGATACTGCATGTTACTCCTCCTGCTGGGCAGGGGCAGCCTGGTGTGCGGTGAGTGGGCTGCCTTAGTACCCGTGCCTGCCCGGGGTGCCCCGCGCGTGATGTGGCCTGGTCTTGTGCCCCTTGCTCTTACTGGTGGCGGCTGGAATTTGAGCAATATAGCTGCCCCCTTCGCCTATCTCTGGCTGCCAGCTGGGTCCCACACTGTCCTGGGGGAGCGCGCCTGAGGGCCTGCTGGTGCTACCTTTCCTCGGCTTTCAAGACTGTGTTCACTGAAGGGCCCCACGCTACTGGTCGCTGGCTGCCCGTGAGGCGCCCCACATCTCCAGCCAGCTCTCCTCCCTGAGTGCCAATGCGCACACCAGTATTGCGCATCGCTATGGGAAAATCCGACCTGAAGCAGCCCAAGATTGCCTTCGAACTCAGGAGATCCTCCCGCCAGGACGCCGCGGGCTCGGACGGAGCCGACTCCGCTGGGATGATGGATCCACCCCAGAGCCGAGATGAGGTCCAGTCGACCGTCACCGGCATCACTTTCCAGCTCGACCAACTATCCGCTCATCTGGACTCCGTGAAGGCTCGGGTTGACTCCCACAACAACAGACTTCTCCATGTGGAATCCAGGGTACCTGACGCCGAGGATGCTGCCACCCAAGACAGGCAGAAGTTGCTCCAGATGGATAAGATCCTGGCCGTCATTCGGGAGAAGAATGAGGACTTGGAGGCCCGCTCCCGTCGGAGCAACCTTCGCATCACAGGCCTTCCCGAGTCCACCAACCTTTCCAAGATGGAGGACTTCATCAAGAAGCTCATTAGGGAAATCTTTGGTGAGGTCCTATCTCTGCTATTCGTGGTGGAGCGTGCTCAACGCTCCCTGGGGCCGCGCCCCGGCCCGGGCCTGCCTCCCCGCCCTATTGTGGCGAAGATCCTGAATTTCCGAGACAAGGATGCCATTCTCTGGGCTGCTCGCGACAGGGGTACCATCACCCACCAGGGCAACGCCCTTTCCTTTTATCCGGATTATACTATGACCGTTCATGCCGCCAGGAGAGAGTTTTTGCCGGCCAAGGGCATCCTTCAGAAGCATGAAGTTTCCTACTCCGGCAAAGCTAAGGGTCCGACAGGGCTCCAAGACACTTGTTTTTGCCAATCCGCGTGAGGCCCTTGCTTTTGCTAAGAGATTGGACAAGGAATCCAGTTCCTCCCCTCCTAAATCTCCACATGAGGCTACTGATCGCTTGAGTGACAATGATAAACTGTGCGGACAATGGTTCTTCTCCTGTTTTCACATTTGACCTGTTTTTGATGTCGCTCTCTTTTCATTGCTTTGCCACCCTGCTTCTCCGCATGGATGTCCGCCAAGTCCTGCCATGCCCCCGCTGGGATGATTCCCTGTTTTCACTCTGTGTTGCCCTCTCCCACTTGTGGGACCCCTGGGTGTTATGGGTGGTCTTCTCAGCCTGATTGGGTGGCTGGTGTGGGTGTGGAGTGGTGGGGTTTTTTCTTGGTTGGGTCGGTGGGGGTGGTTGTGGGTGGGTTGTGGTTTGGATGTTGGGTTCCTGCTGGTTGTTTTTTGGACACTGCACTGTGCCCCCTATGCAGCACTGTCGCCAGTCCTCCTACATCCGCATTCTGTCCAGCTTGGTCTCTTGCTCAGCACACCATCCTTCTATTTGTCCTGATTGATATTACTCGTCCCGCTTCACAGTCGCTCATGCTGCTTTCTTGGTCGCACCCTTCTTTTGCAGGTTGCATCCCATGCGCTCTCCCCGCGCTGCCCAGTAGGCTGTTGCCCACTGCTTGCTGCCGTCTTCTACCCTCCTGTGGTTCCCCCCTCCCCGGATCCACCTCACCTTTGGTGGTTCCCCCTACTTCACCTAGGCACCCCGTCAGACTGCACTCCCTAATGCCTGCCTCACCCAGCGCTCACCCCCGCACTGTTACCGTATGGCTGATATAGTCTGCTGGACATGGAATGTTCGTGGCCTGAATGACTTCCGTAAGGCTCGCCTTATCCATTCACACCTACAGCGCCACAAAGTGGATATATGTCTCCTACAGGAGACGCACTTAATGCCAGACTTCGTCTCCAGGCTCCAATCCCGCTACTAGGGGGAATCCCACTCTTCCACTTACTCGTCCTATGCTAGGGGAGTTTCCATTTTGCTGCGCCGCGGCCTCCCTTGCCAGACCTCACAGGTTCTTCTCAATCCTGAGGGTCGATATGTAATTCTCCATGGCCTGCTTCTAGCCCAGCCCGTCACGATCGCCGCAGTATATGGCCCCAATTTGGATTACCCAGAATTTTTTCAACATATCTGGCATCTTATCTCCTCCTGTGGCTCCATGGCGGTGGTGATTTTATTGTGGCTCTTTCGGCGACATTGGATCGCTCCAGGTCTTCCTCTTCTCACCCGTGTGCGGTTGCAGCTCTCCAATCCATATTAACCGAAAATGTGCTCTACGACGCCTGGCGCCATCTCCGTCCGGATGTCCGCGAGGGCACCTGCGTGACGGGGTTCCTGGTCACGAATCGACCTCTGGCTGACCTCTCCGGATGCCCTTTCCTGGCTCATAGATGCCGAGTACATGGCCCGCACCTTCTCCGATCACGCGCCGGTCCCGATTCATTTGAGCCCTCCTCTCTTCCGGCGCCGGGCCTTTACGTGGCGACTCCCCCCAACGCCCTCCGAGACACTGTGTTTTGCTCGGATATTCATACGGCGATCACTAATTACTTTGAGCTTAACGCGGGCTCCGTCAAATCCGCTTGTACCCTATGGGAGGATTTTAAGGTAGTCATTCGAGGTGAATGTCTTTCCCGACAGGCGGGCGTTCTCCGCGCTATCCGTGCCACTCTGGCACGACTAGAGGGCGAGATCTGGGAGCTGGATGCTGCCCAGGTGGCGTGTCCCGACCAGGAAACGCTTGAGCTCCTCCGTCAAAAGCACACCAAATTCTCAGATGAAGCTGGCTGCGAACTGGCCTTTCTCGGCAGGGAGGGTCGGGGCGCCGCACTATGGTGAGGGGGAACGCCTGGGACGTACCCTTACCAACCTTTTACGCCCTCCTCACGCTGCCTCCTACATAACCGCCCTTAGTGACGGTGGTCTGGATAGGGAAACCTCCCCGGAGGATATCAAATCCCGCTTTATCAATTTTTATTCGCAACTTTACTTGGCCGGTTCTCCCCTGCCACGGGAGGAGTTTGACCAGTATTTTGATTCCATTGCCCTGGTCTGGCTCGAAGATCATCACCGTAAATTTTTGGATGAGCCCTTTTCTAGGGAAGAAATACTGGCAGCCATACGCAGCCTCCCTGGCGACAAGGCCCCGGGTCTCGGTGGCCTGCCCGCCTCGTTTTACAAAACTCTCGCGGACATCTTAGAACCGCATTTGGCCGCCATTTACAACGAGGCCTTTGACACTGGTCTTTTCCTGCCGTCGCTGCGCGAGGCCTTGATCACCCTGCTCCTCAAACCTGACAAGCCAGCTGACCGTCGGGATTCCTACCGCCCCCTCTCCCTTATCAATAATTACAACAAAATATTTGCCAAATTGAGCGCTCTTGTTAATGCTCACCATCGCCCTTCCCGATGAAACCAGCTTTATACCCGGGAGGGCAACCTCCCATATATTACGTACTATTTTTTCCATACTACATCAAATTAGCCCCACCCTGCCATCTGTGGCCACCCTTCTTGATGCCACAAAGGCGTTCAATACCTTGGAGTGCCCATTCCTTTTTTACATTCTTCCTCGTATGGGTTTTAGTGACATCTTCCTGCGCAAGATCTTTTCTATACTGCTCCATCTGCGCACCTTCACATCAATGACCAGGTCTCTGATTCCTTTTCCATCGCCCGGGGAACCATACAGGGGTGTCCATTATCACCCATGCTCTTTGCTATCGCTATGAAGCCCCTGGCCGCGAGGTTACATCAGCACCATATGCACAGGGGCATTGTCTTCTCATCCTGCTCCCTTCTTGTCTCCATGTACGTGGATGATGTCACTCTATATGTTCGCCATCCACAGGATAACCTGAGCCCTTTAGTCCGGGACATTATACGTTTTGGCGGGCTCTCGGGCATTCAGGTGAACTGGAAAAAGTCTGTTCTGTTCCCCCTGACTGATGCCACTGTCCATTTCTCCCCTGACTTCCCCTTTGAGTAGGCATACGGCCCCTTGCGTTACCTGGGCGTCTGGCTCAATAGGGATCTGGATGAACTATGGAGGGTCAACTTTGGGCGGGCGGTCAACTAGCTGGAATCCAGGATCCCTTTGTGGAGCCGACTACCGCTGTCCCTGGCAGGCCTGATCGCCATTGCCAAAATGGTGGTCCTTCCCAAATTCCTTTACCTCTACTCAAATATACCTATCCACCTCACCTCTAATTTTTTCCCAAAATTGCGCTCCTTGATTATCTCGCTGGTATGGGCGGACAGACAACCCAGGGTAGCTTACGATATCCTTACTCTCCCTATGTCTGCTGGAGGGATGGGCGCGCCTGATTTTCGTCTCTATGCCTTATGCGCTCAGGCCAGTTTCTTACATTTTTGGATTCACCCACCCACTATCAGCCTCACGTCGCGATTGAAACCGACTTGGTTTGCCCCTGGCCTCTGTCAACCGCACTGTTTGTGCCAGTGGTACGCCCCGGGCCCCGGGCCGAGATTGACACGGTTGGGACGCTGCGTTTGGATTGGTCTTACCTGGGTCGGCTCTCGGGCCTTCCCCTTCTCTCCGTTAACTCCATGCCAATTTTAAATCACCCTGACTTCCCTGCGCTTCAGTCGTCCAGTATGTCCTGTCATGCGGAGCGCTTGAGCCTCAGGACTGTGGCAGATCTGTACCCAGAGGACTCTTTCTACTCCCCTCTAGAATCCCCGGGCTGCTTGACACTCTGCTATTTTATCAGCTGCGTGCCACTTGCTGAAGACTGTGCCCTACCTTCCCCTGGCCTCCGCCTACCCTACCTGCTTTGGACTTCATATACTCCTCCTCCTCGCCGCACAAGTTAGTTACCAAGCTTTATGCTTTCTCCCTCGAATCTGCACACATATCTTCTGATCGAGCGCGGGTGGCGTGGAATGCCGACCTGGGCTGGGAGATATCGGAGGCCGATTGGCTTTACTGTTGTAATCAAACCAAAAAGCTGTCCCCGAACTATCGGCTCCGCCTAATCCACTTCAAGTACTTGCACACGCTGTACTGCACCCCCGTGCAGCTCCATCGGCTTGGGCTTGTCCTAGGGGACAACTGTCTGGGCTGTGCTGCCCCTGCCGCGGACTTCGCTCACTTGGCGTGGTTCTGTCCTAAGGTTTCTGAATTCTGGCTGGCGGTGTGCTCCACCATTTCTGACATAACTGACTCTGACGTACAACCTGATACCCCCCTGTGCCTCCAGGGATTTGAAAAGTTTTGCCCCGATGCCTCTCGCTGCCTCATTTCGATGCTATTGGTGCTCGCTAGGCATAGGGTGACCATGTGTTGGGGAAACGACCCGCTCCAAAGGTTGAGAGTTGGCTGGAGGACGCCTACCGGTGCCAGATCCTCCTGTCCGAGTTCTGGGACTTAATGCCTGCTATGTCCCTCCCGGTTGATATCTGGGCCCCAATGGTCTCCTATCTCCTCTCCCGTTCCCACCCCAGCGGCGCTTTCTCTCCCACGCTCCCTGCCGGCCCTGGGTTCGCGGCGGCTGCCGGTGCTGGTCATTGACTGCCCCTCAATTTCTCCCTTCCCACCGGTGCCTTTGTCTCTCCGGATGCTTCACTAAGTATGTTTTTTCCATTTGTGCCTTCCTCCCCGCGGGTAGAAAATCAGATACTGTTCAGTTTTGTCTTTATATGCTGGGCTTACTATGATGTTGGGACTGATGCTTAATTGTAAAATGCTACATTTGTTTAGCTGTATATTGTCGTAACATGCGCTTGTGTTGCACGGTGTAATGTGCTTGCTGTGTCCTTTTTCCTTAATAAAGGTTTTTGGGAAAAAAACAAGGCTCCATTTCTCTGAAGATAGGTTCTTAAGGAGGCTGGGTTCTTCTTTAGCATCCTTTTCCCGAAGGATCTTCTTACTCCTCATAGGATGTGATAAGGATTTTATCCCTCGAAAGTCCATATACCGGTTACAACTTATTTAGCGAATTCGTTCGGCTTTAAGAATTTTTTTTCTCTTTTTCTCCCTCTCTTCTTTTGGAAGATGTGGGTCTATTCCATTTCTTAGTCGTGGTATATTGGAGGTTTTGCTTTGTATACATCCTGTCTCCTTTGAGACATATCTTACTGGCCTCAATTATTGTTCTGCTTGTTTGTAGTGCTATCCATTATTTTTTGCTTTTCCATTTCGCGGGTCTTGATCCTTTCACAACTATGTACTCCATCTTTTATCAGATGCTTCAATCAGGTCTTGTTGCCTGATATCTCTGTCTTTTGGATGGAAATTGGTTATCTGTCATGGCCTTTCGTGTGTTAGGCATTATTTCAACTATACCTTTTGATGGACGCCGGTGGCGGACCTCATTCCCTTTATAGCAGAGATTTCACACCTGCTGTTTTCTTTTGATTTTCTGTTAACTGCCTTATGGTGGCCTCGTCAATCGTCAATCAGTAGCTTTGGTTCATGGGCGGTTACCATTATTTTTCTGGAGTGGGTGGTACCTCCACTCACTCCCTCCTTTTATACGGTATTATGTTGCTGGTTATCCAGCTTGGAGCTAATATCTGTATTTCTATAATTTTCACTCAGTTGCTGTCTCAACTTTGGTCTATTACCAATGTATATTTGTATTTATATCTATCTTTCGATGGATACCTCGTGTCCCTCATTCCTACACTTTTCAGTATCCCCGCTTTCCTTGGGAGGCCATGATTTGCTTCACCTACGGGTAGGATAATACTTTTGGTGTGATCTTATAGACTTGTCAGTATGTGTGTTTGTGTGTGTATATATATATACGTATGTGAGAAAGCGGGTTTTACCTGCGAAACGCGTCGAGCAAAGCTTTCCTAAATAAGCACGCTTTTGAAACTTCAAGTGGCCCGGACAATCTTTTCTAAAAAGAGGAGTGAAAGGTTGGATGTATATATATAGAGTCATGCGTATATATGGGTATATAGTGCAAGTATGGTTGTTCTGAACTTCTTCCATATGGCGTATGTTTCTGCGTTTGTAACTAGTCCTTTCTAGGTGTTCTAGTTCGACTTTAACTTGCTCTTTGTTGATGCATTTCTTTTTGCTTTATCCTCTGGGTTTCTACGTTATATAGCCCTGGAGGGTTACTTTCTCTGTAGGAGGGGTTTCTCCAACTGAGATTGGTCTCTAGCAAACGTTATTGTTCTCCTTCTTTCAATGCTTTTGTTCAGCATTGATGGGATCCCTCTCTCCATCATTGATGTGAGCTGTGTTTCACAGGGTAGGGTTAGCTCTCATACTACTTTTCTTGACCAGGAGCTGCAGCTCTAATTCAGTGGTATGGACTGTTGTCCTTGGTCCTTTAGCTCTTTCCAGTGGGTTGAATACTTTTGGCAGGGCTACATAGTATTTTTGTTTCAGTCAAGTGTTTTCCCTAATACTTTCTTATCCCTCTGCTGTGGGTAATATTTTCCACATGCTTCTCACGGTCTTGCAGACTTGAGCATACTATGGGCTTGCCACAGTCCCTCTAGTGGAGTATCTTCTTTGCCTCACCTATATTCGTAAGACAACCTGGTCACTGTATCTCATTACGGACCGGCTAATCTAATTCAGTGATCTTTTGTGAGTTCAGTTCGCAGACCCTCCTCCAGGGATGGTGTAGGAAAGTGCCTCTTTTAGACATGGTTTGCCCCTACTTTTTGCCTGGAAATTATGTAATTTTGACTGGAAGTGCAAGGGGTCCCAGTCAACCAGGTCCAATGTGCACAAAACTCTTTACCTAAACTAAACCTTTTGTTTTACAATTGGCTCAACTTCAGTACCAATTGCAGGTCCCTAATAAATGGTACCCCTGGTACCTAGGGCATTGGTACTAAAGAGGGACCTCAATGTTAGCAGCATGAATTGTGCCACACTGGGGTCCCCCCACCAAGAACATGCATGCTGCCTTTGCAGAATGTGTGCCTTGGTGCACACAAAACCGAAGAGTTGACATAGCACACATTCCTGTATGCCAACCCACAGACACTGAATGGAATATAGGTAAGGCACTCCTCTAGCAGGCTTTATAGGCATAATGCAGGGCGCACTATATCTCCTGTGAGGACATATCTGCATGACAGCATACACCCCTGCAATATCCATGTCGATTCTTGGAAAATGTAAGTGAACAGGGAAGCCAGAGAGAGTACATGGGCGTGACACTCGTCATTACAAGTTTCCCAACTCCATGATGGCTTCACTGTATTATGGGATGTTTGGTATCAAACATCTCGCCTTTTAAACCTGCACTAATTTCAGTGTCATATTTATTAATAATTGCAAACAGAAGATCCCTTAGAGGGTTCCCTGAAGCCTACCAACCCTTTGTGTGGTCACCGACTGGTCTAAGTCAGCCTGTCACCACAGACCAAGTTCTGACCTCATTGGGTGAGTCGTTCATCTTCTTTCTTTTTGTGTGTGGAGAGAGTATATTCTGCATGACATTTAATGTACTTTGAAATAGTATCAGTCCTACCAGACAGTACCACTTTTTCTTTAAACGTCTAAACTACCCCGGTTCTGAGGGACACGGGGTTACCCCATTGTTTGAACTATCTCATTGGGTGAGTGCAATCATGTTTAGAGGTCGAGAACAAAGCCTGTCCTGGGCAGAGGGTCTGCTCTGGAGGGTGAGCTTGTCCTCTGCACCAAGCCATGAGGCCGCAGGACCCACCGGAGCTGAAAGGCACCAATACCCAGATTACTCACCCCTAGCTGCAAAAACCTATTCCTTTGACCCTAGAATTCCCAAAAGGGGTTTCCAAAAAGTCTTTGAGGGTGATGATATTCATTGCTTTTGAGAGGGCCTGCCTTAACAGACAGGTAAACAGGAAGCTGTAGAGAGCTATCCTGTGGGAAATGTTCTCAGGAAAGCGAAGGAATAGACTCCTGACACTCAAGGGGAAAGATGCTGAATCTTTAATCTCATAAAGGGTACCCTGATTGGGGCCTTTAGAGTCACCACTGAAGAGTATAGAATCCAGTTCAGGGAGGCTTGAAAATCTAGACCTAGACCTGGTGAGATTTTGTAGACTACTCAGTGAAATCACTAAATGGTTGGTTAGCTGGTAACAATGTACATGACTTCCAAAGGGCTTTACAATTGGATAATGAAGTAGCATCTTTAAGTAATTGTTACCAAGAGAAGTTACATCAATTCCTAGTAAACATAGGTCCACTTTCTCCCCAAGAGTTGGGGAAGAAGACAGACCACTGGGTCAAGACAAGGGTGACCAAGTCCTACCACTGGTATGGGAAAACTAAAAGAAAGAGGCCAAAATGCCCCCAAGGGAAACAGGGTAATCTAAAAACAGAGTCTTCTCCAGGCCCCCAAAACCTGTTCAGGAGAGTGGACCCAAGACTCTTCACAGCCAAAGGAAATAACTTGGATCCCAAGAATTCTTGGTGCCATGACTGTAGAACCATAGGGTTCAGAACAGGAGACTCTAGCTGTAAAACCAGGAAAAATGCCTCTAGACAACCTGCAGTAAATGCAGTTGCTAATCTCCAGATGGGATCTCAGGTAAGAGCACTGGCCATGTCAGGGAGCTCACTGAGGCGATTCTAGTGGGGGGGCGTGGACATAGCTCCCTTAGCTGTCTATCCCACTAATACACGAAGATATAGACAGCATCCTGTTAATAATGGGGTTAGAGTGGAAGTGCTGAGAAACACTGGTGCTAGTGTCACCATCGTGGCTGAGCAACTCTGAACAGTATCTGTCTGGAAGGAGCTATCCAGTCATCAATGCTGACAATGTGTCAAAAATCCATCCCATAGTGATGGGCTGCTTTGACTGGGGAGGGCTAGTTGGCCATAAAGAGGTATCAGTATCTTCATCAATCCCACATGACTGTTTGCATGGTAACGATTTGGAGTCCTCGACCTGGGCTGAGGCAGAACTGAGAATAAATGCAGAAAACGTTGGAATCCCACACTAGGTGTATGTGAAAATCAGAGCACAGAGCAGAGGCCAGAGGGAAAAACAGGTGCTGAAGTCTGAAATAATGGCCCAGCCCTCCAAGAGAAAAAGCAGGAAGACTGGGGGGCAGCTTCCAATCAAATACCAGAAAGTTCTCCGCAGGAGGTAGATGAGTCATCCCAGAGGGAACTAAGCATCAGTAGTTGGAGCTTTTGCGGGCTGAGCTTTTGGGCCCAATTGGACCCCTAGGGAAGATCTGTGCCAGGGGCAGAGGACTTGTCTCTTTCTTGAAACCCTGCAACAGCAAGCTGATGCACAGGAAGGAGGTGATGTCAGTGTTTCCCACAGGACCTATTGGGAGGAAAAGATCCTTTTCACTGAGGCCAGAGACCCTAAACTGGTGCCACTAGGAGAGTGCCTCAGGTGTCTGGAAGATCTGTTGTATGTACTTTGTGGGATCTGGAGATCAGCCCCAAGACTTGTCTGCTTCCACCTTTGCTTAGTGTCTTTATTTCTGTTCAACTGCCTCTATTTAACTGTCTTGATAGAAAACGACCAGTAGCGGTCAGTAAAATACCAGAATTTCTTCCTGCCTGTTCAACCGCCTCAAATTAACTGTCTTGATAGAAAACGACAGTAGAAGTCGGTAAAATACCAGAATTGCTTTCTGCTGAGGGACTTTCTTTTTTATTTTGTCTGACAACTGCCTCTATTTAACTTTTTTGATAGAAAACGACCAGCAGGGGTCAGTAAAATACCAGAATCACTTTACCATTCCTTAGATTCCAGGCCATAGAAACTTGCCTTCCACGAGCATCCGTAGACAATAAGATTTTTTTCAAAGCTTGTATTTTCCATGGTATGGCCACGTAGGGGATGGTTTATATTAAAAACAGAGCTTTGGACAATACAATTTCCCGCAGATGGGCAGTATTTCTTTATATGTGTTCCCATAGCTGTTGTGTTCCGCAGTTTGGTGCTTACTTTCCCACCATGGTAATCTGTTGCGTGCTTCTGTCGGCCAACGGTCGTCGCACGGACTACCTCCGTAACTGCGCACGTCCGTTGGGCGACGCAGCCCCGCCCACTCATCAAAGCCACGGTAAACGGGTTAAAAAACAGTCGATGTTTCAGCACCCAGGCATGTGCTGCATAGCTAAATACATACAAGGTCCCAAAAGCGAGACCGATTGCATTGCAAATGCTTGTTTACATGGTTACCCCCTACTTTTTGCCTGACATTTGATGCAACTTGGTGTGCCCTGGGTTCCTGCCAACCAGTTCTTCTGTGCCAGAAGCTCTTTCCCTAAACTGTACCATTTGCTTCCAAATTGGCACAACTTCAGTACCCCTTGTAAGTCCCGAGTAAATGGTAACCCTGGTAACTAGGGCATTGGCACTGAAGAGGGACCTCAACAGTAGCAGCATGAATTGCGCCACACTTGGGTCACCTCACCAAGGCCATGCATGCTGGCCTTGCAGACTACTTTTCTTGGTGAACACAAAAACGTAGAGTCAACGTGTGCCATGCCCAAAGACACTGGATGGAATATAGGTAAGACACCCCTCTGGAAGGCCTTGTAGTCCTAAGGTAGGGTGTACTGAATATCCTGGGGGGACATATCTGCTTGAGCAGATGTGCCCCTGCAATATCCATGTTGATTCCTGCTTATTGTAAGTGAACAGGGAAGCCACAGAGAGTACGTGGGCTGGACACTCATCATTACTAGTTCCGCAGATCCATGATGGCTTCACTGTATTATGGGATGTTTGGTACCCACCAATTATTCTTAATAAACCTGCTCTGATTCCAGTGTCAGATGCATTAATAATTGCGCACAGAGGACCCCTTAGAAGCGTCCCCTGAAACCTACCAGCCATTAGTGTGGTCTCCGACTGGTCTAAGCCAGTCTGTCACCACCAGACAGTGTTCTGACCTCATAGGGTGAGTTATCACACACAAAAAAGGTCCCAGGGGTAAGTTTATAGACCCTATCTGTTAAGCCCCCTGAACAGAACTGACACCAACCAAAGATTAACAGAGAGTCCAACAAAAACAGAGTACCTTTACATGCAAGAAAGGAAGTGGTTTTAACTAAAACGAGTTCCTATCAGTCCACCATCGAGACCGCCCTTCATCATTTGGGATCTCTTTAGCATAAATGATTCACAATCAGGGGTGAAAAAACCTGTGTTGGTGCTTAGTTACCATACACAGGAAAAACCCAGTGTTAATGCTGATGTGAAATGCTGATGTGAATAGGATAGCGTTTCTAGTGGTGAACTGAATAGCAGTGCTTAAGAAAAAGTGAATTGTGAGAAAAAGATAAAGAGATCTAAAATTAGGTCGTGATCGGGAAAACAATTTTAATAAGCACCCTCACACTCCTAAATCAATAAAAACAGTGCTAAATAGTGGTTTAACAAATGTCCACTATAAAAGGATATAAGGTCGACATGTTTCTGCAGACGAATGAGGTCTAAAGATCCCCTGCTGCTTCCTCAGGACCATTAGAGCTACTGCTAGGTTAAGTAAAATAAATCATATCACCTGAAGGTGTATGTATAATCATCCTCTCATCCCAACTGGTGAGAAGGAACAGCCCCACCTCACCTGGCACGAGCTCAGGTAGTGGATGCACCGCACTCTCCGTCGGTACACCGGTCGTCCCTCTAAGCTCTCTCGACCCCTTGGTGCAAAAACCTATTATTTTGAGCCTTGATCTCATGGGGTGAGCATCATTACACTCAGAGGTTGAGAACAAATCCTGCCCAGGGCGGAGGTGTACCCACCTCAGGTGCTAGAGGCAAGGTGAAGCACATTTTTCAGTGGCCACCATCTTGAAGTTGATGGGACTTCTCCAATTAGGGCTAGGGCTATGTCCCCCTTCCACAGGAGGTAGGCATAATAGAAGGTGGCAATTCGGCTGGACTGTTCCCATGAGGGGCAGGGTCAAGACTGATTTGTACATGGCTGAGTCCAAACTGGGCTGGCATAGTGAGCAAAAGAAAGATGGGTTAAACCCAGATCTCTTGACTGGGGTGGTGGGCTGAAAAGTTTTAGCACTCCGTCCACCATCTGTTTGTGTATAATAGAGGGGCCCATTGGCAACTACCTGTCACTCGCTTGTAAACACCCCCAAAATTTAGTATTTAGGCGGCATCTCCAGACCAAGAACAGTAGTATCCAAGGACACAAGAAGAAGATGAACAAAGAACCGTTGTTGAACCGAGGAGTGCAGACTGTGTGGTGGACTTTGGGCACAAGCTCCTGCCTGGCTCCACAGAACTCAACAATTGCCATCCTCCAACTCGTCTTGTCACTATGTGGCCTCTACAAACCCCGGAGAGGTTTCAACAGTTCGCAAATCACCAGAGAATCTCCCTTGAGACAGAGGTACTAGCTTCCTGCAGTCACATGTCTCCAAAACATCAAAGACCTGTCCAGTGTTGTCCCGCTCCCCAGCCGGACCAACATCTCCGAGTGCCAGATGATGGTACATTTGCTCTAGAGGGTCAGCTCGGCATCTGCACCAAGTCTTCACAACCCAAAACCCACCGAACCTGAAAAGCACCAATACCCAGGGCACAGGACCCCTTGCTGCAAAAACTACAAGACCGAGTCCAGGCAGACTCCAACTCTATAGCGGGCCAGCACCCAATGAGGGATATCAGGACTCCGGAGACCCACCTCAGCAGTGGCCCAGCAGCACCAGAATGATGGCTTCAAGGTGCCAATGCCTGACCATGAGATGCTTCTTTGTGCACCGTTGCCCGCTGCGCATCTTCACTGCACCTTGCTCGCCCGGCCGGGGCATCTTCAAACCAGTTGTGCTCCCATGGCCCCAGAGCCCTTGTGACCTCTACTCTCCAATGAGAGCCCTCAGACTTCCCTGCAAGTCTCCCTTTGCTTTGCTTTTGCATGTGGACCCCTGTCTTTGTAGCTCCAGCTACAAAGTCTCCTTTTTCCTTGCCCCCAGTAAAATCCGGGAAGCTCCTGAGAACAAATGTCTGACAAAATGTTGAGATACAAAATATTGATATAAAAAAATTTCGCAACAAAAATATCGATGTCAAGAATATCGGCATCCTATCGCCAACAAGGTAAGTACAAAAATATCGAGAACAAAAATATCGATGTCAAAAATATTGTAATTAAAAAATATTGTTTTTTTAATACGAAAAATATGTAAAATAAATTAAATAATACATATAAATATAATAAACATAGTTAAAAATATGTTGTAATATTTACAATCAATAATTAATATACATAATTTAATTTAAAAAAGTAATTATACATATACATATGATACATAATATATACTTCCTTGATAATAACTTTTAATAATTATTTTAATAACTTATAAATATTTAAAAATATTATAAATTACAAATACATCTATACACATAAAATAATATAAATAAAAATTAATAAAAATAAAAACCACATTTAAAAAGTAAGTAAATGTTGGATAGCGTAGGGGTAAAAATTACTATTCCCACTCCAAAGAGTGCAACAGTAGGGAAAGTGTTGGATAGCGTAGGTGTAAAAATTACTTAGCGTAGGGGTAAAAATTACTATTCCCACTCCAGAGAGTGCAACAGTAGGCAAAGTGTTGGATAGCGTAGGGGTAAAAATTACTATTCCCGCTCCAGAGAATGCAACAGTAGGGAAAGTGTTGGATAGCGTAGAAGTTAAAAATAACATGCTTACAAATAAATTAATATTTTTTAAATATTAAAGAAATTAATTATTAAATAAATGTAAACTATTTACAAATACAAATACATAATTATTAAAAACACAAGTACCAATGAATAATTAAGTAACAATACATTAATAATAAATACCAATTAATAATAATTAATTACCAATTAATAGTTAATTAATATAATTAGCAAAAACAATTAATGGAAATAAATATTTACTCATTCTAACTCCGGGAACTGTTTAAATGAACATCTTTTCTCCCTGGAGCTGGGTTTTGCGAACGACCTGGTAGACCCTCCTATAGCTTTTTCTCCTACATTCCATGGAAGGGGTTTATCGAGTGTTATAGACTATATATTAAGTACACATAACACGAAAGTACATTTGTCAACATTTATATTGGGGGAGGATATTAGTAGTGATCATTATTTTAACAGGCTTACTGTTACAGTTCAGAGTACTCCTCAACAATCCAGGATTCCTAGCTAATTAAATCAACAAGCCCTGACAATAGATAAGTTGAATGGCTATTCAGTCAAATGGTCAAAAGTAGACCCGAACGTATTGTCCGCTAAGATAATAAAAAGAGCACTCCCTCTACTGGAAACCTGTTTAGATCTAGAGTCTCCAATGGATCTGATTCTAGCCAGTTTTGCTGAGATTATCAAAATAATCAGAGAGGAGTTATTCCGCAAGCAAAACCTTAATAAATCCCAAGAGAAAGGCTGGTTTAACTCCCAATGCCGTAAGGCGCTCACATCTCTAAAGGAGGCTTTACGCAACCCTATAAGAGATCAACTTGTAGTTAGAAAATTAAGAAAAGAATATAATTTGGCCATTAAGAACTGTAGACAGGAAATCAAAAAGAACCTTTGGGAACAGCTCCACGAGAGCTGTCGTACGAAGGACTGCTCATCTTTCTGGGGTATAGTAAAATCTCCTTTCCTCTTAGATTAAAGTTCTGTACCCAGGATAGAAGTGGCAGTAACTGCAGAGAATTGGGTCAACCATTTCTCGAAAATATTCTCTGGAGTAAACTCAACCCAGAATGAGAATGGGATAGCCAGGGAGAATGTCCCCAGTACCACCAAAACTTACCCCATCCAGTTAGCTTTTGGCCATAATGAAATCATTACCGCCCTGTCAGCCTCTGAATCTGGCAAGGCTCCTGGCCCGGATGGGGTACCGTTAGATATCTTTATCCATACTCTGGAGCTATGGTCCCCGATTCTAACCCGAGTTCTTGAAGCTACCATTTCTTTAGGATTAATAGACTCTTGGTCATCTTCGATCCTGCTCCCCATTTTTAAAAAGGGAGACCGCAATAACCCTACCTGCTATAGGCCCATATCCCTCCTATACTCCCTTGGCAAAGTGGCCGGTCGGCTGATCATCGAACGCCTACAGGATTGGGCTGCAGCCAATGAAATTATGACCGACCTGCAATATGGGTTCCAGGAGGGACTGGGAAAACCTCTCCCTTTTAATTGGCAAATACGCTGGGGGCAAAGAATGGCAATCTGCATTTAGTGTATGTAGATCTGACCGCAGCGTTCGACTGCGTGTCTCATTCCAAACTATGGTCGATTCTTGCAGAACTTGGTGTTGATCCCCCTCTGATCACATTTCTCTGTGAACTGTACTCTGACGCTTCGTCGAGAGTGCGATACGGGGTGCACGGCGAACTTACTCCTTCATTTGCCGTCACCAGGGGAGTTAGACAAGGTTGTGTCCTGGCCCCCCCCTTTTCACATTTTCACCTCCCTCCTTTCTCTGGACACTGCTGCCAGAACCTGAGGTTGCCTCTGGGTGAGGCCGGCATACAGCACGATATTGGACATCCAATGATAATGCCGTAACGCTAATGTGGGGCGGAGCACAGAAATATACCGCATTCGAAAAACATAGCGTTTATGAGGGTGATCCATGCCAACCAACGGTTGAGTAGCTACAAGTGTCCATTCCACCACTTGATGACTATAGTTTGCCTATGTCCTTTATTATTCTGGGTACGTTTAAGAAGGACGCCTGAATTGGCAAATTATGCGGCTGCCCTTGATGAACTGATCAAACTGAATGTCTGCAATAAGATCAAGTGGATAAACAAACTTAGACAGCTGGTTTCAAATATAGGATTGAGCGACATATGGGTTAGCCAGTATCCGCCACCGAAACAGACTATTAAGAAGATGTATTGGGATTGGGCACAGGAGGAGGAGTCACATAGCACAAAATGGGGGACCCTTACTGAGCAGTTCTTGGACGATAAACCAGTTAGAAAGCTCGAACCATTCCTCGAATACATTCAAAAGCCCACAGATAGGTCTCTCTATTTAAAGTTGAGGTTTGGGAATCTGCTGCTAGATGTCTCTATCAGATGAATAAGTTACTTACCTTCCATAACACCTTATCTGGTAGGGACAGGATCCAGCTGCAGGTTCCTTAACGACTCACCCATCCTCCTTGATCTGCAAACTGCTTGTTCTGTTACCTACAAGATCTCTTTCTTGGCATTCTGATGCTTTTTTTAGGACTTTGTAATTGTTTGACACAAAGATGTCTCTTTTTTGGAACACTGTTTCCATAGGCAGTTTCTACAAGTGGCTCCGTGTTTTAGGCACGAAAAATAGACACAGACAAACACTGGCTTTAGTGCATCAGGGGAGGAATTATTTGGACTCTGTCGATGTCACATCCGGAGGATGGCGTAGCTACGGATTCAGTCAAGGTACTTCTGCAAAGATAAAATCCAGACTCAATCTGGCGCCTAGGGAGAATTCTAAGATGATAATAAGACGTTACCTGAGGTAACTTATTCTGCGGGCTCATAGGCCACCGCCAGGGGAGCAAGAAATAGAGGACGATGGGCTCAATAGTACAGCAGTGTCAGGACCAGGCCAGTATAGGATGGAGGAAATAGGACGAGTGTTGAGACATCAGAAAGGAGCAGCGGGACAGACTGGGTGACCAGAAGAGCGTGTTTTGGGAAGCGGGAGGCGGTGATGACGGCATCATTCCAGTCGGCGTGGACTCCAAGAACAACTGCAACGTGGTATGAGGTAAAGGAGCAGACTGAAGGAGCCGGTAACAGGCCGACCTCCCTGGGGAAAGGCGAAGAGGACGAGTGTGCCACAACTCTTCAAAAGAGTCAAAATATCAGGCAAGTGACCAAGGAGGGAGCTCACACTTTTGTTAGTGGATGGGGGCACATGCGTATTTAGTGGGACTCTAATACACCCTTGGTGACTTGTGCATTGAAAAGGACATTTAATGTGCACATTCTTGGAATTTCATCTGGGAACAGTAATTACTGGTGTTGTACACTATACCTCATTTTAACCCTCACCAATGAGTGTGATGGGGAAGGACAAACACATCTCGAACTCCTACTGAACGCATGCCTCTAGTGTTGTACTAGGGAATGCTGTACAAAGCTCCTTTCCTTGTCCCAAAAGGCTGATAAGAGCATGATCTCACAGCTTATATGGGTTGGGTATTCGGTCCTATTAACCTCACTTTTGTGTTGTTAGTGACGGGTGTTAGTATATGTCATGTCCTGATGTTCAAGGCCTCATTCATTTTTTTTTCTGAGGATGCTGTTCAACCGCTGGAGAAGCGTCGAGGGAGTTGACCAAAGAAGGACTTCTTTTCCTTGACAGGGAACCCGAGACGAACCATTGACAGTATAGGGCTTGAAGACTGCCATTGATATTGCTTGTAAAAAAAAATTACTTTGCGCAAATCAGCAATCTGGTGTGAGTCGTGCCTTACTATCCTGGTACAGTGGCATACTTGTCAGAAGCCAAACCAATAGCAAATATTGTAACATTATGACAGTTTTTAGGTCTTCATTACATTAGTATCCTCAACCTCTTCTTTTCCAAGGCTAGCTAAGCTAAAGTTAGTACCAAAAGGAACTTACTCAAGAATTATAGATGGTTCACCTTTGCATACTATTTCTGAACAATAGAAACAGTGCTCAGGATAGGATCAGCAGGTGCTTTTCCTGTCTCTGCTTCTCAGCGGTTTTGTACTCGATAAGATAAGTAGAGCAGAGCACTCAATGTGCCTTCCACCAGGAAAAGTATTTACAGCTACTGGATGATCTTCTGCCTTGAATTCCTTGATCAATGTTCCTCTCAATGATTGAATTTTGATAGTGCAGTGGGGTACCCAGGTCTGGCGTTGGAGAGCTCAGTTGAATAGCCGGGTCTGCAGGATTCCAATAGAGAGGAGAAGGTGCCAGTGGCAGCCAACTCAGGTAAACGCGGTGTGGCGGGGCAGGGTACTGCACGGGGGAAGCCGGCAGACGACGGAATAGGTATTATTTATTTAATCATACCTATTGATTAGTCTGTCGACTCCCCCCCTGAAACCCCACCCCACAGCGTTTACCTGCGCCAGACGCTGCTGGGAGGTACATAGCTGCAAAGGGAGGTTCTTATGGTTTTCGGCCATCAGGTAGAAAAAGAAGAGTCCTCCAGCTGTCTTGGGTTGGTGGACACCGAGGTGTTGGTAAATGTAGTTGGGTCCATGATTGTGTAGAGCCTTGTATGTGTGAATAAGCAGCTTAAATCTATCTAATAACGCTTTGTTCACGTTTATGTACTCTTCACATTTTTTAATCTTCAAATTTTCTTTTGTTTAAAAATATATGCTGAGAAACAAGGGTATTAATATCTATGACACTGGGTAGAAAAACAATTCAGGCCACACTAAAATAGATTATGAACTTATTCAAGCTTGCTGAATTGTCACATGGCAATCAACTGGTGTTTGTGCATTTGCATTTAAAACACACACTTAAATAAATGACATAGATAATCGAAAAGGGGATGCCTAATAATAGAAAATATATGATGATTATCTTTGAACTTTTTTAACATTCATTAAGAGGAGGTGGTCCCAAAGAGACCTCTTTGCCTTTGCAAATGGGTTACCACCTAAGGAGTCTGTGACTTTTCAATGATTTGCAAAGGAAATTGCAAACTATTGATGCAATCGCAGAATGGGTTTGGTACACAGTAAAAAAAACCTTTTGTGGTCACAAACTCTGTGAATTTACAAATCATGTGGTTTGTGATCGCAAAAGGGTATTGTACATGAGGCCCACAGTCCTATATTGCCATTGAGGGATTCTAGTAATATCATAAACCACAAAGGCCGAAGGCGAAGTGGATAAATGTGATCTGGACCCTGAGATGGCAGTAAAGGGTGATATTACAAGTTTTACTCGATTTGTAGCTTTTGAGCATTGCCCTTGGTTTCATTTTTATTATAAAGTTGTTTATTATTCTTAATGCAGTAAAACAACAGAACAAAGCAATGGTAGCAGAAGCAGACCAATAGTACATTAGAGACCAACACTTTCTTATGATTCATGAGTACAGCCATGCCTCTACCACACAGCAGAACCAAGGCAGATTTAACTACCAGCCTACTAGGCTGACAAAGAGTCCCAGTACTACGCATGTATCTCCACATACCCTCTCCATTAATACAGCATTTGCTGCACTGTCGCACTATAGTGCATGGCTTCATACCATTCCACTGTCGGTGGAGGGGAGTCTAATTGTCAATTAAGGGCATTGTCTCTCTTGGCCACCATGAAAACTATGCCAGCTAATAACCTCTGTGCCTCTACTCTACCCACCCCTCCCTTATTCCCAGCAGTACCACCATGCAGTCTAACTCCTTGGGGGTACCCAATACAGCTGCTAAGGCATTGTAGATCTCTTGTCATAGTTATGCATAAGGTGTCAGTCCCATACAATGTGATGAACTTCTTTGCCTTCAACTATCCTACATCATGTACAGCGCAATACTGCTGGTTCAGCCCATCCTTCACAGTCTATGGGGACCACAGGTGCAACTAGAGACAAATTTCGGGGGGGCGGTTTGGTGGGGGGGGGGGGCTAATACAAAATGTCGGAGGGGGGGGGGGGCTAATTCTTCCAATAATAGGCAGGTTGGAGATACAGGGGCTTTAGGAAGGGGTGAAAACACAACAAAGCCTCGTTAAACATGTAAATGGTCCCTTAAAGACCTGTGAAGTTCTCAGGTGCAGCTGTGTGTGTGTGCCCGGGAAGCTATCTCCGCCCGGGCTGACACACACACAAGGAGGGGGGAACAAAGCCCTTTGAGCCCAATGGGTGTTGCACGCCTAATGGGGACTGTAATAAATCTTGTGGAAGTAGTTGTATTGAATAAGCATGAGATTGGATGGGATGTCCAGCATCCGCGCCGCCATTTTTGCCTCCTGCCAGTCATCGTCCTCTACTTCGCCTAGATCAAAGCACTAAGTATCCCTAAGGGCTGCAAAAGGGTCTGTGCGTTTATGGTTAAGATCTGTGTGGACTAGAGATTCCTTTTCGGGCCAGTGCTTCCACCATCCGCTTTACCTCAAGAGGATTATGCTCCGGCACCGCACCTAGATCTCGGGCATATGGTTCCTTAGTTTCGTTTTAGTATTCGTTGTTTGAGGGTCCAGGAATGTTTGTCACTGTACCGAAAAACATGTATTTTTTGTTTGGGATTAGATAATATGCTAATGATTTTTGTGATTTACCTGTATGCTTATCTGTATGACCTTGGGGGCAAGTCATACTATGTCCAAGGCATTGTGTTGTATATAAGTTCTAAGTCAAACCTTGGGTATAGGAGAGGGTTTGGGCTGTTGGTGTTTGTCTCTGTACGGTGTCGGGGCAATTGTTAATAAAGGTACTCCTACTTCTGCGATCCTCCATGTGAGAATCTTTACAAATTTGGCGACAATCTATTTTACATATTTGGTGACAATCTACTTTACATGTTTAGAGTTTATTGCCATGCAACTGTGTATTAGTATGAATGAGATTTTAATGTAAAGCAGCACTACAAAGAAATGCATTTCTGTATTCTAAATAATGTTTAATGTTGTAGTACATTGAGTACATTTAACAAGACAGAAATTGGGAAATATAGTGCATGTCTGCAAAAAAATGTACATACTCTTTTTTTGCAGGTATGTTACAATGCTTATTTTTACCCGCAGAGGAGGATTCATTGGTACATGATTGCATCAAAGATTTGACTGCAAGTGCGAGCTTGCGATGTGTTGTGATTAATGCTCTATCAGCAGCATTGTAATTGTGAAAGTGTTTTTTTCTTCCTTTAACCAGCACATTCATTTTACTTTTTTATTTGTTTAGGAAAGCTGACATTTCTGCACATTTAGCAGTCCTATAAATTACAATTTCACAATAATTACCTATTTTTCTGAGAAATGTGAGCTTTGAAACCACTGTCAACCATTCAAGAAGGCTTTGAAACCACAGGAAACATTAAATAAACCATTCATGGTTTCTTCAGTGAATAGTTCTGTGCTGTTGCCATAGGCATAGACAATGTTTTCCACTTATATCAGGATGATACTATCCGCCGATACTGACCACACTATCTGTGCCTCGCTCTCTTATAACATGTGCTACCTAAATAATCAATTCAAATAGAACATCAAGCAGTATTTATTTATTTCACATTCTACAGCACGACTGTGTTAAAAAAAAATCCATATCAGTAGGCCTCCTTGTATGTTCCTTTTAATCTTTGCTTATTTACCTGTATCCTGGCGGCTGGTGACATTTGAAAGTCGAGCGTAAACATTGGACATGACTTATATATAGCGAGCGATGTGAAACAAGTTCAATGGGACAAATCTGGAGTCCAGGGTGAGTCCCTCTCCCAAGAAAGAAATGGAAAAAAATGCATTTTGAAGCAAATCCATTTTAAAACAAATGAATTTAACAATAAAGCAAGGCTTATTAAGCAGTGGGAACATATAGTCTTGAAATATTAAACACATTAATAACGGCCTCATATCTTCCTGCATCATTTGTTCAACAGTTACTGAAATGTGTTAATTGTATAGCATGACAACTTTAGCCTTTTCAAATGTACACTTGCCCAGTGTCTTGCACTGTATGGAGCATTAACTTTGGAAAAATATGCTCTAACCAGACTCCGAGAAGCACCCACAGATGCTACCTGCAACGAATGAAATAGAAATACGTGCAGACAGGTCTTTAAGTGAGCTGAAAAAAGTGGGCGCTCTCTATAAAGGAACATGTCAAATACATTTTTGGGATTCCCATAGTGTTCCACCTGACTGGTATTTTGGTTTCTCTCTGAGATGTAATTTTATCCAGATAAATGGCACAACAACTGACATACACCTAAAGCCTGTCAGTGTTATTGGCTTTGTCACAGGGTGTTACAAAAACAAATGAATAATAACAATGATTTCTTATAAATAATTAACATTGGAAATGTTTAAATTCTGAAATAGTGAGTCTCTGAATTAAATAGCATTGAGGCCTGTGGAAGGAGTTTGGCCTTCAGTTATGTGTGCTTTACATTAGATATGTATCCTCCTTTATCCATCTGCACATCTTCAACTCCCTCTCTTTCCTCTTCAGCATTCTCTTTTCACTCTTCCCCGAATGCACTTCCTCGCATCTCTGTTACTTCACCGCCCCCAACATGTGCTGCACTACCTCAAATGTAAGCACTTTTACATTTCTCTAACTTTTGTCTTGCAAACATTTTTACATCTATGTACCCCTTCACGCACATCTCCAGAGAATTAGAGTTGCAAATGGAATACACACATATTGTTCTGTGTGCACTGCAGAAAGGCCAATCCACTGCCAGGCACTTTGTTTGGCTTCAGCCTTAGCGCCTGAGTGCTCAATGAAAGCCCCCTCATAAACACCTGACATGGTGCAAGCCTCAAAGTATGCACAAAAAATCGCTTACTCTGAGGGAATGCAAGATTAAGTAAAGGGTGTGAAAAAAGAGAGGAACTAAATTGCTGAAATGCATTGCCTTGACATTTTTAACATTCATTGCTTGGAAGTCAATCCATGTTTTTTGGCATCCGTGTTAACTTAGGGGCATGAAGACAGGGCCAGTTTTATTGTCATATATCATAGAACTGGCCACTGTAAGCACATATTCCACAGTAAGCACATATCTCTCGCTTTGGGCTTGATTCAGCTATTTGGATCAACTTCGCAAGGAAACAAGAATGAACCCTGCGCCTTATTTGGATCCATTTCGTGGAGAAGCAAAGGCCCCAGCTTCACTTCTAAAGGAATGAGGGTTATGGAGCGAGGGCGTGGGGAGTCACAGTGGGGGAGGTTAGCGTGATGAGAGGTCTCAGCACATTATACAGAACACAGCATTAGCTTGCAAACACTTACCATTACCACTAACAAGGCACCGGATCAGACGTGCTTGCATCCGCTCTGACCTATGACAAAAGGGTAGGATTTATGTCTTTGAATGACAGACGTCTGAAATCACGCAGGGATGAAGTCTCTGATACCCAAAACCATCATGCTTATTGCGTCACTGGCCTCCAGAGTGCATACAACCAAAGACCACAATGGCAGAGAAGGGCTTTAAAAGAGAAAATCATGCATCGTGCAACACTGTTAAAAAAGTTGACTTACAGCCTTGCTTCCATCTCCTGCTTCAGAGCGAGGTGGGGCAGGCAGTCTGAAACAGACAGCCTAGGCTTAAATACATAAATTTATTTAGAGATACAATCATATCTCTAAATCAATCAATACATTTTACATTTTTTATTTAAATGTGTAGGAATTCAGAGGGGCAGAGCCTCTGAACCCTAATGGAGAAACCGCCTGCCTTTGTTATATTTTATTATTTATTTATCTTTATTTTATGCAATTTGTTGAGCGCACGATTACCCACGGGTGTCTTGGCGCTTGACATAAAGAACTGAAGGTTATACCCAAGAAATTATGGATTCTAATGATTAAATAACCAGGTCTTCAGATGCTTTCTAAATGATATTAATGGAGGGATGTTCTTAAGATCACCTGACCGGGTGTTCCATAGTTTAGCCGTGGCTACTGCAAAGGATCTGTCTGCCCAAGTGGCCTTATTGGTTTTGGCTACCTTCAGAAGGTTACCATCAGCAGATCTGACGGCGCTTTTTCACGAACGCTTTCAAAAGCGATAAACAAGGCTTTGAATTTAATTTGCTGTCTGATCTGTAACCAATGAAGTTTGCAAATGATATTTGAGATGGGTTTGAATTTGGGTGTGCCAGCCACGAGTCTTGCGGCCGCGTTTTGGACCAGCTGATGTTTGTTGACTACTTGTTCTTGAGCATTAAGCATAAGGGCGTTGCAGTAGTCGACTCGAGATATTAATAGAGTTGAAATCAAGGTATTTATGGTGTTTAGGGGAAGGTAAGGTTGGAGTTTTTTAATCATTTTAAGTGTAAAAAAGCAGAAACTATTGAATTGTCTTGATGAATGTATGAAAGTCTATTGTCAAAGATTACACCCAGGTTTCTAACCTTGGTGACCGGGTTAGGTGGGGGGCCAAGGTCTTGAGGCCACCAAATGGGAACACCATCACCTCGGTTTTATCCGAGTTAAGTTTCAGACAGTTTGAGTTTATCCAATTACATATTGCAAGCATTCCTTTTTGGAAATTATCAGCAACTTCCATTCCATTGTTGTTAATGGCCAGGGCAAGCTGGGTATCGTCTGCGTATGATGTTACTGCTAGACGATGAGCTTTAATGATTCTCGCTAAGTCCGCCACATAAATGTTAAAAAGTGTTGGACTCAGCGAGGATCCCTGGGGGACTCCACAAGGTAGTGAGAAGGAGTCAGAAGAGAATGCACCCAAGGAAACCAATTGCTCTCGGTCTGTCAAGAAGGAAGCAAGGAGTGAGACGGCATTTGATGAGACTCCAGCTTTTCCGACACGGTCGATAAGAATAGATCGACCAGTTCAAAAGCCGCGGAAAGATCAAGTAGTATGAGCACCGCGGCACCTCCTTTGTTGAGGATCATTCTTATCTCATCTGAAGCTTTTCTTAGTGCTGTTTCCGTCCCGTGTCCCTTTCTGAATCTGAATTGGGAAGCATCTAAGCAGTTGTTAATATCTATGTATTCAGATAATTGAGTACTCATGATTTTTTCAATGATCTTAGATGGATAGGGAATACATGATATGGGTCTGTAACTAGTGACTTTGGAAGGATCTAATGTGGTGTTTTTAAGTAGTGGCTTGATTACTGTCTTTTTCCATATGGTAAGGTAAGTGCTTGATGTGATCATGGCATTGAAGATGTCTGCAAGAACAGTTGAGATCGTTTCTGGAACCATTTTAAAAACTGAAGGTGGACAGGGATCGTTGGGTGAGCCAGAGCTGGTGGTCATCATAAGGTTGTGAACTAGCTCAGGCGAAATGTGATTAAAAGAAAAATTGGGAAGATTGGGGGGTGTGAATTTAGGTATGGTCTGATGTGTATCATTAGTAAGTTTATTAAAGTTAGAGTATATGTCACAGACCTTTTCTTGGAAGTAGGTAGAAAAGTGCATTACACATAGATTGAGAGGCTTCTGTTGTTGGAGATTTGTCGTGTCCGGAAAGGTGGGAAACGACCTGAAAAAGCTGTTTAATTGAATCTTGAGCTGATTCAATTTGATTGGTAAAGAAAATGCTTTTCTGAGTGATGATTGATGATTTATAATTCTTTAACTTCTCTTTATAGCAGCTTTTTTCATGAGGTTCATAGTTACTGCGCCACTTTCGTTCCTGTCGCCTGCAACTTTGTTTTTCTAACATAAGGGCTTCAGTAAACCATGGGGCAGAATTTAAAAGTCTGTTGGTAGAGCGTTTTTTTGTGGGGACGGAGATATCAGTTGCAGTCTTGATACATGTGTTGTAATCAATGGCCGCGGCTTCTGGATCAGAGGTATCAATATCTTTTAAGGGGCCTAGGGCCAGATGTAGGTAAAATAGATTTACCGATTCTCAATTACCGAAAATTACCGAATTTTACCGATTCGGTAATTGAGAATCGGTAAATCTGAGGGGTGGATATGTAGGTATTCCAGATGTGCTGGAATAACGAATCGGAAAAATCCGGTATTTACCGATTCGGTAAATACCGAATTGGTAATGCCCATTCATTCCTATGGGCTTTGAAGCCCATAGGAATGAATGGGCATTACCGAATCGGTATTAACCGAATCGGTAAATACCGATTTTCACAAGGGTGCAGGGGGTGTCACTTTGACACCCTCTGGCACCCCCAAAACAGGCTCGGGTGCCATGTGGCAGGCATATATGCCCTAAGGGCAGGTCTGCCTGTCACATGGCATAGGTGTGCATGCACACATGTGCATGCACACCGGAATCGGTATTTTACCATTGGATTTGATGGTAAAATACCGATTCGGTAAGGCCTCTGGGACTCAGAAGAGTCCCACCTACATCTGGGTGCCTCAGATTCGGTAAATTTACTGAATCTTTATTTTACCGATTCGGTAAAATTACCGAATCGGTAATTTTACCAAATCGGTAAAAAAATGCCCCCTACATACCTGTCACTCATTTACCGATCGGTAACGGTCAAAATCGGCCGTTACCGGTCGGTAAATGGCCTGAAACAGCCACCTACATCTGGCCCCTAGTTTATTAATAAATTCAGGAACATTAATGTTTTTCCAGGATTTGAAAGTGTTGGGTTTACAAGGTTTCGTAAGGGTTCGGGTAGAAGGGAGAATATTAAAACAGACAGCAGAATGATCTGTCCATGTGAGTGGTATTATATGCTCTATAGTTAAGGAATTAAGATTGAAAAAAATTCCATCTAAGGTATGTCCAGCTAGGTGCGTAGAGGAATGGACAAGTTGGATGAGACCTGCTGCATTCATTTCAGTGAGGAGGGAGTGAGTGTCAGGATCCTCATTCCTCTCTAGGTGAAAATTAAAATCACCCAAGATTGTAAAGTTATTTTCTCCAGGTATTGGCTCCAAGAGATGACTCAAAGAGGGCAGAAAAGTGGAGCGAAGGCCTGGGGGGCGATAAAGCAGAATGCCTCTAAAGGAGGTGGAATGAGGAGTAACAAAAGTAAAATTCAGAGCCTCGCATGTGTTAATTCTTAATGGTTCTGTGCGTAAGCGAAAAGTGTCGCGATATATAATTGCTACCCCCCCCCCCCCTCCTCTTTCAAGCGATCTGTCAAGTCTAATGTTAGAGAAACCCTCCGGAGTGGCTGAGGTAAAGTCAGGGTCGGGCGCCTGGTCTCCCCAAGTTTCGGTAGGTAGCAGGATGTCCAAGTTCCAACTTTCGATAAGGTGTGCAATCTCATATCTATGTTTTGGGAGTGATCGCACATTTAGAAGGACTAATTTGATGGAATTGGAAGATTTTTTAGAAGATGTAGCAACTGGGTCTAATAAGTGGGGGTGGTCCATAATATGGAATGAACAATGGGGGCAGGAGTATGGAGCATCGTTGAGAGTATGTAGGTTGATTGGAGCGCAATGGATGTTATTGGTGTTAAGAGATTTTAAATAGTCAGCATCATAACAGATACCTTTGTGTGATAGACGAGATGTCTGTGATCCAGGGGGGGTGGCTCTGGGCTCGGGACAGGTGCAGACGGGCTTGCCTTCGGCACGCCGCCGGCGCGCCCGCTGCGCCCGTCCGCTGAGCTTCCGGGGAGGAGGTACCATTTTATAGTAATCAGGGTGGGAGGGCCGAGCAAGTAATCTGCTCACCCTCTGACTCACCCAAGATGGCGGTGTTGATTATCTGTTTACAGCGTTAAATCGGCTGCTGTGGCCCCAGCTTCAGCGCGATGAGCACGAGCATGAACAGAAGGTGAGAAGTGCTCAGGGGGTAATTTTACACATAATAATAAACAAAATACGATTTTTTAAAAGTTTCAGTTAAAAAGAATCAAAGTCCTCGGCTCACGCCTCAGGAACCATACAATCAGTCTGTCAGTGATGAAAGCGCTGAATGAATGGGCTTTTTATAGTAATCAGGGTGGGAGGGCCGAGCAAGTAATCTGCTCGCCCTCTGACTCACCCAAGATGGCGGTGTTGATTATCTGTTTGCAGCGTTAAATCGCTGCTGTGGCCCCAGCTTCAGCGCGATGAGCGCGAGCGTGAACAGAAGGTGAGAAGTGCTCAGGGGGTAATTTTACACATAATAATTACAGTATGATTGCATGTATTTGTAGTACAATCTGCTCGTTCCCCTACATTCTTTTCCATTTGTGATTTGAAATGCTTAATAAGGAAAGGCTTTAAAACAAACGAACATCAGTTGTCCCAGACAGTAATGGTCATAAATATCTCCAAACATAAACTAACAACAAAAGCGTCACTCAGTACGTTATGATCTTCATTCAGGACTTGAGCATGTAGAACTCTGGAGGCTTTCGACTGATTGTCAGTTGGAGCATGTCCGGCCGAGACTACAGCGATGGCATTGTAACGACTAAAGATAAATTGTGAAATTAACTCCTGTTGAATGTAATACTTAGCTTCTTCCATTCTTCACCACAACACAGTAATGAGAATCAAGGGGACAAAACAACAATAAAAGTCAGTGCACTCTGGACAAACCCCTGGTTGATTATTAGACCATCTCTGCCCATCAAAATAAAATGCAAATAAAGTATTAATCTCTCTAGAAAACGATAATGTTCTAGATCCTACGCAGTTAGTCTTCATCTGCTTCATTGTGCCAAATTTGTCCTTACTGCCATTCTTGATGAACTCAGAGTTACTGTGGATGCTGGTGGCAGAGTGCCTCTGATTTCATCAACCCTCTCTGAATTTCCAGGCATACCGGCAGATCGATGACCAGCTGATCAAATGTTCCCATATTGAAACCCACGGTCAAAACTGTTCCTGGGTGTGGCTAGCGGAACGGCTAGTGCTAAAAACTGATACAAATAACAGTTCAGCTTTTGAAGTTGGTAGTGGTCCTAACTCCAGGTCTTGCAAGTGGTGGCCAAACAGTGTGGGAGCCACCTCTGTGCCACTACTCACTTTTCAAAATCTGTATAAAGTTACAACAATGTATTTCTACTACGTGAGAGATTGCTATGCACGATCTCACACAGTGCTGCCTCTCTCAGCAATTAATTTGCTCCGCTTCGCCACAAAATGTAATTTATCTTTAAGAGTCTATGGGTGTGTACTATCTGGCTGTATGCCAGAAGGGCTCACTAAAACATTTACCTCATCTAACAAGATAATTGCAGTCTTTTTGGGAATCCCTTGATCTTAGGGCCAGTCTTTTTCATCTCTTGACCAAACAACGGACTCGCTTCCTTGCAGCGCGTTTCTTCAAAGCAAGCGTCACTTTGCCATAAATCTTTCAATAATTGACTCGGCCAGCAGTTAGTTCCTTGTTCGCTATACAACCAACAGCACGTGCTTTAAGGCATTAGCATGTTTGACAAAACTTTATTCAAATCAATTGATAACAAATATCAGTGGGTCGTGTTCGTAAAGGCCATCATTGGCATCAATAGTGTAACAAACCTTGAGGGGGCCCTTCCCACTGGGACCCAGTCATTAGCTCTCAGTACAGGGCCCTCCGCCCATGCACGGTGCCGGATCGGAGCTCCTGGAGTTTGGGACCCCCCCCCTCCCGCACCGCAGAAGCTGCGGGGGCTAATATTACACAACTGATTGACATCAGCTGCTTTTAAGCATCAGTAATCAACACAAAAGCAGTGCCATACAACATGAGCATTGATTTGAAAAAGCGATTAAAAAACAGCGGGTAGACGCTTTAAATCAAGTAGTTCATTTTTGTTAAATGAGCCACTATCACTAAGATTGCATTTTCACACCCTATACATGTAGGTCTGCAATTAAATAAAAGGATACTCAATGCCACCGCATGGGTGGGACCAGTTACATCTGTAATAGACCAACAGAGGCTAGACTGGAACTTTTCCCTTTTGTAGAGATGCTATAAGGGTCAACGAAACGGTGATTATCTTTAGAAATTGTTGGCTACTAAAACTAATATTGCAAGAGTTGCAGAGTCTTCTTCTTTCCACGGTGCCATGCCAACCATAAAGAATTACTTCATTGCAGTGCTAGTGTTTGTGAATCATCATTACCTAAATCAGCTGTTACTGTATATGGTGGCTCTGCTTTTTGTTCCATCGTATATAGCTATTAAAATGCCAGTCTTCTTGTAGTCAAGATCATTTATTGTTCTGAACTCAGCACCACCAACATCAACAACATGCCAGATCAGTTCAGGGACAACACCTGAACCAACACAGAATTCTCAACGAGAAGTCTCTTAACATTCTTGGCAGGTGCTGCCTGTGTCTTAAAGGGACAAGTAAGAGATGATTGAAATTCATCCCCTTCACCTAATAATTAAAATAAAAGCGTATAAACAATAATGAAGGTGTTAAAAAGAACAATAAAAAATGTACAGGTACTTTTTTTATCTTGTCGGACAAGAACTCTGTGACCCATACTTGGCGACATTTTCTAAGGCACAATCATCAGATGTCTCACCGCTGGGCACAATCGTTTCTGGTGTGCACTTCTCAAGCCTGGACATGCTCCACATGCCACCAGAATTCAACGTCACTAGATTTCTCTTAATAGCGGTAATGATGAAAGGGCCCATAAATCTGGACATCTCCTTTTTCCCCCACCCTGTTTTTTCACCAGAACCAGATCACCCACATTCCATTTCATATATCTGACTGAATTCGTCTCATCATATCTTTCTTTATATTTTTGATGGTAAGACCTGAGAATGGCTCTTCTCTAATTTTCATTCAGAACCTTGAGTTTTCTGGAAGACAGCCAAACAGGGTTTAGCTTAGAGTTAGCTACTCTGCCCCTCAGCGCATCAAAAGGGGACCTCTTCATTATAGAATTAGGAGCGGTGCAATGTGCCCACCATATCTCCCTAGGAATGCTCTTAAAAGAGACTTTGGTTTCCAATGCTCTTTGTGCACCTGTGGTGCATTGAAAGCTGTCCTTTGATTCACAATTCCCAGTTCTTCCAAATATTCATACATCTCTTGTTAAGCAAACTGTACCCCATTGTCAGTAACAAGATACTTGGGCACCCCTTCACTCACAATTGCATCTTTATGAAACTCTAACACCGTGTTGACTGCTCTCACACACCTGGTCTCCACCCACTTAGATGTGTAAACTACTAAGAGAAGTACAAATCTCTAAACCGATGACAATAACTCGAAAGGACCCATAATATCTAGTCCCAGCTTAAACTAAGATTCATCTGGTATTGCAACTGGCAAAAGAGGAGCTGAACTGGTCTTGCTATTGGCAGCAGAGATGATTCTCATTGACCACCTCTTCTACCACCCTGTCCATGCCTGGCCACCAATACCTTTCCCTCACTTGACCTTTAGTGAGACACCTCCCAAGATGCCCCTTGTGTCCAAGGTTAACCAATCTGTTTCTTAACCTGCATGGGGGAATAATGCTGTCTCCTCTCAAGAAGTTCCCATGGCACAATGTAAATTCATCTCTTATTGCCCAGTATGACTTCAAATTCTGATCTAATGAATTGTACCCTGGCCAATCTTTCACCACTAAAGACTTAAGCGTGGCAAATAAAAGATTTAAACCTAAAGACTTAAGCGTGGGAAACAAAACATTCTCCTCGGCACCACTGGACCACTCTTCTTCTGATGGATACATCTGCCAGAGGATTCTTCACTTTGTGAATATCCCCTGCGGCAGCAGCATTCGAAAATTTTTATAGCTCTCCACTCCGATTAGGAAGACGTCACAGAAGCCCGGCTCCGCTCGCGACTCTGCTGATGTCACTGGTGCCATAAGAGAGCCTCGTCTGTGTGATGACGTCAGTTCCCTTTTATCCGCGCCGTCGACACTAACGGTTTTTCTAGGACTCTCCATAGTTTCGCTTGATACTTTGTGTTTCTGGCTGTATTCCTATGCTTCTTCTTGTTTCCTTTCAAGGATGTCATTGAGGATGTCTGGGTTCAAGCCCTGCAGAGAGTGCGGAGGACATATGTCAATTACAGATCCGCACAAGGATTGTGTTTGGTGTCTGACGTCGGGTCACGACGTTGAGGGATGTACCTGCTGCAAAAAAATTAAACCGAAGGCACTAAAGGAGAGAGAAGCGAAGCTCTTCATGGCGAGGATGAGGAAGGAGAAAAGAGGTAGAAGAAGGTCGAGGTCAAGGTCGTGTTCAAAGTCAACGTCGGGACATGCCTCAAGAGCCAAGAAGCACAGGAAGAATAAGAGGCATTCTTCAAAACGCCATTCTGATAAAGAAGCGGCGCTGAAGTCGACCTCTCCATCTCGTCAACGCCGTAAGGACTTCATGTCTCCTTCTCACTCGAATCCAGCTTCTCCTGCAAGATCGGCTTCTCCTGCAGCTTCTCCAGCTCGATCTCTAAAGCAGGTTCCTTCATAGACTCCGGAACATTCTCCAGCTTCAGTAGAAGAGGTTCCTGTGCCGGATGAGCAGGCGACTTCATTGGCTCCGCCGTCAGCGCCGGCTGGTCCGAACATGGTAACGCCTGCTTCAGAATCGGTCCCGGGGGCCTATCCTCATTTCTCTGGCCTGGGTCAGGATAAATCGCATTATCTAAATGCTATGTATGGAGTTTTCCATAGAGCTAAGTACCCCTCTGGAGTGCCTTCGGGTCCCATGGGTCCATTAGCATTTAATTTGGGGGTTTCTCAGGCCTATGCCCAGGTCCCTTTTATGCCATTTCTTCTGGTGGCGACGTCTTGGAACTTCCGGGTGCGGAGGACGTAGACGCCGTTTCCATCATCTCCAGCGCTGTCTGCTCGACCTCGTTCGGCGCAGGCTGTGCCGACGGATACCTGTACGACGCCGGCTTCGAATCTGACGGAGTCGGTCCTGACTCCATCAACGCCGGTACCTAGAATAAGGTCTAGGAGAGAAGCACAGAGAATTATAGAGGAGCAGAGGTATCAGTTGGAGGAGATGGAGGAAGGTGAGGTTTAAGACTCAGATGACTATTTTACAGAATTAAAGGAAGCAAGTGGTCTTAAGTGGTCTTGATGTTTCTCCAGAGTGGGACCTTTTGCCTCCTTCTGATACTCCATCAAAGGATGTGGTCCCCTACCACATTTTGATCAAAAAGGCAGCAGCACTTTTGGATCTTCAGCTTCCTACTACTGAGTTTAAATCGAACATTTTAACAAAAGTTCTTCATTCACCTTTTTCTGTAATAGAACCTCTACTACCATTCAATGAGGCAATCACTTAGCCTGTGATAGAGGTCTTGTGCAAGCCATTTTCGGCTCCGGTTGTTTCTAAATCCATTGAGATACAGGGTGGCTCCAGGGGATCCTGATTTTCTATCCTCCCATCCTTCTCCTGAGAGTCTAGTGGTTGAAGCTGCCTGTTCAAAAAGATCTTCAGGGGCCTTTCCACAAGTTCCGGCTGACAGGGAGTCAAAGAAAGTCGACCAGTCTGCAAAGAAAGTATTTTCTTTGGCAAGCATGGCCCTAAAGTCCACTAATTCCACCTGTTTTCTGGGTCGCTATATCCATGCTTTAATGGCTTCGGCTAAACAGCTTGCGCCTAAGTTGTCCGAAAAGGATAGAAAGAATTTTAATGAGGTATTACAAGATACTCAAGCGGCTGCACGTCAGGTAATACAAAGTGGTTTAGAAACTGCTGACTCTGTCACCAGAATCATGGGATCTTCTGTGGCTACTAGAAGGAGTGCATGGCTGAAATCATCAGAGTTCTCATCAGATGTTCAGGCTACGCTTTTAGACCTTCCATTTGATGGTTAAAGACTTTTTGGGAAAAAAGCGGATGCTGCTTTAGAGAGATTTAACGACAGTAAAGCAACAGCCAAATCTCTTGGTCTTCAGGCTCAATCTAGAGGCTGGTCATTCAGGAGGTACAGTGGATTTGGGAGGTCGTCCTTTCGGACCTATAGACAGCCTCAGCGACAGCAACAGCTGCAGCAAAACACCTTATACAAATCCTATCGGGGCAAGAACAGAGGTCGTCCACGAGGCTGTCAGACCTCTTCCTCCTCTTCCTCTACCTCTCCCTCTCTTGCCTGAGCAAAGCAGCCCTAGATCCACCATTCTGGATCATGTTGGTCCTGTGAGGGGTCGGCTTACTCATTTTCTGCAAGATTAGAATCGGTCACTACAGACCTTTGGGTTCTCAATCTTGTGGAGAATGGGTATGCTCTTCCCTTTCGGGAATTCCCTCTAAATTACCCTCCTTGCCAAGGGGCTTGCTTTGAGGACCACCTTCTTCTCCTGCAGGAGGAAGTCCTAACTTTACTGAAGAAAGGTGAAGAGGTGGTGCCAGAGCACGAAAGGGGTCAGGGATGCTACTCCTGGTATTTCCTGATTCCCAAGAAGGATGGCAGAATGCGTCCAATCCTGGATCTCAGGATCTTGAACCTCTTTCTGAAGCAGGAGAAGTTCAAGATGCTCACCCTTGCGCAACAAGAGGACTGGATGGTCTCGATCGACTTGCAGGACGCGTATTTTAATATCCCGATCCTGAAATCGCACAGGAAGTATCTCCGTTTTACGGTAGGGTCGCAACATTATCAGTTTGTGGTTCTCCCACTTGGACTACTGCACCGCAAGCCTTCACCAAGGTGATGGCAGTGGTGGCAGCCCATCTCAGGAGATCGGGGATTCCAGTTTTCCCCTATTTGGATGACTGGCTGCTCAAAGCAGAGTCGCCAGAGAAGGTGCTTCATCAACTGCAGGTGACAACCCAGCTGTTGTACAAATTGGGTTTTTCGATAAACGTGCCCAAGTCTCAACTGGTGCCCTCTCAGTGCAACCTGTTCATAGGGGCGGTACTTGACACTACTGTGTGTCGAGCATTCTTACCTCCTCAAAGGATTCTCGACATACAGGAAATGATTCCCTTGTGCTACAATGGAGCAGTCGTTCCAATCCTGAAGGTCCTTCGCCTGCTCGGTCTGTTTGCTTCCTGCATTCTGTTGGTCAACCATGCACACTGGCACATGAGGGCGCTCCAGTGGTGCCTCCACAGGCAGTGGTATTAGCACAATGGAGATCTAAGGGAGTCTATGAGGATCTCCAGAGAAGCTGTAGCGGATCTGTCTTTGAGGAGTGTGGAGGGCAATCTGTCTCAAGGAAAACCCTTCCAGCTTCCTCCATCGGTGTCCACAGTGATAACCGATGCATCCACTTTAGGGTGGGGTGCTCATCTGGGGGACCCGGAGATCAAGGGTCTTTGGTCTCCAGAGGAAAGGTTGCTTCACATCAACCTTCTAGAGTTGCAGGCAAAACGTTTGGCACTCAAGGCCTTCCTCCCTTCCCTTCACGGTCAGTCGGTTCAATGCCTCACGGACAACACCACCGCGATGTGGTATGTCAACAAGCAGGGAGGAGTGGGGTCGCAGTGTCTCTGCAGAGAGGATCTGAATCTCTGGCCCTGCGTTCAGAACCATCAGATTTGTCTGATGGCAAATCATCTGGCCGGAGTTCTGAATGTGCATGCGGACAGTCTCAGTCGGCAGTTATCTGCCAACCACGAGTGGAGGCTTCATCCGGAATGCTCACTGCCCGTCATTCTGCAGTCTCCAGTATCCGATGCGGGGAGCTTTGGAGGACGCCTTTCAGTAGAGTTGGGACTCACAACTCATTTACGCATTTCCTCCCATACCCTTGATTCCTCGGGTTCTGAGGAAGATTCGCCAAGACCGGGCCCAAGTTATATTGATCACTCCGGATTGGCCAAGAAGGGTGTGGTACACAGATCTTCTCCACCTCTCCTCGTGCCCTCCTCTACGTCTCCCTCTCAGGACAGTCCTCCTCTTGCAGTCGCAGGGGCAGGTTCTACACCCCCACCTCCAGAGCTTACACCTTCATGCCTCGAGATTGAACGGGGCAATCTGAATTCATTCTCTCTCCCACTTGACATGGTGGATGTGATTCTTTCGTCCAGGCGGCACTCTACCAAGCCTATTTATCCGTATAGGTGGTCCACATTTGTCTCATGGCGTGGAGAGAAGTATATCAACCCTTTGAGGGCTTGTTTATCCAACATCCTTCAATTTGCTCTTTCTGTAGCCCAGCAGGGTTTTGCTGTGGCTACTGTGAAGAGTTATTTATCGGCTTTGTCGGCGTACCTTTGCTTGCCGGATCAGCTGTCTTTGTTTAAGTCACCTATTGTGTTGCCGATCATTAAGGGCCTTACCAACAAATTTCCACCCACTTCTTTTATTGTGCCTCAATGGGACTTAAATCTTGTCTCAACCTACTTGATAGGTTCTCCTTTTGAGCCCTTGCACAAGAGTCCCTTGAGACTGTTGTCTTTTAAAACAGTATTACTAGTTGCTATTACCTCGGCAAGGTCGGTAAGTGAGCTTCAAGCTCTGAGTTCAAAACCCCCATTCTTGACCATTTATGCTGAAAGAATGGTACTCAGGACCAGGGCTGGTTTTCTTCCTAAGGTGGTAACTTCCTTCCATCTGGGGCAGTCCATTACCCTTCCTACCTTCTATCCTCCCCCTCACCCTTCCAAGGAGGAGGACTAAAGACTATCATATGGATAACCAGCTCTTCGTGGGTTTTGCTGGCTGCAGGAACGGTAGAGCAGTGCAGAAGCGCACCCTTTCCAGATGGATTATCTTGTGCATCAAGATCTGTTACTCTTTGGATTGTAAGGAAACTTCAGAGGGTATAAGAGCTCACTCTACTAGAGCAAAGTCTTCAACATCTGCTTCGTCTAGTAGTGTTCCTGTAGCCGACATTTATAGAGCGGCAACTTGGGCCTCCCTCCACACCTTCGCGAAGCATTACTGCTTAGATTCCGAGGTGAGGAGGGGTGGTCACTTTGCGTGTTCTGTCCTACAGGACTTTTTGGTATGGAAGGGTGGAAACCCTCCTCCGGGAGTGGGGACTGCTGTGGGTCTCTATTCACAAGGTGAGAAATCCACTAGCAGATGTAGCCATCAGAAGAACAAGTTAGTTACCTTTGGTAATGCTTTTTCTGGTGGATACAGTATCTGCCTGTGGATTCCTCACTGGCCCACCCGCCTCCCCATTGTCTACCCTCGTATACCTACAATGTTTATATTGTTTACTTTTACTTTCAAGGGAAGTGTTTTTCTGAATTGTTTCTACACTGTGTGTGTTGTTTCAATTGCTGTTTACTATATATACTGTACATATATATGTCGGTCCGTCCGGGTGCCTCGAAGGCGCGAAAAAAAAGAGCGGAACTGAAGTCATCACACCGACGTGGCTCTCTTATGACTCCAGTCAAGTCAGCGGAGTAGCAAGCAGAGCCGGGCTTCTGTGACGTCGTCCTCGTTGGCGTGGAGAGCTACAAAAATTTCCTAATGCTGCTGGCGAAGGGGATATTCACAAGGTGAGGAACCCACAGGCAGATACTGTTTCCACCAGAAAAAGCGTTACCGAAGGTAAGTAACTTGTTCTTCTGATAGTGTGGGTTCCATAACCCAACTGAATACTTCAGCCCCTATGTCAACATTTTTATTCTAAAAGGGTAAGTGTGGCAAGCAGTCAGCTGATTTTTTAACAGATCCAGGAAGGTACTGCACCTGAAAGTTGAACTCCTCAAGACTCCCCGAACCACGCTTGAGTCTGGGAGTAAGGTGATTACTATGTTGACATGAAAAAACTTGCATCAAAGGCCGATGATCAGTTCTCACTAAAATAGGAACACCCCATAAGGAGAACTTAAAATGTCTCACAGCCCAATATTTGCTCATAGCATCTCCTTCTATGCAAGAATAGTGTTCTTCTGTACCTTTAAGTATTCTTGAAGCGAAAGCTGCCACTTTTACTTCACCCTGTACCATCTGAGACAATACAGCTCCCAAACCCCTGATACTGGCATCCATGGTAAGAATTGTCTTAAATTTGGTATCAAAATGCCCCAATGAGGGCATGTTGACAATCTCTGACTTTATATATGCTAACGCTTTATCACACTTATTTGTTCAATTAAAATGCACACCTTTTTTAAGCAACAATCTGATGGACTCCACCAAACTTGCAAAATTCATTACAAATTTTTAGTAAAATTCAGCAAGTCCCAGGAACAAACTGACCTGTTCTTTAAAACTGGGAGTTGGAGCTTTTATAATACACACTGCCAACTCTAATTTAGGCTGTACACCCTCACCAGAAATCACATGTCGAAGGTAAGTAACAGACGTAACCCAATACAAAATGTCTGCTTCTTTACAGTGAGTGCTTTCTCTCCCAGTCTCTTCAACACACTTCTCAATACATTCTCATGCTCACATTTTTTTTGCCATAAATAAATATGTTGACTTGGAAGAATAGGATATTTACTAGGTCACCAAGCACCCGCTTCATAATTCTCTAGAAACAAGGTGCTGCCAAGGCCAAACCAAACGGCATCCTTATAAAACGGTAAGCACCCAAGGAAGTCACACAATAGGTCAAATTTCTTGAATCTTGATGTAATTTCACCTGATGATATGCAGATGAGAGATCCAAAACACTGAACATCTTAGCTCCCTTGAGCATGCTGATAGGTTCGAAAATGTTGGGGAGTGGTTGTCGGTCTACCAATAATTAAGACCACGGAAGTCCACTTACATTCTGATAGATTTAACCCCATTCTTAGGTGCCAAAACCACTAGCGCCAACCACTCAGATGCATCAATTTCCTCTATTACTTCCATGTCTAAGAATCTCTTAAGTTCCTCTTTCAATGGTTCAGTCATTATATTAGGTACTCTCCGCACTTTATGCACACATGGTTTCGCTCCACTCTTCAAGATAAAACAGTGCTCAAAATCTCTGAGCAGACCCAACTTGTCACGAAACAACTCAAGAAACTCTTTGAAAAAACGTTCCCCATCACCTAAGTTGTCAATAAGTATCACTTGGCCCCTTGGATTGCAAGCACTGAGATTTAAAATGATCCCCAAATCACGTAGCTGCCTCCACCCCAAAATAATATCACCTCTCTCTGCTACATACATTTTTCCAATGGTTAGTCTATCCTTAAACTCAACTTTCATGACTGTATAACCTAACAGGTTGATGTGCACCCCTATTGCTAACTGGATTAATATCAGGAGGCTCTAACTTCATTCCTTCATTAGTGAAATGTTCATCCCATTGTTTATTTCCTATCACAGTGAAGGGCAAGCCTGAGTCTGCAAACACCACAAAAGTCTTTCCACCAACATCAGTTTCACACTCTGGCATGACTATTGTTCTAGGCTCCACCTCTCCATTGTCCTCACTTACACTCAGAATCACAGTCCTCACATTCTCACAGACATTTTCCACAGTCTTCACCTTTTCAACTGATCTACATTCGCAAGCATAATGCCCCTTGATACCACACTTACAACACATCTGCCCTCTGCCACAACAATTTGGGCTATTAGAATAGTGTGTATAGCTGCCACATCTGAAACATTTGACTTTTTTGCATTACTGGGACGTTTTTCAATTTTGTACTAGAAGACATTTTAAAAAATTTCCACCACTAGGCTGCTTCTTTCTCAACCACTTTGTTTATGCTGTTCTGTACAGAACTTTTGTCCATTATTAAAACGTTACTCCTCATCTCCTTCACCCAACTGATGTGTTTTCCATGTCTTTCACAATGGCAATGGCTTCCTTGAGTGTCGGATTCCTTGACAATCTGTTTTCTTGTGCCCTGTTGCTATTGGTGCATCCTACCATTTGATCTCTGACGAGAGACTCAGTTAATTCACCAGAGTCACATGCACGAGCTAAGGTCTTTAACGATGTAACATAGTTTCTCACTTGCTCATTGGGTTCCTGTACCCTGGTGCAACACTCGTGGTGTTCCAATACTATATTTATGCGTGGTCCAAAATACAGGTCAAGCATTCTTATAGACATTTCGAAAACATCTGAAGGCTCTCCTTCACCATCACCCACAGGCAACTCATCAATGCTGTCATAAATATTGCGTCCTTCAACACCACTATTATGCAGAAGGATGGATTGCTTCTTGTGAGCAGAAAATCTCCCCTCCCCTCTAATTACCATTAGATAGGAATCAAACAATTTTCTCCATCTTTTCTATGGTGGAGTATGTACCCCTTTTCTGAGAGAAAAGCTGGGGGTTGAGCCAATCATGATGACAGATGCACAAATGTAGGGCACAAAGATTAAGATAGAACTTACTAAAACTTCACAAAAAACAAGTTCCAGACTCTCCATATCCGATGAAAATGAAGTGCCACAATGATCGCGGGGAATTAGCGTGACAATGTAATTCTTGTCATCAGTGGTTACATAGGTGATATGCCGAACCCAATATGGCAGTACTGTCTGCTCTGAAAACAGAGTGGCGCATGTGTCCACATCACATTGATGTCTTGACTGCACTCAACGATACTCCATAGTGGTTGTCTGCGAGGCCCACGTAACCACAGCTCGTCCCGATGTCTGATTCTGCTGCTAGGTAACCGCTGTTCATGAGGTGGCGGCTTGAGCAATGTCGATTTACAGCCGCAGCTGTCCGAGAGGCCTCGGTAACCACAGCTCCTTCCAAAGTCTCAATGTCAGCTGCTTGGATACAGCTATTCACGACAAGTAGCTCATGCCTTAGTTCATCGAAATAGGGTGAGTAAGATACTTTATTTGCATAATTAATTAAAATCATTGCAACAATATACATTAATAAGAACATGGGTAAATGATCGGGGTTTGAGATTGTCCAAGTTTAGTATGCGCCTTAGTTCCCATATAGGATTAAAAAAAAGTGGTTGAAAAAGGAGTGTTCAGAATAGAATAGAATAGAATAGAAAGACATTTGTAGAACGCATGGCTACCCGGCAACATCCCAGCGCTAATAACTGACACGGGGGAAACAGAGAGCTACCGAGACTAAGGGAAAAGCATGGTCTTTAGTTGCTTCCAGAAAGCCAGATGGTCAGCGATTTTGCAGAGATGGAGAGGCAAGGAATTCCAGAGTTTGGACGCATTATAGGAAAAAAGCCTACCGCCACTCCTAGACTTCTTGATCCTAGGGATCTCTGCTAGGTACAGATCGTCTGATCGAAGATTCCGATTGGCTTTATATGGATGAATCATGGTGGAAATGACAGGTTAGCCAAGTCCCAGCCTTATCTTATGTACTAGGCACAAGGCCTTGAACCTAACCCATTCCTGAACCGGAAGCCAGTGGAGGGAACGGAGGGCCAGTTTGCCTGAGAGTCTCTTAGTGGTTCCCATCAGGAGTCTTCCGGCGCTGTTTTGTTCTGTTTGGAGCTTTATGAGTGCGGCGATGGGGGCACCCAGATACAAGGCATTTCCATAGTCCAGTCTCGAGAGTATTAATGATTGGACCAGTACTTTCCTGGCCTCAAAGGGAAGGAGGGGCAGGACCTTCTGGGCCATTCTAAGAAGGCCATTGCAGAGAGCTGAAGTTTTATTCATTTATTTATTTATTTAATTTATATAGCGCGTAATCACCCCGGGGTCTCTAAGCGCTTTACCAGGTAAATACCAACCAAGTTCTACAGCCGATCGTCAAATTTCAGCACACCCCATGCTTGCTGAAAAAGCACTGTTTTTAATTTTTTTCGAAAAGGCAACAAGTTGGGTTCTTTGCGCAGTTCGGTAGGTAGATTATTCCAGACAGCTGGGAAGATGTTAGAAAAAGCACGACCACCCAGGGTGGATAATTTGAAACGCGGTTGAGTCAGCATGGTAGCATCTGAAGAGCGCAGCCGTCTACCAGGTTTGTATGGGGCCAGACGGGCTTTGATGTAGCTTGGCGCCTTTCCAGCCTGGCCTGAGCCCTAAGGCTCAGGTCCTGGTCCAGCCATACACCAAGGCTCTTAATTTCTGCTTTCGGAACTCGGGCTGGACCCATGCTAGGGGGCCACATCAAGATGGAATTGAAACTGAGAGTGTCACCCAGAATCATAATCTCACTTTTTCCTCCGTTAAGCTTGAGCTGGGTGGCGTCCATCCAGTTTGAGATGTCATTTAAGCAGGAGTAGAGGGCATGGGTAGTTAAATCTGCTTTGTTGAGCCCAACCACCAATTGTGTGTCATCGGCATAGGTTATTATCCATATTCCATAGGGAGCTACTATTGCTGCTAGGGGGGGCATATAGACATTAAAAAGGGTCGGACTGAGTGATGAGCCCTGTGACACACCACTCAGCAGACAGGTGGGTGTGGATACAGTGTTTTCTTCAAAGACCTTAAAGGTTCTCCCCTCCAGAAAGGAGAATAACCAGCGAAGCGCCGTGCCATCCACTCCTATACCGCTGAGTCACCGGATCAGAATCGAATGATTCACCATGTCAAATGCGGCGCTCAGGTCTAGGAGGAGAATGGCCGCCGAACCTCCTAAGTCCAGAATTTTCCTACTCTCTGCTACTAGTGCCAATAAAGCAGTTTTGGTGTTTTGGCACGTGCAAAACATAAGTAGTGTGTTATGGTTCCAAATCCCTGGCTTGATTAAGGCCAGGAGCCATTTCTATTTGCAAAGAATCTCTGATCCGGAAGGGAGTTCTGTATACCAAGTTCTCAGATGAAAGGGGTTCCAAAGCTGTTAGGACCCAAAGATTGAGGTAGATTTTGGTTTATGGCTCAGTCAATTCCCATTCCCTAGCTGGGGAAAGGTAAAGTGCAAATTCTGTTACCGAGTTGAGAAATGAGAGTGAGAATGCAAACTGTGTGCAAACATCGCAAATAGAGACGTTTTCGGTGTAGTTGAGGCCCAGGAATCATCTGTTGCTAGGTTTTTTTGTGTCCTTGTCCTACCCAGGCAACTTAAGGTCATTCAATTTGGAGATTCCGAGGTGGGCCTGATTCAGTAGTATGTGTCATATCAAGTCTTTCAGGCGACTTTCAGTGTAGCTTAAAGTCAGCGCTTGCTGTTGAGACATATCTGTAGAATTTTTTAGTTATTGCCGCTTCCATCCGAGGACGCCTCTATGGTTAGTTGGTCTTGTCATTTAGGCAGTCATTTGTTGGCTAGTTTGTCTTTTAATGCTTGATTCCGTGGCGGTGAGGAATTTTACCAAGCGGCAGCTTGGTTGGACGTCCTCGCTGGAGAAGCTTGCTAACACCTCTTGTCTACAGGTCCTTATATGTTTCTTATTAGAAAAAATGGTCTGAGTAGGGTCCAGCGCTCCCGTATTAGTTCCCTGCATATTGTGAGGAGGTGCACTATGTACTCCTCTCCTTGCCCGCAGTGACAACAGATTGCAGGCTTCGGAGGGCGTAGCCACGGCGGCATGTGGAATGCGGATGGCAATATGCCTAGGCGGAATTTCAGGAACTTCTCTTTGGTGGTTTTGAAAAAGCCATTGTGGTGGTATGCTTGGGGTGAGGCTTTGCTGTAAGAAAGCATGGTGAACCAGCCATGTGTGTGCTCTGACAGAGTAGCTTTGTCTTGTATGAGGGATTCTTTTTTTAACAGTGTTTTGAAGCTTGCATAGGTCTCTGATATCGCCCAAAGATGCCGTAGCCTCAATTGATCGAGTGAGCTTTCCAAGTAGCGTCTGGCGGGGAATGCTTCTTTCATCGTAATAGGGCATACAATATTTCAGTTCACTGCAGGTAACTCACCGCAATATACGTTGTCTGATGCAGGTGTGGGAATTCTTCTTAAATGAAGAACTTAGATGTAAAAGTATCAACCGGAAACATGAGTTCCAAAATTGAAAATTGGTGGTGCAGCAGGCTTGTACCCCATCAAGCGCAACTTGTTGCCAGTAAAAATAAATGCCAGTCTTCTTGTAGCCAAGATCATTTATTGTTCTGAACTCAGCCCCCCCAACATCAACAACATGCCAGATCAGTTCAGGGACACCAACTAACCCACTACAGAATTCTCAACCAGAAGGCTCTTAAAAATTCTTGGAATGCGCTGCCTGTATCTTAAAGGTACAAGAAAGAGACAATTACAATTGCCTTGTTATGACAAGACAACAGCCTTCATGTTTTTGTTCCAGGTTGAAAATGAATGACAAAGATGTGGTTGTTAATAAACTGAGTCCAGCATAACTGCCAAGTAGACAGAGCGTGTGGCAGTTTAAGAAATTGTAGCTTACAGTAATCAGTCAGGAATGTCACAGTATGTGCTTCCCCCAGGAGGTACTGTAGTACCTAAAAGCACAAAGCACCACTTATCTGTTGTCTGTTGCTCGAGACCGGATAAAAATCACAAGTTCAGGCTGACTGTGGTAGAGTGTGAGCCTGATATAGTGGCCATGTTAGTCCAGCTGAAAGATTTATCTTCTAAAGTACAGCGCAGAGCGTTCTATTGGAGGAGGTGAAGGCCACGAGAAGCAGGTAGCGTGTTGCAGATGGTTGTCGCTGTAGATCAAAGAGGAGGCCTAGTGTTGCATATGGTCATCGTAAAGGTCCTTTCAGACATCACGGACAGTCATTGCTGGAGATTCACGCTGGTGGTCACCATGGGCTGTCTATGCTGCAGTGCGAAGTGCAGATTTTGCAGTGCTGGCAGTCGCACTAGTGCTTGTTCCGGTTCACTGGAGCTTCGCATTGGTGGGCAGCGCAGGCGGCTATATCTTGCCGTGAATTGGCCCATTAGCAGTCGAAAGAGTCCAAAACTTCAGAGTTTCTTATTTCCTTGAAGAATGAGCTCAAATGATGCCATACCAAGTGTCCAGGACCTGGGAGGCACCTCTTGGTGCTTAGGACCTCCCTCCAGCAGAGGCCTGCAAGGGTTATGCAGGTCCAATTGCAGAAGGTCAGTTGGGAAGTTTCACAGGAGCCTCTGGAGCTTGTGTGTCCCTGTAGCGCAGAGCAAGAAGTCAGTTAGATGATCCTTGTAGTCACTTCACTGAACCAGGAGAGAGCAGGTTCAGTCTTCCTTCTCAGCAAGCAGGGCTGGTCTCAGGCTGCAGTGCATCATTTTTCAGTGGTATCCATAGGTCCAGGAGTGTACTGGAGTGTGGGTTTTTTACTGGGTGCCCTCTTTGAAGCGAGAGAAGCTTCAGGAGTTTCCCCCTACAGAGGTGTCTGGAATATCTTGGCTTCCTTGCTCTAGTCCCATTCTGTCTGGGGACACAATAGGCTAGTGAGAAGTCATTTGTGTGTGAGCTGACCTAGTGCCTTTAAAGGGCATCCTACTTCTGTAGTAAGCAGAGGTCCAGCAGTGTACTGAAGAGTGAGTGGATGGGTCCTCTTTTTATACCTGGTGGCCTTTTTGAAGTGAGAGAAGCTTCTGCAGTTTCCCCTTACAGAGGTGTCTGGAATTTCATGCCTGCTTGTTCTAGTATCAGTCTGTCTGGGGACAAAATAGGCTGTTGGAGATGGTCCAGCCTCACCAGCACCCAAGTCCTCCTTTGTGATACTGTCTAGGAGGAATACACAAAGGCCCACTACACCTAGTCATGTGACCCGGGAACAGGTTGCAGGCACCAAATGATTAGGACAAGAAAATGGCAACTAAGAGGCATTTTCAGAATTGTGACTTAAAATCCAAATATACCATTAAAGAGGATTTTAAATTACAATTCCTCGCACATCAAGCATGACTTTCGTAACTGCTCCCACTCAAAATACAATTACAATTATTAAATGTAACAAGGTAAACCAATGTTATCTCATGTGAGAGGTAGGTCTCACAGTAGTGAAAACTAATTTATGTTCACTACCAGGAAATGTAAAACTTAAAGTACATGTCCAACTTTTTAAATACAACATACCCTGCCCTGTGGCTGCTTTGGGCCTACTCTGGGAGTGAATTACATGTTTTACAAAAAAATGGTTTTGGCCTGCAAAAGATTTAGGGCCAGATGTAGGACCTGCAAAATAGCGCATCGCAAATTGCGAGGCATTTGCGACTTGCATTGCGATGCGCTATTTTGCATGTAAAACAGTGTGCCCATTGGAAATGAGAGGTCCTCCCAGGGATGGTAGCCTGCTGGCTCAGGAGACCACCATGTCTAGGACAGCTTTTAAATAAAGCATTTTTTTTTAAAAAATGCATCACGTTTTCCTTGAAGGAAAACAGGATGGATTTAAAAAAGAAAAATGAAACTTTTCAGTTTCATTTTTTTAAGAGCAGGCAGTGGTTTCTGGGACCACTGCCTGCTCTTAATAGATATTTTGAAACATACTCACAAAGGGGAAGGGGTCCTCTGCGGACCCCATCCCCTTTGCGAGTGGTTTACCACCTACTTGAGTGTTTTGCAGCCGCAAATGCGGTCGCAAAACACTAGTACATAGCATGTTCATTCGCTATTAGGAAGGGATGCCCCTTCCTAATAGCAAGAGCCGTAAATGCTATTTTGCGAGTCAGTGACTTGTACATGCTATTACCCTTTTTGCGGCCGCAAACTGGAGGTTCTTCCGTTTCCTGCCGCAAAAAAGGGTCTTGCATCTGGCCCTTATTTTGTTAGGTCAATCTTGTATTTCAAAACTGCACAAACAGGCTGCAATGGCAAGCCTGAGCCATGTTTTTAAAGGGCTAGTCTAGTGGGTGGCACAATAGGTTCTGCAGTCCCACTAGTAGTATTTTTTTACAGGCCTTGGGTACATGTAGTAACCCTCTACTAGAGACTTACAGGTAAATTAAATGTGCCTGTTGAGGAGAACTACCAACCCTCATGTAAGTTCTCAACACTAAGGTGTAATAACCTGGAACAATTATTGGTGTGTTCGGACCCAGGGCAATTTTCCATCATGACATCCATACCTGTAGGGAGATAGACCATCTCAACAGTTTTGGATTCTAACCTCACGTTTGTATTCAAGACATGTGGGCTGTATGAACCCTGGAAAGAGAACCAGACAGACATGATCCCAGTTTCTTCAGAGAGCAGACTACAAAAAATGCTTCCTGTGAGAAATTGGGTTGATATTTATACAGTATGTGAGACTTGTGCAAGTAATATGTCCACAACTTCTCCCTTACTGGGAACCAAAGACCTCATTGTAGTGCTTCACTATCTCAAGGTAGAAAAGCAGAGCAGCCAAGGCCTACACAGTGGAGGTGGTGTGGCTAGTAATCACCATTTGTTGGCACACAATAATAACACTCAATAAATGATTGTCTAGTCAGTGCCGTTTCTTTGAAAGGAAAATTGCATTTATCACACACACACATCCACAACTCTATGCATTTTTTTTTACAAATATATACATCAGGCAGAATAAAATAACTTGGTTACACTCTAAAATCACGTGTCGGGGTGCAATACATCTTTTCTTTTCCAGTCCTTCCCAGACACCCCTCACCTCCAATCTTATGGGGCTGCATGGGGAGCCCACTTCAGTACGGCCAAGCACTGTACTCACTAGCATGGGATCCAGTAATCTTTTTCTCCATGCATGCTCCATGTAGGCAAGGTACTGCATTTGGTGGTGGCTGCCCCCCTCCTTCGTGAGACGGGCATAGGGAGCATGGACGGGGGTAAGCCCACCACCACTCAGGGGAGGCGCTACAGCACTTCTCTTCTTCTCCAGCGCATTGTGGGCATAGAAATGGGGTCCCAGGTCTTCCTTTGAGTTGCATCGGCCTGGGGAATGAGGTCCACAGGCCTAAGGTGAGTCTGGGGAAGGTGTCATGCATTTCCCCTCCCTGTCAAAAATGAAAAAAAGGGATCTTCCACACTAAGGAGGGATTTCCATGAAAATGTAGCAGAGCCCCACACACACTGTTTTCAGCAGGGGTCAAAGGTCACAAACGTTTAAAAGGCCATAACTTGGGCCCTGTTGGGCCTCTGTGGATGATCCTGGGCTAATTTTAGTCCTGATGTAGCGCCGTATACACCTGGACCATTTCTATCACACTTCCTGTCCTATGAAGGGCTCACTTTGCTGGGAGCTTTCTTCACTGATTCCTTGCACCAGTTTTCCCCTCTCAGTGTGCCCTCCTCCATCTCGTGATCTCTTGATCATCTTGCAGGGCATCTGGGTCGCAGTCTTCTGCTAACTGGTCCTTACAAGATGTGAAGGAACCAGCCTCACTGGTCTGAACAAGAGACTCGCTGGTCCTGGGTCAGCTGTAGGCATATTCCTTTATCCTTTCAAGGTGTTACCACTGTAGCAGGGACCAAATTCAGCTACAACAGGTCATACTTGTGAAAGAATTTTTAAATGGGGGTGTGAAGTTCTAGAAGCCAGGTACCCCTAGCCAGTCCTAAGGTGCCACATCTACCCTTCTCCACTGTCTTTTCCCTGCTGCACAGCATGCTGGGACAATTCAAGATGTGACAGTGTGACACTGCTCACATCTCATCTGGCAGCCTCCGCTCTGTACCTAGCTACATCACAGCAAGGGTCTTTCCCACCAAAACTTAAAAGGGGACTCCCTTCTGTGTTGGCTCTCGTCTGGGGTTCCTACTTTATTCATTGGGCCTGGGATGACCCACCTCTGGTACAATATGACAGCTAATTAACAGATGTGGATTATCTTCTCCACCCCTTCCTCCTTAGGTGCTGAGTGAATCACTGTGTACTGCACCTTTTGTATGAGGAGGCCTTTGTTTCCTGTGCTGCTTAGCAGGGAAATTAATGTGGCTCAGCAAGGTGAAAAAAGGCCTGGACTCATGAGCTGAGCCAGAGAAATATGAACATTTTGGACTACCTGTAAACTGTAGATGCAGGAACTTAAGACCTGTGTGTTCAAACTGAACCCACATGTTTCACCCCAGTTTCATATCTTATGGGACTTTGGGCCTAAGGGAAGGGAAGCTATGCGCTAAGTCGGATTTCCTCTTATGTGTATAATACAGTGTCACTGCAGACAAAATAGTAAATCATACTGACTTTATCTTTGAGTGCCCACTAAATTATAAGACTCATCCCAGGTCAACATCTAACTTTGCAGAGACCCCTCCACACCAGGCTACCTTTGCGCAGTTACCGAGCTTTGCATGACCATAGTCTCACTTGCGCATCCCATAGATTTGGGCATGTGTAACCAGGCAAATGCCCCTTACCCTAGCAGTGTCGCAGCATCCTTATCTACAAAGGTGGAAACTGGTTGCAAACACCTGCAGTCTATTTACTATGTTACTGTAGGTGTTGTGAAACTCACCCATACTAAAAAGTCCATAAACTAGTAATCAAAATAGCAAAAATTCTGAGCATTCTAAATTGATTTAACCCAAATTAGCAGTTTAATTTCAATGGTACTCCACACTGCCTCCATGGAAAATAGTCATCTGCACATGAACACTACTGTTTAGTCTAGTCCCTCATCATTGAGCTGTAATCAAACTGCCCCTATGACATGCTCTGGAGCATCTGTCTAAACTACAAATTATTAGTGAATTGCTATGCCTTTCAGGGGGTTAAATGCATGTTGGCAGGCCTCTGTCCAAATCACCTTTCTGGGTTGTTTCCTTGAAGTGAGTTCTGTCAAGGTTGCAACAATGTTCAACCTTCAGTAGTAAGACTGTAAGGCCCAAAAAAGCTTTCACATGGGTCTGTGTCTTGGGCCGCTCCCAGGCCATATTTGTCTGGATCTTAGATGGAAGGGGCAGTACATGTTGTCCGCCAAGTTGATAGCCCAAGTCAGCAACGAAGTTCTGCCCTACCTAGCACGTACTTTCCATGATAGTCAGCCTGCCTTTTTGCAAAGTCTGCAGCAATTACTATTCCCAGCTGGAGCTGAAGACTACCATGGCATCCAGGTTGGTCCTACTAAATCCTACCAGTCCAGTTTGGATCCAGTTGAACAAGGTCTGAAAGCAGGCATTGGCGCTCATGAATACGAACGGCATTACCCGGAATTAGAAATGTCCCTCTGGAGTACGGAATGCAGACCTTTCCTGTGCACCCTCAGTTAGGGTAGTCTGCCAGTAACCTTATCTCAAATCTGATGTAATAAGTAAGTATGGGTGGAAAATCCGTTCCGCTCGCAGATTTTGCGGATTTTCGGTAAATTCGCAATCCGCGAGATTCGCGAATTTCCAGCAAAATCCGCGAGCGGAACGGATTGGGTCAAAAGTTCAAGATGACTTTTGTAACTCTTTTAGAATGGCGCCGGCAAGCTGCCAGAGCCATTCTAAAATAGTTACAAAAGTCAGCTTCAACAGGAACCTCTAATAGATAAAGTAAAGCAGGAGCTCGAGTTGAAGGTCAAATTCAGTTACACAATCATTAATCACTCCAAACCTGGGGTGAATAACGATTGTGTAACATAATTTGACCTTCAACTTGAGCACCTGCTTTACTTTATCTATTATAGTTTCCTGTTGAAGCTCTTTGTAGCTATTTTAGAAGGGCGCTGGCAGCTTGCCGGCGCCATTCTAAGTGGGGCTGAGGGCAGAAGGGCACAAAAGTGGGACAGGGGGCAGAAGGGGATAAAAAATGAGTGGGGCAGAGGGCAGAAGGGCACAGAAATGAGTGGTCCCGCTGACCAATAGCTGAGCGTCAGTTTTGTTGGGTACTCAATGTCATATACAAGTCCTGTAGCATTACAAAAACAGTCCTATGTGCATATGTGATAAAAACAATAGTTTATTAAAAATAATCTTTCATTACAGTACATAGAATTCAATATTGCACAATCATACAAACAATTACATTAAAAACCAAAAGGTCGACGCGGCGTTTCGGTGTCTTGAAAGGATAGGTACACCTTCTTCAGGACGGTTTTTAAAATCACTAAAAAAGAATGCCACAATTACAAATAGTTTCAGACATATGACAGAGTCCCTAATTCATCCTAACAAATAAGCTTTTTTTCACACAATTTAATGAAACAGATCTGTGGTTAAATCATTCTAGTCATAGACTTATACCAGAGTCTTAATCCATCCTATTTTTCAACTATACTCAATAGTTTCATACCTTTGTAGTACGGTGTCTGTCAGCTATATTCCATTATTATGACAGTTCATGATTTACACCACCTTTAATTACTTAAAGAGAAGAATTGAATCACTTTTTCATGGTCATACCCCCAGGATTTACACGATTGAGGCCATTCCGGCTTTCTCACTTTGCCTTAAATATAAAGGATTATGACTACTCATATTGCGTAGCCATACTGTATCTCCTTATAGCTATAAATGTCTATAGTCAGCAGTAATGTTATTGTTATATAAACATAAATAGATTCATTATCAGGTATCTATAGTCAGCGATAATAGTTATTCTATAAACATAGATAGGTTCACCATCAGAGATCAACATACTCACATACCTCAAATTATGAGCGAATCTGGTAGTAGCGAGCTACCTTTAATACCAACTATTTCTTATTCCATTAGTTGCATATTTTCTGCTTAGTTGATTATTACAAATTATTTCCACCTAAAAGATAAATATTATGGCATGATTTGTTGAACCAATTCTTTATCGAAAACCTGATCGATATAATGCGACAATTTAATTCCGTCATACCTGGATCCAAGTGTTTATATAAACTGGATAGGTTCGCTGTACCAGGGATGACCACCGTATGGATAATGTAATCGCATACAACCTTGCTAAGGATAGGCAGAAATACACGGGGTATTACAAAAATGCTAGGTTTGTACAACTCGATAGTGTCTTTCTGTTAAGGTCAAAAAAAAGTTTTAAAATTATAATACCTTAGAGCAAGCTTCTTAGGGCCCCCTCATGGGGGCTGGAGGAGCTATATATCTGTTCTCCTATTACCGGCTGAAAGCGTCTTGCTTCGTGCTTCCTTATGTCGGTTTATCTGTTGATAGGAATTGTCCAACATTAATCTGTGGCTTTATGTATGCTCTCTCTGTTATTACATATAATGCGCCGTTTTATTACTGTTCACTAATGTTTTCTCTTTATGTGAGGCATTTCTTAACAGCACACCACCTTTACCACACGGAAAGAATTTAAAAGTGGTTTAACGGTTGGGCAGACTTCTAATGGCGATACCTATCTATATGATAAGTTATCGTGATAAAAATCCTTATTAAAGACAGGCATGATGCGGGTTTATCTTTTGACCATAGGGTTGTTCTTTGAGTCGTGTTGTGTCTCACTGGATTGGTTGGGAAAAGGGACACCTCAACATAAGGGATATCCTTAAACCTAGGGACTGTTTTTCCTTTTTTAAGATTATTTCACCCTGTCCCATATTGGTACATAGGGTACCTCCCTTGTTTGTTCTTTGACAGAAACGAGTGGTACAGAGGGCAGAAGGGCATAAAAAACGAGAGGGTGGCAGTGATTAACCAGGCAAAAAAAACCCCCGCGAACACGCAAAGCGCCCCGCGAACACCCGCAAACACGCAAAGTGCCCCGCGAACACCCGCAAAAATAAAAAAATCTGCAAATTCGCATGAATTTGCGAATTTCTCGGATTGCAAATTCGCAAATCCGCAAATTCGCGGATCGCGAATTTGCAAAATTCGCCCATGATTAGTAACAAGAAATTTGCCAGCCCTAACCTATCAATGAACTCATCAGATCGGAGTATGGGGTTTGCATCAGTCTTAGTGACTGAGTTGAATCCCCAATAATTCACCCAGTACTACAGTCCTTAGTGACTGCATTAAATCCCTAGTAGATCACCTAGTACAACAGTTCTGGGTTGCTACCCAATGTGGTAGCCTTTGGTACCAAAACAACCATTCAGGATTAGGGTATACTGAAAGGCTCAATCACACTCCAGCTCAGCATCTTGAACCCCCCCATCCTTCATGCTGGCTATCACTCAATCTAATAGCCTGTAGATTTTGTTATTAACAGGTACTCTGCTCACTGAATCTATATCATGTGTATACTAGTTGGTTTTCCGTATGGTCATTAAGAACAAAGAGGTGGAATGTTCCAGTAACATGGTGCATTCCCACTGTCGCTCTTCGGTCAGAGTGGGGGAGAAGACTACTGTCTCCACTGAGCCAACTTGACAGCAGGTCTGTGAGGGGCTCCCTTTTCTCCTCCTCTCCAGCATCAAGTCTATAAGCTGGCGCTCCTGTGTATTTGGTAATTGTGGATCTAGGGCACCCAGAATACCATAAACAAATTCCCTCACTGGATGTATTTTGAACACATGTTGTATACAATCAAAGATGTTCCCCCAGTAGGTTTGTAGGGAGGGACAGTGGAACAGCATATGCGGTAGATCACCAGTACTAGACTGGCAATTCTAGCACTTTGGGCTATCTCGTAGGTGGCATTTAAAGAGTCTATCCGGGGTCCAAAATGTCCTATTAATTAACATGTCTTTGGACTGAGAGAGGATTGGGGATATCTTATTAGAAATGGCATTACTGTGGATCGTATCCCAGTCAAACTCAATGCCCGTGGAGTTGGGTTATGCTTCCCATTTAATTTCCATCTGTCTGTGCGATTTCCTAGGTAGAAGAAGGAGCTGCTTGTATACTATAGGTACAAAGTGACCGGCCGCAAGTAGGCGCGGCATGTGTGTCTTGAGCCAGGGAGTGTGTGGGGTAAGACAGGGCGCTGAGATAATGCCCTTAAGTTTCAGAAAATCGTAAAAGTCCATTGGGGTTAGGTTATGTATGGTTTGAAGTGTGGAGAACGGTAGAGGCTGTGTCCCTTCATAGAGATCCTTCACCATATTAATGCCCTTCCTGGACCAAGACTCCCAGTAGAGGGTTATGCCATCTGTTTTAAAATAAGGGTTCCGCCACAGCGCCATCGTCGTTGATTTCCTAATTTTCAAATTAGAGTTATGAGCCTGGTCTAGTCTTAAAAGAGCACGCCTAGTGTTCAGCAAAATATATTTGGAGTGCGTTAGGTGAGAGAGATCCATGGTGAGTAGGGACGGCAGTGGCATATTATCTATGATGGCTTTCTCAATGTCTAACCATAACGGCACATAAGACGGGGAGTCCAACAGCCATTGTGCCCCTTGTTTACATTCGGAATGCTGTCTGGTAATTCCTGAAGGAGAGCAAGCACAGGCCTCCTTTTTCTTTCGCCAGCTGTAGCTTTTTCAGTGATATCCTGGCTTTCTTGCCCTGCCACAGGAAAGCACCAAACAGCTTGTTTACTCTGTTAAGGAAGTCATCAGTGAACATCATCGGTAGCATGCTGGCTAAGTAGTTCATTAAGGGTGTGACCATCATTTTAAGGGTTTCCGCCCTCCCCCACCATGAAAGGTATTTAGGTGACCAGCCATCTAGTAAGGTAGAAATCTTCTTTAATATTAATTTTTCATTGATCTTTAATGTGGAGACTAGGTCCTTATCGAAATCTAATCCAAAGTATTTAATACAGTGTGGCTGCCAAGTCAGACCCGAGTCCTCAATTATATCTCTGTCGCCTATATTGTTAAGTAATTTCACCTCCGTCTTATCCTTGTTCAACTTGTATCCTGACACCAGCGAAAACTCGTGGATGGTCGACATAAGTGCAGGTATGGCCTCTTCTGCTTTTTCCGACACAACCAGCAAGTCATCTGCATAGGCGGTGAGTTTAATATTGCATTCCGGAAAGGGGATACCAGCTATGTTGTCATTGTTCCTTATACGATAGAGGAACGGTTCAATGGCCAACAGAAACAACTATATCACTGTTTATTATATATCTGTATTTACAATCACAGACGCCGGTAACAATTACATTCAAGAGTCAACTCAGCAATGTACGGTGACCAAACAGTGTACTTCTTTGTAATGTACTTCTTACTTTCGTGTTTCTTTTTGTTCCTAAATAAACATGATTTGGAAAAAAAAAAATAGTTGAGTAATACTTCAACTGTCCACACGGGGTGCTGGTTATGTAGCCATAGACAATCCTGTGGAAACTCAATGGTAAAAAGTGTCTGGAGTCTGGAGATTATACACCAAAGAGAAAAGAAGGCCGTGCAGACGGTGAAATCCTTGCAGAGGTAAATGGCAGAAACAAAGCAGGGTTGGCAAAACATGCACTGTTAAATTGGCGAGGTGAGCAATGGAGCAGATCTTAGAACTTGAAATATTATATACAAATAGCACAGCTTGTACAAAATACGGCGAAACCGGGAAAAGGCTCCGGCGTGAGTTCTAATAGATTGTAGGCACAGTACACACAGTACGGCAGACTTGAACTGTGAGCGCACGCAATGAAATGAATGCGTACTGTAGAAATACACGCAAGCATGACATGCAGCTCAAGCTTGTGTAACGAGTAAAGACGATGGCACGAGAGGCAACTGGAACGAGCGGCGCATTTAAATCTAAAACTAAAGATTATGTCTCACTCTTGTAGTAATAGATGAGTAAAGTCACATGAAATTGAAAGTATTCAGGACGATGCTGGCGTGGGGAAAAAAACAATCACATTCCAACCACCGTACTGATCCCTGGGCCCTCGTAGAGAAAGTAAACATTACCTGGATAACGGAGGGCCAGAATCCTTCTCTTTCCTCATAGCCCGTTAGAAGTTTATCCCAAGCTTGTCGCCAAATATGATAAGTCCATTCATACACAAACACTGCAGGGTTGAGGAAAAGAGGTTTAGTCAACAAGAGTACAGCGGTACAGAGGGCCCAAGGGACAGGCATCAACAGCTCCACAGTACAAATATTAACATTCTCAAAGTGCATGACATAGTAACAGTTCAAATGGAATAAAGATAACTAAGGGCCATATGCATCACGCTAATTTTTAGTCGCAAACGCTGTGAATCGCAAAAAACAGCGTTTGCAAATAAAAATTTGCTATTTCCAATGTATGAAGTAAAATCGCATCGCAAAATGAGAAATCGCAAAAATTGCGATTCCTTACGTTGCAAGACCCAGAATTTTGCGAATTTCCAAGCAATTCCTTATTTTTTTGATTTCTCAGTTAGCGAAATTCGCATACGGGAAATCTCAAATTAAGAAATCACTATGGTATGTATTAAAAAATGGATATTTGCGAATTCGCGAAAATCGCAATTTAGAGAATCACAATTACCACCAAGTAGGAGCAGGTGGTAACCAGGTGCAAACTATGTAAGGAGTCCCAGAATGCAACACACTTTTTCCACAATGGCTGGGCTGTACGTGATAGCCAGGAGGCTGCGACTCAGAGCTGCTGCACAGAGGAGGAGACGCCAGGAGAGTATATTCTGTGCGCGCATTACCATGTTCCAGCGCACTTAGGAGGACATCTACACACACTACAGACTGGATGAAGAGAGTATCCTTGACTTAATTGAGGAACTCAAACCCTTCCTTGAACACCCCACACGCAGGACACACTCCATCCCTACCCACATCCAGGTCCTGTGCTCACTGCACCTCTTGGCATCAGGTATTTTCCAGGGGGTGATAGCCTCAGCAGGAGGGGTGTCACAAAGTGCACGTTCGCGCTTTTTCCACGCATTCATTGATGCCATGGTACAGAGGCTGCATCACCACATTCACTTCCCAAGCACCCCACAGGCACTAGACCAGACCAAGCAGGACTTTATCAAATAGCCTAATTTCCCCACGTCATTGGATGCATAGATGGGACATATGTTGCAATATCCCCTTCCTCCCAGAATGAGTACGTGTTCAGGAATCGCAAATGCTACCATTCCCTGAACACACAGGTGGTGTTTGATGCAAAACACATCATCACAGACATTGTCGCTAAATACCCAGGCAGCACGCACACCGCTTTCATCTTCCGTCACAGTGGGATAAACCGTAGACTCACAAATGGGCAGTTTGGCGAGGGATATTTACTAGGTAAATGCATTTGAACAGAGGCCACATTTGTTAAGACTAGCATGTGCAGGACAGTGTTTAACCATATCCATCCCACCCCAAAGGTGACAGTGCATATGCGGTCCGGGAATTCATACTGACGCCCTACCTGAATCCAGCCAACGCTGGGGAGCGGCGGTACAACAGCACCCACATAGCAACCAGAGGCACCATTGAGCGTACATTCGGTATACTCAAGAGCAGATTCAGATGCCTACACAAGAGTGGAGGGGAACTACAATACAGCCCTTAGACCTGTTGAAAGATAGTGGTAGCATGTGCCATGCTGCACAACGTCGCCACCAGGAAAAGGCACACTGGTGGAGCTCAGTGAATCGGATTCATCAGATGCGGAGGGGTCTGCCCCAGGACGTATGCCAGCCGGTGTAGCTGGTGCAGCTACTGGGCGCCAGAGGCGAGATGAGATTACACGCAACTATTTCTAGGTAAGAACATATGACACAATGCTAGATATCATTTGTGAGACTGTGTTTTATTCCTTAACTGCAGGAAAAATGATGTCACACAGCCTGAATGACACCCAATGTCTCTCCCAATGTCCAGCACATGTTATTGTCCAGTGCAAGTCTGTAAACAGGAGCAAGTGTACAAGTATAGTGGGTAGCTGCACCTATCCAGTGGTCACATTCGCTGCACCTCAAATGCGGCGCTGTCATGAGGAAGCTCCTGTTTGGGGTTGTACAGTGCCCTCCTCACTTGGGCCACTCAGCCTATTGGTACGCCCACTACGGTACCTATCCATGGTGGGCGGGGATGGTGATGCTGCTCCTTCCTGACTGTGCATCCTCATCTGTGGGAGTCAGGACTCCAGGCCCAGTAGTGCAAACTGCCTGCAGCTCGTCTACTGCTGATGTAATTTGAACAAGTGCCCTTGCAACGTCCTGGCTGTTGTGTGCCACCTCGCGCTGCATGCAGATGCTGCGCCTTGAGAGAACATTGGTGGCAGAGGACAGGCGGTTCACCGCCCGTGTGTAGAGGTACAAGCGCTGCATCTCTCTGCGCCTAGCAGCACGGTCAGCCTTGAGTTCTGCACAGAGTGCCTCCAAGGCATCCGTCATGCCACTGAAGCCTGCCCTCACTTCCCTCTGTAACGCTTTGATATTTTTTGCTTGCAGGCGCTGTACGTGCAACATGTGCATCTCCAGGCCGCCAAAGACTGTTTCATCCCCTGGATCTGCAGCACTGCTGGATGTGCGAGACCTGCGACTGGTTCAGACTGGTGGGATTGGGTCAGCATGTGCACTTTGTTGTCGCTGTGTTGGCTCAGGGTGCACATTGCCATTGCTGTCCTGGCCCTCGTCCTCCAATGGGGGTAGTGGTGGGACTACATGTCTCCTGCGGCGCAATGGAGGGTTGACGGGGCTGCCCTCCTCCTCTGTGTCCTCCTTTTGCCCTGCTGCTGCTATGTTTGGGGAATCGCCCTGGCTTCCACTGCCTCTAGGCTGTGTTCCGGATGGTACTGTGGATGTAAATGCACACATTTATTGACTGTTCTGACTTGCACTTGACAATTATTAAATATCACTGTTTGGGATTACATGTGTCTTGTATTTGCCTTTCCTGAACTGCACATGCTATTGGGGACTGGCTGGGTGTATATGTATCACTGTAATGTGCATGTGACTACATCTCCCATAATGCATTGCAGTGTGTGCTTGTGTACCTACACTGCACTACTAATTTTGTCCTGCCCCTGGGTCGCTGCTGGGGGGTGGGGTTTGGGGATGTCAGGGTTGTGATGGCCTGCTTCTTACCTGGCCCTGGTACCGGGTGCTCGGAGCTGTCTAGGTCAGCCACACTCATGGCACTTTCAGGTAGCAGGGTCCCCTCCACCAGTTCCTCAAAAGGTGTGGAGTCAGTGGCTGTGGAGGTCCCCCCACCGGTCTTCCTGGACTGCTCCAGCCTGGCAGCCATCTTCTCCTTAGAGCGCTGGCGCATGTCATGCCAGCGCTATCTTAAGTCTTCCACACTCCTGTGTGTCACACCAACAGCATTCACTTTCTGCTGGATTTCTGCCCATATGCGCCGCTTGTGTGTCTCAGGCACCCTGAGTGATTTGTTTTCTAAATAGGTGCTCATGGCTGACCACTATTTCTTGGATTAGCACCTCCAACTCTGCCTCTGCCTGGCCTTCCCCCTGCTGCTGCTGCTGTGTTTCATGGCTGGCCATGTCTCCAGTGTCTGTCGTTCTGTTCACCACTGCAGAGTTCCCTCTCTACCACTCCTTCTCTCTGACTGTGATTCAGCAACTCAGGTGCAGCATGGGTAGTCACACTTCCTGGTTGTGATGTCATCAAGCTGCACCTGAGTTTCCGATTAGCAGATTTGCGAAATTGTGATTTTTTACATTGAGGAATCGCAAATTTGCGATTTTTTACATTAAGGAATTGCTATTGGGGGTATCGCAATGAAAATAGCGATTTTTACCGAATCGCTATTTTATTGCGATTTCTTACATACATACCATTTTGCGATTCTGGTTTTGCGTTTCGAAATGGTAGCTTGATACATTTGGTCCTATACATTCTAAACCCTAGAGAGATAAAGAGCTATATAGTGAAATAAAGTGGAGACATCACAGGCCCTTCCTGAATTGAGGCAGTATCAGTGATTGTCTGAGATGTAGAGGCATTGAGTTCCAGGTCTTTGCAGCAAGGTGGAAGGATCTTCTTTCAGCCATGGTTTTGCAAATCCATGGGATTGTGGCCCGGGCAAGTTGGGCGGAGCAGCGATGTCTGGTGGATGTGTAGAAGGAGAGGCGGTGGTTGCGATATGCAGATCAAGCGTTGTGTAGGGCATTGTGGGTATGCATGAGGCTCTTGACGTGGAGGTGATTGCGGCTGCGGCTGAAGATGTTCAGGATGAGAATGGCATTCTGGATGTTCTGCAGTTTCTTAAGGAGTCTTCGGGTGGTCCTGGCATAGAGTGCGTTACCGTTGTTGAGTCTACTGCTGAAGAGTGCATGGTTGACCTTTTTCCTGGACTCAGTGGGGATCCACTTGAAAATCTTTCAAAGCAGGTGGAGTGTGTGGAAGCAGGAGGACGAGACGGCATTGATTTGGCAGTTCATTGAGAGCAAGGAGTCTAGTAATATGCTGAGGATTCATGCGTAGTCCGTGGGTGTGGGAGGGTGTGAGCGCTGTGTGTAGTATGTGTAGCAGCCAGGGAATTTTGAGGACTGATTGCCCATTTAGTAGTTCCTTAACCCCTTCGATGCTGGTGATGGGACCATTCCGTCATCAGTCACAGTTGAGCTGTGCTGATGACGGAATGGTTCCGTCACGACCACACCCTGTTCTGCATTGTCCAGCACAGGGGAGGAATTCAATCAGCAGCCAAGGTGTTAAGAAAGTCCCTATAGGGAACCAAGTCCTCAGTAATCCAAAACCTAAACCAATATTTAATGGGCTATGATTTACAGAAAAATAGGGGCTGTGATAAAGTAAACCACACCTATCACTTCTAGTGTCTTCATAACAGTTCAAACAATGGGCAGTGCAACGATCCTGAAGGTCAAACCCCTAACCTTTCATAACAGAGTCACCTCCACACTAGATCAGAACAAAATAATCAGCTCGCCCCAAGTTGTATATATGACCAATATCTTCAGCTGTGTTGCCGAATTCCACCTTAAACCTTGGTTCGAACTCAATGCACAGACTCCATTTCATTTGTATTTAAAATATTCTCTCTCTTCTTATACTAAAACCAATTTTTCAAAAATATCTAAAGAATCACCAATGCATTTTGTCTCTTACAGGAGACTTCTTCAGGTCTCATTGTTTGGGTTTCTTGATATTGATTGAATAATTCGATGCTCGCATCCGTATGCGGCGTTGCCATCACTAGCATCCAAAAAGCAGAGTAGCAAAAAAAGTTAATATTAAATGGGTCTCAATACAACAATGTCTGAGATTGATCAAAGATTTGGATCAAAGATCTGGGCCAAATTTTAGTGGGAGTGTTGGGGCGCTAGTGGGAGGTATCAGAAGAGATTTTATAAAGACCTTGATATCAATTTTACACATAAATTACAATATGGTAAAGATTTAAGACTTTTCAGTAAATCATTACTGATGTACATACTCACACTATGAAGTCACACTTAGAAGGCCTGCAAAGGTCAGCAACAATCCATAAATGATTCCCTCTGCGATAGGCTACCTGTACGCAGATACTGGGCTGAGTTAGACGTCGTTTCACTTGCTCTAGCCCACACACGTCTACATGCATGTGTTCATGTGCAAGCAGCAAAGTCTGGTACTCCCACTGCGCAGCAGCAAACCTTCTTTTAAAAGGTGGGCACTAGCAGCCTGCACTCATCTTCGATTTTAACAAAATGTATAAGGGAGTGAGGCTCACTTAGTGAAACTCTCACAGCATGGGTCCACAAACCGCATAGTCCAAAATGACAAAAAAAAAACCCACAAATAACGGGCTAAATGCGTCATGGGTCAGAGATAATTTTTCCTACACCAACGCTATGCAAAACTCTGTAAAGTATCACTGCACTAAGGAGACAGAGTGAATATATGTCTCAGGCATATTACTTTGTGAGCAAAGAGGAGGGTCCTGTGTTAACAAGTTTCATGCAAAGATAATTTTCTTTAGGCCTCCTTGCCAGACTATGAATGGTTTGGAGGTCTACTTTTCACTGTTAGACTCCTTAATAAGGGTACAATTGTAAAATATGTGCTTTTAGTACATTTTGGTTATGTTGTTTTTGATTATGGTAGGGTCTTGTGCCCTAAAGGTAATTTGGGATATAAAATGTCTAATTAGTATGTGCATTGTGATGCCAGAGCCCGTAATAAACGTTTAACTATCTGCTCCCTTACAGCCCAGTGGAACTAGCTGAATTAATTTACTGCCCAACTATTCAACAGACTGGATCTTGTATGAGGTGGGATTAACCGTTTAGTTGATATTTTGGAAAAAACCTGCAAATCTTGAACTTGCATTATGTGCCTTTTCTTCTTATAAATCAATGAGAAGCAAAGTGGTTTGTCATCAAAGGGTAGATTCAGACTGCTTTGCTTGCGCTTAGACTTGTACATGCCATATGTCATCAAATGAAGGGTTTATAACAATCGCATGCGTTTGTCTGAAGAGATTCCAAAGCTAAGGAACACTATATATTTTATGTGTCTAGTTACTCAGAAGACTGAACAGGTAACTATCTTCGTCCACCTTTCCAAGTTATCATATCTCATTTTGGGAGAAGCAGAAAGGAAATGTAATCGAATGGAAAAATTCCTGAATTATCTCAACAACTATTTTCTAAGAGGTCTCGACTGGCAAACCTAAATATGGGGATTTGTATAGTATCCCTATGGTCCTGTTTTTTTTATACTGATTCCAAAATGAGATCTACCACCCTTATTTCTATTATCCCAACTGAACATGTTCTGTAACAGAGTAATGACATTGTGAAATTAGATGGAAAAGCTTGTTGACCATTTTCTACAAGATCACCTGTTCACCCCGTTTGGAGCTGGCATCTTCCCTACCCCAACAAAATATTCCTTATGGTTAAACCTGATGTTGATATTTGTCGATAAAGGGGGCCATGCCAGTTGACTATGGGAGAGTTTATTGAAAAACATATCCCAGCTATGCTTTGTTTTTTATAGTGTGAGGGTGTAAACATATTAAAAACCTGCACATTAGTTATATGCAAACTGTGGAAATCCATAAATATTTATATCTGCAGCCGTATTCTTTACTGATTTGTTGTTCCATTGAGAGGCAGCAGAGAAATATCTGCTCGCCAGCCTATTCAACAAAAGGCGAGAAGCCCACTAACCCACCATTGGATTGTTTGTGATATGTAAAATCAGGAAACACCTGGTTTTAGCCCTCACGAAATGAAAGGTGCTCCATAGCCAATGATCTTGCCATTATGTGTTCATATGTACAAACAGGGGTGCCAAGTTCACAGGAGTTCAAGGAAATAAATCCCCTGGAAATATTTTGATGAGGTCACTGCCCCTTAGAGAGTGCCTTCAATCAATCAGTCATTTGTTAAGCGCACTACATACTCGCGAGGGTCTCAAGGCGCTTGGGGGGGCAGGTGGGGGCCACTACTGTTCAAACAGCCAGGTCTTTAATGTCCCCCTGACGGTCAGCAGGTCTTGGGTCTGTCTTAGACTCAGTGGGATGGTGTTCTATGTCTTGGTGTCGAGGTGGCAGAAGGATCTCCCACCGGTAGTTGTTCTTCGGATGCGCTGGACGGTAGCGAGTTAGAGGTCAGCGGAGCAAAGCTGTCGGTTGGGGGTTCAGAAGGAGAGCCGTCTGTTGAGGTAGGCTGGGCCGTTATTCTGGAGTCAGAAAAAAGATAGGGTTCCCTGACTATCTGGACAATTAAATGCGAAAAGGCTGTGTTAATACTAGCAGCAGTGGTCTGGCCTAAAGGGAAACAGTACTCAATTCCATAACCCAAAAATCAAATATACATACTAGGTAGAGTGTAAGGCTAATTTTACAACATAGAACTTGAAGACGCACTTGGATATAATAAGCAGACGTTTTCTATAAAGTTAAAAAATTGATCGCAAATCATTTATTATTTTCCTCCCAACTGGGTTACAGTCTAAAATAATATCACACATTCAAAATTAAAAACCATTACGTGATTATACAGTGGACTAAAACAAGTCAAAGTTAAAAAGACAGTCGACGCAGCGTTTCGGTGCTTTTTCTTTGTGACACCTTCTTCAGGACCTTAAAACATTTGACTCCATAATTTCTAGAAATACATAAAAAACGTCTTAGTATTTGGCATTTATAGAAATTCAAAACGCTTACCTAGTTTTTACACTACTCAGTTTTACCTAGACAATAAGTGCTACACCAGACCACTTTACAAGATGTAAAGAAACTATATATTAGTAAAGTTCCTCGTAAAAGTTCATTTTACTATTCTCAAAAGTTGATTTAACAGTGTGTTATGGCCGATGCCCCTATGATTTCTATATTGGGAGTAGTACATAGCCTATCTCTGATGTAGATATAGCTTGCTTTAAATTCGAACACAACATTTTCATCATACCTGTGTATTGGCGAGTGATGCTCTTTTATAAAGGAAGTTTTGTCGCACGTATTAGAGAGCTGCTCGGGTTATCAATTCCCTGTAGCTCTGCTGGTAATTAAAAGGAAACCTGAATGAGTACCATACATTTACCAGTCATAGAAACTAGTGTTGTCCTGAATCTATACATGACATGAATTTACCTCATATAATCCGCGACTCTGATTTGTATTTGCACGGAGGAGCCACCGTCAGAAATATAGAAAGCTTCTATTGGACTTTTTGCCTGGATATAAATAACAAAAATTGTCCGAAATAAGCTCTACTTTTCTATTTACTACTGTTTATTTTTGAGCCTATTTAGTATGAAGGAACAGACATCATTTTAGGTTTGTCGGTACTGACCTGTTGTGAATAAAACAGGAAGGTTTCAAAAATAGCCTCTGGATTCTATAATGATGGGGCTTAGTCTTCTCTTGTGGGTCAAGGAATCTGTAGGATTATAACAGACATTTTTTGTATGAAGACATTAGGACCTTAAAACTGATTTTTCAGGTGTTATATATTACTACATTGTATCATATATGGGATTTGTCTTTTTTTGATGATCTATCCGTTTAGTAGGAGGGACATATGTTTATGCTGGATTAACTAACTATAGGCATATAAATACCCTCAGAATACCTCTATCCCCTCTAGTTTTTTTGGCGGAAAAAGGTAAATTATACCCCTCAGTTAGATACTGAGTCAAATCTACCAGCTTATGAGGAAAAAACCTTTGTAATTATCCAAACGGGCATTGCTTAACTATTAGTCCTAGATTAGGGCTACATCTATTGCTCACCTCGCGTTTAGAAAGCGGCCTCCCTGCTCCTCCGTGTCGTCGTCTTCCTGGTAATAAGAAGAGTGATAGCTCTCATGTCGGGAGCTCTATTTGTATACAATCGGTCAGAGCTGACCCGGAAGTGAAAAAGCGGCGGAGTCGATTAACCGCCTTTTCTGCTATTTTGTTTTTTATTCTCTATTTTATTCAGTAAACGGGGGTGACAGGTTTTTATATATAGTCCTCTGCTTCCTTACGTCATGGGCGGACCATAAAGTGAGATTACCGCAATTATCGTTATTGTACCATACATCAAGATTTCTCAATATTTAAACATCCTGAGTACGTTTTTTTCTTTTTTTTAATAAAGCTGCAATAAAATCTGTTTGTTAACCAAAACGTATTAATTATTAAGGTAAAATTATGTCAAGTCGTGATTTTGGGTGGCGGCCATCTTGGGACGGGCAAGTTGATTAATATGGTGAAGGACCAACCCGAAATGCATGACATCTCGAGTCGTATATTTTGGTGGCGGCCATATTGAGACATAAGTGTAGTTAGCAGTGGTTTAATATTATGATTTCTATGCCCTCTTGTTGTGATTTAACATATTTGTTCAGCACGAGCAATGTCTATACATTATCTCTTAGTTGTTATTACAGTGTCTATATTTAAGTAATAATTCTAAACGATTCAGCAAAGTAGTTATCTCAATTCAAAATATACTGTACATAATGAGACGAAACAATGTTGTTAAGTAAAACACACTAATTTTTAAGGTAAAACAATGTTGTTAAGTATAACACACTAATTTTTAAGGTAAAAAAGTCTCAAGTCGTGATTTTTTGGTGGCGGCCATGTTGGAACGGGCAAGTTGACTAATGTGATGAAGGACCAACCCGGAATACATAACATCTCGAGTAGTATGTTTTGGTGGCGGCCATATTGAGACATAAGTATAGTTAGCAGTGGTAAACAGTATGATTACTGTGCCCTCTTGTTGTGGTCTAACATATTTATTCAGCACGAACAGTGTCTATACAATATCTCTTAGTTCTTATTACAGTGTCTATATTCTAGTAAAAATTCTAAACGATTCAACACAGTAGTTATCACGATTCAAAATATACTGTACATAATGAGATAAATCAATGTTCTGGTGTTGTGCTATGAACTACTCTCAGACATCGAGATAACTCAGAGCTTAAATGTCGAATGCAATTTGTATAGAAGTCCTGTAAAGACAGTACATGACTATTTTATAATCCTGGAGGTAATACATTCGCACAACTGGGGCTTAGATTGGAGACATGCAGAAAACATTCTAGAAATACTAAGCAACTGAGACACTGCCTTTCTTTATAGAATTAGTCTCTCCCATTCCTCCCTATTATTTAGCCCCGTCCGGAAGGTATTAAAGAGGGACATATAGAACTGTTCTTTTTTCTTACGTTTATTATCAATATTGCCACCCCTGGTGTTGTTGGAGATAGCTTCTATTACACACCATTTCAGATCTTCTATTTTGTGTTTCTGGGCTATCCAATGATCCACAAGTGGTGCAGATTTCTTTTGGTTTCTAATTGCAGACTTATGTTCTGTGATTCTAGTTTTGATCTCTCTTGCAGTTTCACCAATATATGCCTTGTTGCAAGGGCATTTAATCATATAGATTACATTTTTAGTTCTGCAATTTACAAAGCTTTTGATCTTATGTTCTACATCATTGTATATCACTGAATTGCCTTTAATTAATAATGTGCAATTCAAACACATGTTACAGGCAAAATTACCTACAGGGAGCGGTGTATTGTTGATGGTGTTTTGGCTAGTTCTAGTTTTTTCTTTAAAAGTATGAACCAGACAGTTCTTAATCGTTCTGTTTCTACGAAAACTAAACATGGGTTTGGGAATCTTTTGACCAGGTCTATCATTCAGCAACTTCCAGTTTCTATTTATAATATTTTTGATTTTATTGCTTGCTGCGCTAAAGTTAGTTACAAAGATGAGTTTATCATTTGTATTGTCTACCTGGTTTGTATCAGTTTTTTTGTCAAATAGTGCTTCTCTGTTGTAATACTTGGCACGTTTATATGCCCGTTTTATTAGATTTTTAGGATACCCTCTCTGTTTAAGTTTCTCTGATAGTACATCTGCATGCCTATTGAAATCTTGCATGTTGGTACAGTTTCTTCTAATTCGCAGATACTGTCCAAAAGGTATGTTATTCTTCTGACTATTAGGATGGTTGCTCTTGTAGTGTAACAAGGTATTACGATCAGTAGGTTTGGTATAAAGGTCAACTTCTAATATACCATTGTTCGTCCTAATTCTAATGTCTAGAAATTCTATTGTTTCCTTGTTTACATTAGAGGTGAATTTTAAATTTTTATCACCTAAATGTAACCAAAGAATAAATTCGTTTAACAGCTCTAACGGTCCGGACCAAATGAAAAAAATATCGTCGATGTATCTCGACCAATGTGTGATATTTTCACTGAAAGGAGCCAGATCATTAAAAATATGTGCTTCTTCGAAGCCAGCTACGTACAAGCATGCCAGACTTGGGGCACAGGTGGCCCCCATGCTGGTCCCCTTTGTCTGTTTAAAAAAATTATTTTTAAAGAGAAAAATATTATTTTTTAAAATAATTTCAGCACACTCTATAATGAATGTTGCATGTTGGGTTAAATCATCAGTCCCTTCTTTTAAGAGGCCCTCTAACATTTTGATGGTGTCATCCTGTGGGATGTTTGTATAGAGGGCCTCTATGTCTAAAGTGACCAACCATTGTGATGTGATATCATATGGTAAGCCTTCTATTTTGTCAATCATACTGGTGGTATCTTTTATGTATGCTTTCTGTGCACAGACTATAGGTTGGAGGAATTTATCGATATATTTACTTAAAGGTTCTGTGACTGAATCAATTGATGACACTATAGGCCTCATTGGTGGGTCAGTTATACTCTTGTGGACTTTTGGAAGCCCATAAAGGGCCGGAATAATGGGTGCCGTATTTTTTAAAAATTTAAATTCGTCTGTACAAATTATCTCGTCTTCGCGAGCATAGTCAAGGAGCGTATTTACTTTAAGAATCAGCGCATTCCATTCAGATCTACTAGAGGGACAGTAGTGTTCTATATTGTTTAAAAGGGACATCATCTTTTTCTCATAATCTTCAGAATTCATCAAAACAATACTACCTCCTTTATCACCAGGTTTAATAGTTAGGAGGTCATTGTTTTCAAGGTTTTTTAACGCCGTTCTTTCGGCAGGACTAAGGTTGTTGATACCTCTAAGAGGGTGGGTCAGGAGTTCAGCAATGTTGCTTTCGACTACTTTCTCAAATAAGTCTACTTGTTTATTAACCATCCCAATGTTGGGTGTCCAAGTAGATTTAGATTTAAGACCTGATTTGTTAATAGTGTTCTCTCTCGGGGGTTTGTCTCTAAAGAAATCTTGCAGTCTAATTTTTCTAAAGAAACTTTGTAAGTCTCTTTCTAAGTTGTATTTGTTAATTTTAGAACTTATAGCAAAACCTAACCCTTTCTCAAGAACTTGTTTCTCTATTTCTGTTAAGATGGTATCAGAGAGATTTATGATAGCTGCTTTTTTATTTAGTCCCACTTCGGTTGGCTTCTGGTATAATACCTCCTCTGTTGTTGAGGTTGAGGGAAGAACTTCCCTCTCCCATTGCCTCTCGGGTGGTTGTGGTGGTTTTGATGGTTCCCTCTTCCACGTTGACCTAAAAAAGGTAGTGATTCCCTATTTGGAGTTGATGTAGATTCACCTGTCCTATTTTTATCCGCTGTTTTGTCTTGTTCGGAATCTGTACTCGTGTAGGACGAGTCCGAAAAGGTCACTCTTTTTTTAGGGTATGATCGCCAGGGTTGTTGCCATTGGTTCCTGTTATTAAAGTTTTCTCTCGGGCGGTCAAAAAAATCTTTTTGGGTATAAGGGTAGACCACTTCTGTGTTGTAATTTGAAACATCCTTAGTGAATTTGTTACTTTTTTTGCCGAATAGGTAATCCCTGTATCCTAACACATCCTTTTGGATCTCTTCAAGTTTTCTCTTTGCCTCTTCTAACACTGAGGTGTCTAACTTAGCTTCTAACTCTGCTATTTCCTTTCTTTCAATTATTAGGATGGAGTTGGCTGTTTCAATTATAAGCAACATCCAATCCCTGCTGCACCTATTGGCAATCAGGGTCCAATTTTCTATGAACCCTGCATGTCGGATAAAGACACAGGGTTCGTTTTTGACTTGAAGGCCATTGGGAATGATACCTTTTTTCAAGTAATCAATTAAGAAGTCGGCATGTAATTCTGTGCGTACTAACTTTTTTTTATTATTCCACAGCTCACGCCATTTGTCTTCATCATTGTTAGTACTTGTAGTTGCAACTGCAACGTTATTCTGGAGTGCCTTGATTGATGAGCTTGGTCGGGGCTCCCGCGTAAAGGGAGTTTCCATGGTTGAGTCTGCTGCTGACGAGGGCCTGGGTGACTGTCTTTCTTGTATCTGTCGGGATCCATCTGTAGATCTTGCAGAGAATGCGGAGGGTGTTGAAGCAGGAGGAGGAGACGGCGTTGACTTGCTTGGTCATTGAGAGCATTGAGTCGAGGATGATTCCCAGGTTGCGTGCGTGGTTGGTGGGGGTCGGGCTGGCCCCAGTGCCGTTGGCCACCAGGAGTCATCCCAGGCTGACGGGTTGAGGCCGAGGATGAGGATGAGGACCTCCATCTTGTCCAAATTCAGCTTCAGACGGCTGATCTTCATCTAGTCGGCGACGGCCTTCATTCGTTCATGGAGGTTGGCTTTGGCGGTGATGGGGTGCTTGGTGAGGGAGAGGATCAGTTGAGTGTTATCAGCGTAGGAGATTATGTTGAGGTCGTGCTGTCGGGCGAAGTGTACAAGCAGGGCCATGTAAATGAGGAACAGTGTCGGGCCGAGGGAGGATCTCCTTTGCACTACATGCTGTTACAGGCTGTCAAATCAAGTCCAGCTGCTGCAGACCCCAAGCCCTCCAGGCAATCACCACCTCCCACAGATTCGCAAGAAATTCAAGCACATTCCTGGTAGGACTGATTTTCATCTTTGAACAATTCTACATCACACTGGCATGATGAGAGTCACAAGTCATAGAAATGAACAGACATGTTTTCCACTGCCAGATACCTTAAGGCTTTGACTGTGAGCAAAAGAAGGCACAGTGAACACAGATGGTATGCACACTAAGGTTACTATTTATGCCTTAACTGTTGACACCCTTCTGCCACTACTTGAAATAGCCAGCCACGTTATTTAAGACCTACCCTCTTTGGTGGTCAGTTTTCTCCCCGTTTTTCAAGTGGGTATCATGTACAGGCAATTTACCAGATTCAAAGCGAAGTGCAATTGTAAATTCAATCCACATATAGGGAGCCGTGGGACCCCACAAATGAGAGTTTGATGTCTTAACTCGACATTATGTCAAGATCAATGCAAAATCACTTTGAATCCATCTTGAGAATTTTGCATTTACATTCGGAATCATCCCTCGAGTACAGAGTGGCTTCAGAGCGAATTATTCCACAGAGGATCACTGTTTTGCCCTTTGGACTGCGGCAAGGAGTTCAATTTATGGCCAGTTATGCTGGCACGTTTTGCTGCTGTTCATGGAATTCCAGGGCGAGTGTGATTTCGTCAACCGTGGGGTACTGTGGAATAAAAGAAAGACCTTTAAAGCTCCATCAAATTTCTTATTTATGTTCAGCAGTTCCATTCAATAAATTGGATTCAGGTAATCCTTTCTGTTAAAATTCATTTGCAGAATGGTCTTAGGCAGCGTTTTAGCATCCTTCCCATTTAGTCGTTTTATTTCAGACCTTCCAAGTAAGTACCTAGAGATAAACGTTTTTCTCTGCAAATCAGAGAATCCCCTTTTCAACGTTTGATGTACGCGGATGACCTTGTCCTAATAGTTAGAGTTTATAAGTACTTAGGCCATACGTTCTCATATCATTTGAAATTAAATAAACATCATGGATCACCATGACAAACTGTAAGATTTTAATACACTTTATCAGTTCACCCTTTAAAGAAGTCAATTTGGGGAATGGATCACCACAACAAATGTTACTAAAAGATTTTAATACACGTCATCAGTTGACCTTTAAAGAAGGCTATTTGGAGAAAAACTATCCGGCAGGTGCTGTACAGAGCACAATTTCTGTCTCACAATCCGAGAGTAAACTGGGACTATTTGGATAGAATGTACTTTAATATGTGCACAGATGTGTCATATAGGGATTTGTTAGCAGCTGCCAGGTAGACTTATGACACATAGGTCAAACATACAGCGAATTGCTGCCCCCCACGCAACAGACCTACAAACTTTTGGTCACTATTTCTAGACAAGAGGCCCACACAGGACACACCGGAAGCAGAGAGCACGGACACACATACATGGAAGGATAGTTTAGCTGAAAACACATAATTACCTTTGCGGAGGGTCTACACCATAGACTGAGAACGGTTATTGGACGAATTGCATACGTGGTGATGGGTAGTGCGGACCTAGGGTGGGGCCTCTATACAACATGCGGGGGGAGGGGTGCGCTGGGAGTGTAAACCGAGATATTCGGACCCCTGGGGGTCGAACGCTGTCTTCCTGGAATGAAATACACTCTTACTATTCACCAATGGGGTCGCACACTGCTAAAACACCAGCGGGATCGCCCCTAAGGACCATTGTAATTGTAGTTAAGTTTTCTGCGATGCATCTTCTTTCGAATTCTCGCGTATCTTCAAATCTTCGCCTTTCCTGTACACGTGTTTTGGGGAATTTACCCCTCATCAGCAGGGATTAGGCTATCTTCTGGGGTTGCTGCGTGCTGCCAAATATTACCAGGTATGGTACCACACAAAGGCGCGCAGGTGCGGGGTACCGAGCTCGTTAGCTTCCAGCTCCAAGGAGCATAAACATTCACCAATGGGGTCGCACACTGCTAAAACACCAGTGGATCGCCCCTAAGGACCATGGTAATTGTAGTTACGTTTTCTGCGATGCATCTTCTTTCGAATTCTCGCGTATCTTCAAATCTTCGCCTTCCCTGTACATGTGTTTTGGGGAATTTACCTCTCATCAGCAGGGATCAGGCTATCTTCTGGGGATGCTGCGTGCTGCCAAATATTACCAGGTATAGTACCACACAAAGGCGCGCAGGTGCGGGGTCCCGAGCTCGTCAGCTTCCAGCTCCGAGGAGCATAAACATTCACCAATGGGGGTCGCACACTGCTAAAACACCAGCGGGATCGCCCGTAAGGACCATAGTAATTGTAGCTACGTTTTCTGCGATGCATCTTATTTCGAATTCTCGCGTATCTTCAATTCTTCGCCTTCCTTGTACACATGTTTCGGGGAATTTACCCCTCATCAGCAGGGATCAGGCTATCTTCTGGAGTTGCTGCGTGCTGCCAGATATTACCAGGTTTAGTACCATACAAAGGCGCGCAGGTGCGGGGTCCCGAGCTCGTCAGCTTCCAGCTCCGAGGAGTATAAACATTCACCAATGGGGTCGCCAACTGCTAAAACACCAGCGGGATCACCCCTAAGGACCATGGTAATTGTAGTTACGTTTTCTGCGATGCATCTTCTTTCGAATTCTCGCGTATCTTCCAATCTTCGCCTTCCCTGTACACGTGTTTCAGGGAATTTACCCCTCATCAGCAGGGATCAGGCTATCTTCTGGGGTTTGATGCGTGCTGCCAAACATTACCAGGTATAGTACCACACAAAGGCGCGCAGGTGCGGGGTCCCGAGCTCGTCAGCTTCCAGCTCAGAGGAGCATAAATATTCACCAATGGGGTCGCACACTGCTAAAACACCAGCGGGATCGCCCCAAAGGACCATGGTAATTGTAGTCACGTTTTCTGCGATGCATCTTCTTTCGAATTCTCGCGTATCTTCAAATCTTCGCCTTCCCTGTACACGTGTTTCGGGGAATTTACCCCTCATCAGCAGGGATTAGGCTATGTTCTGGGGTTGCTGCGTGCTGCCAAATATTACCAGGTATAGTACCACACAAAGGCGCGCAGGTGCCGTGTCCTGAGCTCGTCAGCTTCCAGCTCCGAGGAGCATAAACATTCACCAATGGGGTCGCACACTGCTAAAACACCAGCTGGATCGCCCTTAAGCACCATGGTAATTGTAGTTACGTTTTCTGCGATGCATCTTCTTTCGAATTCTCGCGTATCTTCAAATCTTCACCTTCCCTGTACACGTGTTTTGGGGAATTTACCCCTCATCAGCAGGGATCAGGCTATCTTCTGGGGTTGCTGCGTGCTGCCAAATATTACCAGGTATAGTACCACACAAAGGCGCGCAGGTGCGGGGTCCCAAGCTCATCAGCTTCCAGCTCCGAGGAGCATAAACATTCATTATTGGGGTCGCACACTGCTAAAACACCAGCGGGATCGCCCCTAAGGGCCATGGTAATTGTAGTTACATTCTCTGCGATGCATCTTCTTTCGAATTCTCGCGTATCTTCAAATCTTTGCCTTCCCTGTACACTTGTTACGGGGAATTTACCCCTCATCAGCAGGGAACAGGCTATCTTCTGGGGTTGCTGCGTGCTGCCAAATTTGACCAGTAATAACACCACACAAAGGAGCGCAGTTGCGGGGTCCCAAGCTCGTCAGCTTCCAGCTCCGAGGAGCATAAACATTCACCAATGGGGTCGCACAATGCTAAAACACCAGCGGTATCGCCCCTAAGGACCATGGTAATTGTAGTTACGTTTTCTGCGATGCATCTTCTTTCGAATTCTCGCGTATCTTCAAATCTTCGCCTTCCCTGTACAGGTGTATCGGGGAATTTACCCCTCATCAGCAGGGATCAGGCTATCTTCTGGGGTTGCTGTGTGCTGCCAAAAATTACCAGGTATAGTACCACACAAAGGCGCGCAGGTGCGGGGTCCCGAGCTCGTCAGCTTCCAGCTCCGAGGAGCATAAACATTCACCAATGGGGTCGCACACTGCTAAAACACCAGCGGGATCACCCCTAAGGACCATGGTAATTGTAGTTAAGTTTTCTGCGATGCATCTTCTTTCGAATTCTCGCGTATCTTCAAATCTTTGCCTTCCCTGTACACGTGTTTCGGGGAATTTACCCCTCATCCTCAGGCTATCTTCTGGGGTTGCTGCGTGCTGCCAAATATTACCAGGTGGAATGGACTAAATGGTGCCAGGCCGCGTGGAAGGCGGACTCCGCGTCTGGTGCTGGCTCTAGGGGGCAGAGCCAGCACCAGACGCGGAGTCCGCCTTCCACGTGGTCTGTTGAGCATACCCACCTATTTTTAAAGTAGTTATCCAACCAACAAAATAAAAGTCTAGTGTTGTTTGGAGACTAAAGCTTTTTTAGCAAAAAACCTTCATTTGGGGGTACACAGCGTTTATGATGGTTATCTAACATATCTCCGTTCAACGTGGTTACAAGTGTCCCATCCACCTGTTGATTAATTGTACAAATCTTGGGGAATTGATAGGGCAACCATTCCTCCTCCCTAATCCTGATTACTAAGATAATCTGTTATGTATTCAATGTTCATTTTATAATATAAAATAAACTACATCTTATAAAGTGCAGTACATTAAACAAATAGTTTGGAGAAATTCACGTTTCTTTTTCACACCTTACATCACAAGTCACAAGGCCTGTTTCTGTCATAATAATGCTTGGAAATCGTGAATAAGCTGAATGAATGGGCATATTTGAAGACAGCCTCCTTAGGCGTCCAAAGAAGCTCCAAAGCTGAAAGCAATCTGCTCAAAGTTCATGCACTGGCATGGACTGATGCTATCTGTTGCTTTCTGGAGCAGAGTACGACTAACCAAAGACAGACATGCTATCTGTTGCATTCTGGAGCAGAGTACGACTAAACAAAGACAGACATTTAACAAGCATCCTGCAAACTGAAAAACAACAAAAAGGTGTGTAAGGTGCCCATCTTGGGAACTCATTTTTATGGCACTTTTGATGCTAATAAAGACATCTGCTAGAGGCTAGGCAGGAGGGTTTCCGATGCATCAATGATATGATTTAATGAGCACCATCTGATATATTTACATGAATCACATTTTGCTTTTCATCATTAGTTTTAAAGCTCATTCATATATTCTACACTAGAATTAGGCTTTATTATTTAATAAAGTCTTTTGAAGATTCATAGCGTAGATTTCATATGTGCATCCATTTCCAGAAAATAGGTTCAATAATTCTGCTATTTCTTGAGTTCAAAATATTTTATTGAATTTTTTTGTAAACAGATAGACAATACAAAACGTAGTGCAGTGCAAGTACCTAATACGAATATTTGACAATTAACCAAATCTTAAGAAATACTAGGTACAATATAATATAATATCTTATCATATTAACACAGAAAATTATAAAGGGAGGGAGAGGAACAATTATACATATGATATTGATAATCAGCAAAATAGAACTACAAATAAAGGAGAAACTATGTAAAAGTATCAATGAATTTGTAATTTAAAGACAAAATGCATTTTAACGAGATACATAGACATCAATAATTATGATTAACACCTTTTAAGGATAAATGGGCTCCTCTTCTAGTAAAAATAACCCATGACCACCAGGCATGAACAGATAAGGATGAAACATCTTTCCAACATGAAGTAATGGATTTTAACGCTGCAGTTAACAGAAAATTTAAAAGTTAACCTTCTAAGTCAGTAAATTTATGAGAAAGAACTACAGATTTACAAATTAGCAAATTAAATGATAAATCATCACTATTATTAAGTATCTTTTTTATAACATCCCGAACTTCAGTCCAACATTTAAAAAATAAAAGGGCATTCAAAAGCATATGTTTTAACAAACCAGTATGTAAATTACAGTGCCAACATTTTGAAGTCGGGAGGAGATTAGCTTGAAACAATCTCAGTGGAGACCATAGGCAATTATGTAAAACATATGAGTTTGTTTGATAAAGTGAAACAGGTAACCATCCTATCCTGAAATACTTTTAGGGCAGATAGTTTTCCATGCTTCATAAGGTAAAGATAAAGAAGGCTCATTAGTCCAAAATGTTAAAAGTGTATTAATATTGTCACCCTTAAATGAGGAAGTCATCTTTTTGTATAATATAAAAACAGCATGAGATAAAGTAGAGAGAATTCGAATATAAATTGATAAATCTGACTGAACATTTGAAGGTATAAAATGAGGAAATGAATCTAAAATAGAATTGCATAAAAAATCATATTTAAATAAATCAGAAGAAGGCAAATTAAATGTCTCCTTTAAATCATCAAGAGATAAAAGCATTGTTATGATAAATATCTTTAAGGCAAACAATACCAGCCTTAATCCATGAGTGCCAAAATCTAACATTTTTGGTAATTTTTATATTAGAATTATACCATAATGACACATCTTCAGTAATTGACATAGGTGATTGAAAAATGTAATCAAAATCATGTAATATTAACTTAGTGGACTTCCAAATAACAGATTTATCGAAAAATATAGATATATTGGACATAGTTAATAAAGAAGGTAAAGGAAAAAGGCTTAATTAAACTCTTTTCTATAGAAAGCCATGTAGGGGGATTATTCAAAAGAGAATGGTAAAACCACAAAGAATTGTGTTTTAATATAAAAGCTTTGTGATAACACAAGAAATTTGGTACACCAAAACCTCCTTCACCTTTAGGTTATTTTAATTTTTTATAACAAATACGAGGTGCCTTATTGCACCAAAGAAATTTTGTAAGATGCCGATCTATATCTTTATAAAACTTCATAGGAAATTGGGTAGGAATCATTGTTAAGGAATAACCTTTTTTTGCTGCTATAGTCATTTTTATGGACTCCATTTTCCTCCACCACGAAAGATGAAGTGAAGACCATTTAGATATTTTATCTTTTATGTAACTTACAATAGACTCACAATTTACTGATATCGTAGTTTTCATAGAAGATGAAAACAAAATGCCTAAGTATTTACATTTTTCTCTTTGCCAGATTATATCTTGCAAGGGCAACATATCTGAGGTGAAATGAATATTTATAGGAACACAATTCTGTTTTATTAGTGTTTAATTTATAACCAGAAATCAAGAAATACGATGAAATAATCTCAAATAAAGGAGGAAGTGAGGAGATAGGTGAATTATAAATAAAAGTATATCATCTGCATATGCTAACGTTTTAACATTAACTTGTTTGATATTAATACCATGAATATCATTACAATTCCTAATTGAAATAAACAAAGGTTCAATTACAAGAAGAAATAATAGCGGGGAAATGTGACAACCCTGTCTGGTACCTCTGAAAAGATTTGCCATTAATAAATAAATGAGCTGTAGGAGTAGAAGAAAGCGCATCAATCATATAAATAAATATATCACCAAAATTAAATGCAAATAAAGTACAAATTAAAAATTGCCAACTAACTTTGTCAAAGGCTTTTTAGCATCCAATGCTAACACTTCTGCCAGTAAAGGTAAAATGGACCCTTATTCAATAACATGCAGTAATGTTCTTGTATCTGCAGAATATCTATTTCTCATAACCCCTGTTTGAACAGGATGGATAATAGAATCTAAAACAGAGGTTAACCTAGGTGCAAGTATTTTAGCATAGAGCTTACAATGTTGATTTAATAAGGAAATAGGAAGATAATTGGAAACAAGTGAAGGGTCTTTATTAGGTTTAGGCAAAACAACAATTAACGCTTCAGTAAAAGAACCTGTAGTAGTCCCTGTGGAAGTAAAAAAGGTAAATAAATTAAACAGATGAGGAATAAGTTGTGATTGAAATTCTTAGTAGAATTCTGCTGGAATGCCATCCAGTCCTGGGGATTTTTTTGTTTAAGACATTTAATGGCCAATCGAATTTAATCTTTAGTAATGGGTAGATCTAATTTGATTTTAGTTAAAAAGGGAATCTTGGGTACTCCACATTTATTTAAAAAAGAATCAATCATAGCCTAAAATTCAGCCATAATTTGTTTGAAAGACATTTGAACTAGGGGTGGGTGGGAAACTTCGCTCCTCCGGTGGAGCTTGCTGAGTTTTGCCCACTCCAAGCTCGAATCCGTCTACCGCTGCACGGCTGAGTTTTTTATTTTTTTATTTTTTTATTTATTTACTTTTTAGTCCTCATACCACCGTAATAGTCTGCAATTGTAACATAATAGACCCCATTGATCCTGCTCACCCTGGGTCCATGTTCCTGCATTCACTTTCGGGCCCACCAGGCCAGCTTCTTTTGTACGAGGCTTGGTGTAATCATCGGACCATCTTAAACCAGCCCCAATTTTGTGCCCCAACATACCAAAGGTAACCAGATGTTGCCCTCCCTTTGGTCCAATCTCGCCATATTCAGTGCAGCCCAAACCTCATAAGAAGGAGAAGCAGGGTCTTTCCATAATTTACAAATTTCCCTTCGGGCTAATGAAATCAAACATAGAAATAGACCCGTTTGTAGGCTAGATATACAATTTACAAGATCAGCACTTATACCAAATATGACTAGAGCCGGATCAAGATTGACCTTAAAATTAAAAATTCCAGTCAGTTCAAGCTCCACGTTCTGCCAATAGCCCTTCAACTGAATGCACTCAAAGAACATGTGGAGGTCATCTGCTTATATCAAACAACATTTAGGGCATTGAGGGGGTGGATCTGAGGCAAACTTTGCGAATTTTTTTGGCATATAGTACAACCTATTGATAGTGTAAAAATGATTCTTCTTCAGGGAGGCAGACTTAACAAACTTATATAGGTTGTTAAGAGAGAAAAAATAAAACTCTTCAGAACTATTTTCTAATACAGATGAATTCCAAACTAGAAGGCCAATTAGGATGGCGGACGGACCTGCGTCAGTCCTCCACCCCCGAGGTGGAGGGACCGTCCACAGGGGCAGCGGCGTTCCCTCCCTCGGAATTAGGATGTGACTGCCAACCTGGCGATCAAATCCCGTATACTTACGCCGCTAGGTTAAATATGCATGTTTTCCCTTTGCATGCACAAGGCGGCAGGCACCGCTCGGTGCCTGCTGCTTTGTGCATGCAAAGGCAGGGGGGTACCATAGGTACACCCCATGTGCACTCCCCACCCCCCCTTCACCCTGGGGGCCCGCAACAGGCCCCCAAAGAAAATACTGTATGCCTTTTTGTGGGGGCATTGCCGCTGCGGAAAGGCATGTCCCAAAGCAAATCCTAATATGGCTGGCGGTGTCTGATAGACACCGCCACCATATTAGAGCTTTTCCGCTGCGGTCTTCCTGTCCGCCGATGACCCCCCAGCCATCCTAATCTGGAGGGGGTCTTTACAATCACCGCAGCGGTGAATCCGCATCCCCCCGGGCCGGCGGTGGCTTCCGCCGGCCCGGAGGATGCAGATTCACCGCAATCATATTTGGCCCTTAGGTGTGGTGAAGGAAGCTCAATATCCTCCCTATCAAGTAGGCTCCTATACCATATCCCAACTTCCTTATTAATGGGAGGTGGATTTTGGAGCTTATATTCCACCTCCCAATTCCCGCCTATGTTTGCCTTCTCAGCCGCATACCATGAGCAAAGTTGTATAAACTTAAATCGGGAAAAGGAATCCCAAATCTTTGCTTTTAGGGGTGAACTCCGTCTGAAGAAATTAAATCAGACCATATCAGAGTTCCTGCGCGCTCGATTGGAACAGCCAAGCTATCTTTCAAACAAGCAGGCAAGCCCCAGGGAGTCCCACATTGGGGCAAAGTCGGAATAATATTTGATATCCCACCTTGCTTTGAGAGCATGCCAAGTATTAAGTGCTGATCTAATCACCTTTAAGCGGACTTTCTTAAAGAACGTGGGAGCCCCAAACTTTTACAGAAATCTAGGCCCCCCCCTCTTGATTGACCATGGCATTTAGGGTCTTCCCCCAGTTGTTATCTGTGGGGCTAGCAAGTAGACAGCGAATATTTTTAAACTGAAAGGCGAGACAGTAACACAATATGTCAGGTAAAGCTAAACCCCCTTAAGTAACCTTCTCTTTAGCTTCTTCCAGGAAAGTCTGGAGCTCTTGTTGGCCCAAATAAAGCTCCTGATCTTGCTCTGGATTTTGCAGAGGAGTTTACCAGGGAAGTCTAAGGGGATGGCGCTAAACAGGTAGGTCAATTTAGGTAGAATTACCATTTTGACTAGGTTTACCCGACCATATATTGTAAGTGGTAAACTCCTCTACCTAAGAAAAGAAAAGAAAAAGATGGTCGATTTCCTTCGAAACTCTCCTCAGATTAATCAGGGGAATGTTCGCCAGGTCCTGCATTATTGTGATCCCCAAGTATTTCAATTCTATACTGCTGCTCCTCTCCCAGCCTTCAATCCCCCAACACATTATCTCGGTTTTGGAAGGGTTAACTGCATACCCAGAGTACAGGCCAAACTCATTTAAGATATTTTCAACTTTTGGAAATATCTCTTTTGGGTTGCTAGTATAGACTAGCAGATCATCTGCATACAGAGCGAGTTTGGTGCTGAAATCTTGAACTCGAAAAGGGGATAATTCGAGCGTCGAGGCTAAGAGCTTGAGCCAGGGGTTCAATTTATATGTTAAACAACAGGGGTGAAATAGGACACCCCTGTCGCGTACCCCTCTGAATTTTAAACCTCGGTGTTAATATCCCATTAAGAAGAATAGTGGCTGAAGCGCCTTCATAGCATTTAACTAAAGTTCTTATAAATAATGGGCCAAAGCCCATTGCTCTAAGGGTTTCCCGAAGGAAAATCCAACCGACGCGATCGAAAGACTTGGCTGCGTCATATGCGGCCACGGCCAGGGGCTCCGCCTGTGCTACTGCTAGGTCTATACATCCTATGAATTGTACGGTCTGTTCTTGTATATATCGTCCCGGAGTGAACCCCTTTTGATCTATACCTATTACCTGAAGTACAACCCTGACCAATCTCCCTGCCAAAATGCTGGTGAAGATCTTATAATCCGCATTTAGCAGGGAGATTGGTCTATAGGAATCCGACTTGAGTGGGTCTTTTCCAGGTTTCAGTATGAGCACAATTGTTGCTTCCTTCCAGGACGGAGAGATTCCCTTCTCTGAAATATAGATGTAATTGAACAGTTCATGTAATCTGGGTATGATTGTCTCATCCAAAACTTTATAGACTTCTCCTGGTAGAGCATCCATCCCTGCAGCCTTAATCTTCTTCTTCGGTGCTCGGCCTTTCTAACATCTCTTGTCAATCCTTAGTCAGCACTGGTAGAGCATTATTTTTTAACCACGCTTGAGTAAGGTCAGTATCTTGTACAACATCCTCTTTATGTAATTGGGAAAATAAAGAAAGAAGACATTGCTGCATATCTTCATGATTACTTGAAGTTGCACCAGCCTCATCGATAATTAACTTATTGATATTATTCTTTGCTCTATCGACTTTTATCTTCCAGGCTAAGGTGGCACTTGCTCGTTCTCCGTATTCGTAGTTCGCCATTCTATGTACCTCCCATTGGGCCCTGACTTTTTCATCCAACTTAGTTCTATACTCAGAACGCACTCGATCTAGGTCCTTAAGGATTAAAGGGACAACCTCGGGTTGACAGTGCATCCTTGCATTTTCCAGTCTGGATATCTCAATTTCCATTTTTGGGAAATTCAACCTGTCTTCCTTATTTTTAAAAGATATCAGACTGTGGAACACCCCCCGGATGTAAACCTTAAAGGCATCCCATACATAGTCAGGAGAGGTTGAGCCTACATTATTGTTAGGAACCAGGTCTAGTCTGTCTTCTATGGCTATACTCAACCATCACATGATCGGCCCTGAGGGGATTAAAGAACCGCCCCTCCCTTGAATCAGTGCTTGGTATCTTTTAGTTTTGGGTTCCAGGTGCTGGGTGGTTGTCTCTAAGCTCTCAATCTGACTTGGGTTCACGGGCTCGTGTTCCCTTGTTTTTGGATCCCCTTTTTTGCATTGATTCTATTTACTACCCTGCCCTTTCCTTCCCTCGTTGCCTTGTTTTACGTTCGCCTACCTTTCCCTGTATTTAGCACCTTGCCCCTGGAGCACTTTGAGTTGTTATGTTTTTGGGATTACCGAGGTGAGACTGGGGCTCCAGTCTCCTCGGGTATCAGGAGAAGAAGAAGCGCTTGTTTGAGACTCTTGCCGGATACGTGAATCGTTGCATGGACTTCAAGCGGCGCACTCTGCTTCCGCATTTCTTGTAGGCAGTCCGCCTCATTGTGTGCCGCTTAGGCGTTTTCTGCCGCGCTGGAAAGAGCTGAGAACGCTGCTGATCCCGGAAGAGGGATTTTGTTGTTTTGTTATACCCTACCTATCCTAGGACGGAAAAGACACTCGTGGACATTCTTTTGGGGGGTTTTGTGCCCAGTTACATGGCTTTTTCCCCCCAGTTTCCCTTATTAGTGATTTTTGAATCCCCGAGTGCAGTCTCCTTTATCTTGGCCCCTTCCTGGAACTGGAAGCTCCGATAAACTTTGGAGTTACATCCTCCTTGCTGCCGAGACCTCCCGAAGCCGTTCCTGTATCAATCACAAGTAAGGAGGTCGTGTTTATTACATGGTGGAGTGCGGTTATGGGACAGGGTGGAAAAAGGGGGTACAAGGAGGACTAGGACTCAGGAGTAAGTCTGTGTATCTTGTTTTCCTAGATACAGAGGCGTGGAGGTGGTGGTCGGATATCGTTGTCCTGTCCAGCGTGGGGTGAAGCCTTTTGACGTCCATTCCCTTTGTTTTGCTTCCTGTCCCCTGTCCTGGACTCGAGTGACTTCTCATGGTTTTCTACTTCATGAGTCACATTTGAGTCAGGGTAGTGGATTGGGCCATACATCGTTCCTGCAGTGTCTGGGCCAGTGGGATCCAACAATTATCTAAAAAAACCTAGCTGTTGATTCTTTAATGTTGCTAGTTAATTCCTGATTAAGCAACATATCCCTTTTTAGCGTCCACCTAAGAGGTGGCTTAGATTTACTACCGACATATAAAAAAGTTATTGGGCATGGTCCGAAACGATACATGGAAGAATAGAAATATCTACCACATTTTCCAAGCCCGCTCTGTCAGTGAAAATATAGTCAAGTCTCAAAGAATGACCATGTTTTTTACTGTAATAGGTGAACCCAGATCCCATTCCTTCCTTGGCTCCCCAAACATCCACCAAACCGAGATCATGGATCATATTGATCATCACTTGTCCTGTACGCGGTGCAACCACGTATTTACTATAATTAGACCTATCTTGAGCAGATTAAGAAGTACATTAAAATCTCCCCCGATTATTTCTGGGATTGTAACTTCTATCAGTTTGGCGAGTACTCTGAGAAGGCAAGCGGGATCATCTATATTAGGACCATATTATGATAACAAAACAAGTTTGGTCCCCCCCAAAACCGCCCGTCCCAGGATCCATCTACCAGAACAGTCAGTTAAAAAAGACTTAATGATACTACTAACTCCCTTTCTGATCAAAACAGCTACCCCCTTATTATGTGTCGTATGTTGAGGACAAAAAAGTGTTCTATCCATTTATATTTGCTAAAGACATCCCTGGCCTCTAAATAGCTTAGATGTGTTTCTCGTAAAAGAAAGACCTGTGCAGATGACTGTTCAAGCTATTTCATAACCAGCCGCTGTCTTCTGCTGCATCGTAACCCGTTAACATTCTATGAGATAAATGTTGTCCTTGTAGGAGTCATTTTTTTACTGCCTACTCTTTCTCCTTCCCAGGTCTAATGGCCAGGGCAAACATCTTTAATTTTACAAAAAAACAGACAGGATATGAGGATGTTATTTTTCCATTTTTTCCCACTGCAACCCCACCCGTGCACCCGCCAACCCTTTCCCACCCTCTAACCCATTGTGACCCCTTCAATCCTCTATACCCCTGGGGAACCCTCCCTTTTCTCTTGGGCATACACCCTTGGTCATAGTTCCATCCCGGTGTGTGGCCACATCCAAAGAAAAAAGAAAAATATGATGATATAGTGAACCACACTGAGGAGTGCCAGCCCCAGCTCTCTGCTCATAAAAGTAAAAGGTTAAATGACCCTATTAGAGGTCTATATGCCTCACCATATTTGTACTTTACTAACAACCCCTCCTCCACCTCTGCCATGATCTACGTCCTCCCCTCCGCCTCCTCGCTTTCTGATCTTTTCTATTAAAGAATCCACTTCATCCAATTGGCGCATATTATACAAATGGTTGTCCTACATAATACGAAGAGATGCAGGAAATCTTAATTGAATCTTAGCGCCTAGTTGGTTCAGTATAGCCATCCTTTTGCCCAGTTCCCACTGCCTCGTAGCTTTACTATGTGGCACGTCAGACCGGATGGAAAAAAAAAGGAGTGGATGTCGAGTTACATTCCAGTTTACCAGCTTTCAGGGCAAGAGATAAAATCCTCTCTTTGACGGAATATGTTTGAAAATTTACAAGTATTTTCCTAGGGCGGGCTCTTCCCGCAGATCTTCTAAATGGGTCTCGATGGACCCTTTGAATATCAGCAAACAGATCCAAATCTTCATCTGAAGGTTTTAATACATGTGTCTTCAAAAGGGAGACTACAAAGTTCTTTATATCGCTTCCCTCGAGATCTTCCGGGACATTCAATAATTCCAAGTTATTTTTCCTTGAATGATTTTCGAGCCGCTCAATATCGTCTTTTAATTCCTGATTCTGCTGGATCAGCTTATTCATCATGAGGGAGGAAGCACTTATAGACTCCTAAATTTTTGGTATCTCAGCTTCGAGCGCATCTGTTCTCTGTGAGACCTCCTCGATCTTTGACGCCAGAAGATCACATGAGGCTTCAAAGGCCTCTTGATTAGGCTCTAAAGTTGTGAATCTCCTATCTATATCGTCCCTCAAACTCAATAAAATATCAGCCATCGCCCCAGGGACAGGAGCATGAGGTGGCTGAGATATACCAGGAAGAGTATCAGGAAGAATAGGGCCCGGCTAGTTGTGGTTTCAGTTGACACTTTGATACTCTTGCCTCTGCCCCCTCTCTGAAGAAGTACCGGGCGTATCCTCCAGGCCTGAATTTTGTATGTCTAGGGCTGAGAAACTATTTGAGAGTTCCACCAATGGATACACTTCTATTAAGCATTCTTGTGTTGGAGGGTGTCCCGACTTATCAGAGAAAGTATTAGAGGGGGGTAGTTTGCTTACTCTAATGTCCAAGCCGATGGAGTTTGGAACAAGAGGATCGAGGGTAGCCAAGGCCGAAGCCCCCTTAGCAGCCATACCTTGTTTAGAAGCCGAAGCTGAGGTAGAGGTGGAGGTAGTACTACAGATCTTATAATAAGATTTTAACGATGGAGTCATTTTTAACTTCGAGGAAAGACAGGCTTTCTTTGCTTGTTTGCTCTTGCGCCTTCTCTTGCCTGGGGGAAGTAGCTTGTGGGGCCTCTTTCAGGACACTGGTATCTCTTGACTGCCTTATACTGGCCTTTACTTCCACTATTGGTGGCGGATCTTCCTTTAATTTAGACTGGATTGGGAGGTTAACCAGGGCTCTATTGTGCAGCGTGTAGCGCCCGACCACAGTTTTAGAAGAAATAGCAGCTTTAGTATTTAACAGACTGCACTCCAACTTGCCATCTTCCCTATTCACCATACACTGCAGTCTTCTGTTATTGTTATTATTACTAATATTACTGCTATCACTGCTACTGTCGCTGCTACTGGCAAGATCGTGAAGCTCTGGAATCTCCCTGAAAGCCTCCCAATCCACCACCCCAGCGCCTGATGCCCAAGCCCCCGTCTCTTCCAGGGATACTCGCTATTGAAGACAATGAAAAAATTAAAATGGAGGCTCTTACCGCACTCGTTGCTTCCCCCACTCTCCTCCCCTGCTCATATTTTACTGCAACAGAAATCGATGGGCTCCGAAGTGCCTCTTCCACCCTTACAACAGGGAGCGGGATCGGGAGCTACTGCCGAAATGGTACTGGGCAGAGAAAGCCTTCCGGGAGCTCCAGGAACTCGCCGCTTCCATTCTTTTGCAACCCGAGAGGTCCTCCGGTGCTCTACCGGGGTTTTTCACCATCCAGGTAGCCCGTACCGTTCCGCGACTTCCAGGTAAGATGTAAGATGTGAAGGGCGAAAGGCAAAGAGCGAAGGGAAAAAAAAGACGAGGAAAACGGAAACCAAAGAAGCCGCTAGCTAGCACTTCCAGCGTGGATCAAAGACGCCACACATCTCGGGAGCTCCGCCTACGGCCGTTAGCTTCCGGCGGCCATGTCCCCTCCCTGCATGGCTGAGTTTTAACTTGTGAAGTGGCTCGCTAACCTTAAGTTAGCGAGCTAAAAAACTGAGCGCTATACTGCCTCCCAGTGAGATTTCTCAACGTGGGCGGTCATTGAAGGTCACTACCGCTCACATTGTGAAAGCTGCCCCTTACGATAAGAAAGCTGGTGCTCTATTAGAATATCTGCTTGAGTGGCAGAAAGAAGCATTTCCTCTGGCACACCGTGTGGTGCCATTCGTGCTGATTGCACAGCGGGGTACAAGCTCCTGGCGATAAAGTCATTGCAAGCGGCGCGACATACTAAATTCCAACGCTCATGGAACTCCATGGAACTCGTAGAATTCTGGCCACCCCTAATTTAAACTTGTTCACTCAAACAGAATTTTATTACATGGTTTGTAACCCCTGTTTCACTTTTGAGAGATGTCCTCTAGTTCTTAAACTGTCTGCTGTGTTAGGGCATGAGAAATGGAGGGTGATCCTGGGGTAAGGTCCTGCAGCCCATCAGGAAGCAAGTGTAATGCAGATACAGCGCTTCACTGGTACATTTTTGAGGCAAAATTCCATCTTTGTAAGGCTTTGAAAGTGTGCTAAACATATAAAGACGTTATCTCTCTCCTAGGAACTTGTAAATTGTAAACCAAAAAAATACTGTCCCTCTTTAAATAAATGTATGCTATAGTTAGATATTCTTGTGAAAACATTTTGCAGTATAACCTGACACAAGTATTTGAGCTGGAAGATATTGTTCCTTATTGCTGTGAATAAAAAACAAATATTCAACCTTTTTGTGTTTAATGGTACAAATATGAAAGAATTGTGAAACCTGGATTATTGTCTGTGACACTCTGTTTTGCATGTTACTTCACTAAAATAGCTAATGTATCCATTTTATAGAAAGATTGGCCAGAGGATATTATCACCGAAGACTATGAACCTTTAAAAATGGAAGCAGACACAGAATATTCCTTTGATGAAATTTCAGAGCATCTCCGCAAATTTGCTCCAATGCACAGTGAATTCTTTGCAAGCATGGAAATGAAGATAAGTGAACATGAATCGCTCCTGAAGCAATACTATTCTCAATTGTTCATGCCCAAAAGGAGCGAAGACAAACGTGATCCTACACATGTGCAAAGTAACTATATATTTTTTTTATTTCTCTTGAAAGTTTATCTTGAAAAATATATTTTTAAAGCCATGGGAAATCTGCCATATTTAAGCATATCCGCAAGGGAGGAGTAGACTTCTTTCCAAGGTGGCTGTACCTGCCATTAGAAGAGCTGTTTTGTGGGAAAACACTCTGGCTAAACGCCCTCCAATGCCCATCTCTGCTAGCAGACCTGACTCCAGCAAATGTTGGTACTGATAATGTGCTAAGAAAGTGGACATACTTTTTATTTAGTCTCATAGGGTTACTTTCTTTGTTGATTTAGATGATACCTGACTACTTATCGTTTTGGATGGTAATATAGCAGAGATAATCGGCCAATTCCTGAGCTGCATGGGTGAAAACAGTGTGAATGGCGAAGGCACATGTTCTAGTTACTTCAGTTAAGGTTGAAAACACTTGAATTAATCACTGCCTGCTAATACCTCTATATACTAGGCTGTCTTCACAAGGGTTCAATAGTCAAGGCATATATTGAAGTCTTACGATTGATTCAACAGCACCCGGATAGGCATATTTACTTATCCTATAGAAAACAAGCACAATTCATTAGGGTAGCAAAAGTGTATATGTGCATATTTATGTTAAAGATGCGCCCCTTCAACGTTGTGATTGATATTTTACCAAACACGGAGTCCACGCAGATTGATGCAGGCACACTTTAATTTTAATTGCAGGTTGTAACGGTCCCAGTTAGTAGCGCTTTTGTAAACAGGAGACCTTTAAACAGCAGGTTGGCACAAGTTGCGCAGGCAATAAACTGAAGTCACAAAGTGAGCTGACAGCAGATTCCAGAAGTAGCACATGCACACTTTCATTTAAAGAGGAGGTTGCAGAAGTAGTACAGGCACACCTATGACAGACAGCAGCAGCAACGTTACTCACGTAAAACGCTGACTCACTAGATGAAAACAGGGAGTCCTTTAAGTTTGCTCTAGTGCCAGATGATTTAGTAGTAGTATTACTTCAGCAAAGGTTATTCCAATGCTCCGGGTTGAGACTGTCCGTTGGAACCAGACCCCGGTGGGGCACCCAGACGCAGAAAAGTAATTTTAAACGTTTCTCTTCTTGTATTTGGTTGAAATGATGACCTCTTTAAATTCACTGAAGTCCCTTTTCTTTTAAATGGGTCCTTTTTTACCTCATCGCCAGTGTTGCATTCAGTAAAATAAAGATGATGTGTCCTTGTTGTAATATTCAAGTAGTATATTTATTCTTGGTATTAGATGGTCAGGTACAGCAATAAAGAAGAAATGTAGTCTGGTAAGAAACCCCAACGGGAGCAGATAACTTCCTGCTCAGCCTCCAGGTAACTGATAAATCCCTTGAACAGCAACAGGTAGAATCATGGATGACATCACAGAGACATGACATAGACAAGCAGACACTAACACTAAGGAGGCACAAAGAGGGAGGAAGAGCATGATGTAACACTGAGTTACTGCAGCTTTGTGATAGACGTGTTAAGCAGTTGCTTCTAATTTGATAGGTGTTTTTGAAGGGCTGCATCCTTGTTAAATAATTCAAGCTGCTGATTCTGGCTCGAAAGGGGCATCTAATTAATACTTACAGTAGTCTAACTATGTCAAATGCCAAACCAATATTCTTTGTAAATTTTCAATCCTTATTTATAGAGTTGTATATAGCGCAAACCTAACCTTTTCGGCTATCAGAGCACTGTACATCAAAAAAAGGTAACATCAATGAGTATCCAAACATGTTTATAACGAGATACGCAGTTTGAAACGAAGGATCACAACTATAAAATCCGAATTTGGTATTGGCCACAGAAACAATAGAGTTGCAACATAGAAAATAACAATGGGTATGTAAAAGTAACAAATAGTCTCTCGGAAAAGCAATGCCCCAGATGAAAAAGGCTAAGTAAGTTACATCATCATTGAGGAAGGAATCTTTTAATTAGTAAAGGCTTTACTTCTTTTTTTTAAAGGGCTGTTAAAGGATTGGACCTAGACTCAGGTAGAAAAGAGTTCCCGATTTTTGAGACAATCTGAAGAAAGCAAACCTGTGGGATTTAAAAAAAAATTTTTTTGTAGGGCTTAAGTAGTAGAGAGCTTGTGCATCATGATGTTCTATTCCTGCCACATAAAATGACTTTCTAGGGCAGGTTGGTTGGAATGCTGCGGTGAAGAGCTTTATGAGTCATGTAAGCTCTTTGTAGATAGATCCTTGTCTTATAGGGTAGCCAGTTCAGTGCTTTGAGGCCTGGGATGATATGATCACTTCTTTTTGAGCCTGTAATGAGCCAAGGAACTGCATTCAGGGTTGCCTTCAGAGACGGGTGTTTTGCTTTCGATAGGCCCTCAAGGAATGCACTACTATAGTCTAGTTTGGAGATCACAAATGCTTGAACAGCTGTCTTGAGATCTGCAGTGGAAAGGAAATGTTTTAATTTCCTTAATGTGAACAGTTGGTAGTTGACCCCTCCGGTTGAGGCACTGATGTGATTCTTTATAGAAAGGTCATTGTCCAAGATTAGGGATTGTGATGAGTTGATAATATATGGGGTACAATTCAAGGCTGTTAGAAGTGAGAGCCATTCTTTGATGTTAGAGTGTGATTATGTGGTGGGATTAAGTGGAATTCAGTTTTGAGTGTGTTAAGTTTGAGGTGGTTACGAGTCAGCCAAGTGTTGTTCGGGATGCTTGTTTCTTCAGGTGAGGTGATTTTCAGTTAAATTTCTCTATCATCAGCATACATATGGTAGGGGATGTTTGAGAGTTTGAGGATTTCGATCAGGCGCATTGTGGAACACCAATCATGACTGGCGTAAGGAGAACCATTTTAAAATGGCACAGGAGAGACCCATCTTGCATTCTAGGAGATTCTTAAGGCTCTTGTGTTTGACCATGTTGAATGTAGCCGATAGATCAAGCAAGATTCATTCTCATTGAGTAATCGCAGAGCAACATCAACAATGACCCAGCCTGAAACCTTATTGGCACTGGTCAAGCAGTTGAAATTGCTTGGTGTGATTGCAAAGTTGTCGGTGCACACATTTTTCCAAGAGCTTGGCCAAAGTCTGGATGTTGGAATTTGGGCGGTAGTTGTTAGGATTTGACTAGTTGGTGTTGTTTTTTTTAATTTTAAATATTAGGGTAACTTGGCCACTTTTTAGACAAACTGGTATAGAGCTTTGTGTTAGAGAATCATGGATAATCCTACTACACACTAGAGAATTATGTACAGCCAGAGAATATCTTAAGCACTGTGTAATTAAAACCGTATTAAGCCATCTGTGGGATATTTCCACTAGTGAGCTGTGCTTCAAAAAGCTGGTGAGCTGAGGCTCACTGGAACGCTCCTACTTGTGGACAAGGTGACGGAATATGTGCTCATTGATGTTAAGACTTGGGTGATGGACAGGGGGAATCCTGGGATCTGTGTGATGTTATTGGCCCTTGTTCAGGACTTTGACCTAATATTTAGATTGTCTACTAGTGATTCTGATGGGTATGATCGTTCAGCAGGTTTAGCGGTGGCATGGTTGTTCTTTTCTTCTAGGGGTTTGTTGCCGCACTGCTCCTGACACTGGGACAACGCTGGACGACTGATGGGGGCCATATTGGGCCTCTATACTTTATATTGTTTCGGGTGGGAATTGGGCTGGGGGGATGGAGCAGCTACCTATTTATTGTGAATAGAAGGGGAGTGGGGTAGCTCACGTTCCCTGGAGTTGTTCATGGATGGGCGAAATGCACTGTGCATGTTGGGGGTGGAGGGCGGTTCTAGTCTTGTTAAGCAGGGCAGCAGGGAGAGGGGTGAGTTCTCATGGCTGGGGGCAAGTTTGGGTTTAATTTGTTGGGTGGATGCAGTGTTGGGTGTTTTGCAGCAGGACGAAGTGGCAGCTTTTATAAGTTTATTATAGCTGGCATCTATATCCAGATCACAGAAGCGGAATTTCAATGCATTGTCTTTGACGTTAAAGCCCTAGAGGCTGTCCAGACAGACGCTACCGAGGGTTTGCGGTGCTATATATCCTTCATGATTAACATTGTATTATCATCTGAGACAAATGGCGAAAGGTCAGGGACTTAAACTTATTACATTGAATGTCAATGGGTTGGGAGACAAAATCAAGAGAGGTATTGTGCTAAAGTATGTCCACCGCCAGGGACTTGACTTAGCGCTGTTACAGGAAACCCACTTGATTGGTAATTCTTGCATGACCCTCAATAAGAAGGGGTATCGAATGGTGGCACACTCGGGTTTCACCACCGGGTCCAGGGGTGTGGGGATCCTCCTTCATAAAGGATGCCCCTATGTAATACAAAATACTTGGACGAACCCACAGGGTAGGTACGCAGCTTGCACAGGTATGTGGGAGGGAAGAGTTTTAAACATCGTCTCTGTGTATGTTTGACATTGACAGATGTGGGGGCGTTATTGTTGAACTTACCAGTGGGGACCTTGGTTGTGGGTGGCGACTTTAACCTGACGACTGACGGACTACTGGACCGGTCCCTGCCCAGACGTTACTCGGTACACTGCTCACAGTTATGGGATTTTATTAACGCCCTGGGGATGGTGGATATCTGGAGATGGTCGCACCCCCATGACACACACTTTATGTTTCAGTCTGGTGTACACAGCAGTCAAGCACGGATCAACTATTTGTTCACACATGCACAACACATGTATGAATTTTCTGATTCTGCGTGCTTGGCACGGGGGTTTCGGATCATTCCCCTGTTCTGGCAGTCCTCGTACACAGCGCACTCCACAACCTGGTCTGATATGGATTCAGCCATGGGCAATAAAGATTCCACATATCAAGGAAACCTTGCGGAAGGATACTGAGTATTATTTTGAGGAGGATTTAGGTTCGGTTAAGTCGTCAATTACACTGTCTGCTGTGGTGGGGCACAGGACTGAGCGCAATCGGAGGGTGTTAGAATTAGAAACTGAGATCTTAGGTCTTGAAGATGCCATTTCCCAGGGCCCAGATCCTGATGCTCAACACCGGCTAACTATTAAACGACAGGATTATAGATAGTATCTCCTGGAGGACACCAATAGACGTGCTTTGGCGACCCGGCATCAGGTATATGAACAGGGCGAACGAACCGGCAAATTATTGGCATGGTTGGAACGCAAAGAGCAGTCGGCGAGGTGGATACGTGCAGTTAGGGGGCCTGATAACGACCTGATTACAGACCCTCAGGAGATTGCTGAGACTTTTGCGAACCACTACAAAAATTTATATGGTATTCCACATAATTCACAAGCTTCGATGGCTGCGGAACTCCTTGCTGCTATCGTGGTAACAAGTATCTCTTTACAGGGCAAGGAGACATTGGACGCTGACATCTCGATTAAGGAAATTCAGAAAGCAATTCAGGACATTATCGCAGGTAAAGAGTTGGGCCCTAATGGGCTCCCTATTGAGCTGCTCAAACCCATGGCTTTTAATCTAGCACCGCATTTGCTCAATCTATATAATGAAAGTTATGAAAACACCCTCCTCTCGGCAGATATCCGAGCAGCAACCATCGAGCTTATCCACAAGCCTGGTAAACCGGTAGATGAGTGCGCCTCGTACAGACCAATATCTCTGATAACAGTGGAAGCCAACATTTTAGCCAAACTATTGTCTACTCGACTGATCCCCTATCTCGCCGATCTGGTACACCCGGACCAGACCGGATTTACGCCAGGATGCAACACAGCGCTTAATCTGCGTCGAGTACATGGTGCATTGGGCCGTGTAGACACACTGGAGGAAGTAAGGATCTTGCTTGCGCTTGACGCAAAAATGGCATTTGACACCATAGCCTGGGAATATCTGTTTGCAGTTCTTGCCCGCATTGGGTTCGGACCCAAGTTCATTGGGTGGATCAAACTGCTCTACACAGAACCCATGGCACATGTTTCAGTAAATAACCATCACTCCACTCCTTTCCTCCTGTGTCGAGGCATGAGACAAGGATGCCCGTTATCTCCGCTCCTTTTTGCCATGGTTCTTGAACCTCTGGCAGTTTGGATAAGGGGAGACCCAGGTATCAGGGGCATCAAATGGACGAATGAACATGAAGACCGCATATCACTCTACGCGGATGATATTCTGCTTTATCTTGCCTCGCCGGTGCGCTCACTCCGTCGCGTACTGCATATTTTTCATATTTTCGGGGTGCACTCTTTGTACCAGATAAACTGGTCTAAATCCCAGAAGTACCCCCTCTGGGGAGATCCCCCACAAAGTCCTCAACGGTATGATATCCCGGTGGCGTCCCAGGGCTTTCGTTATTTGGGGATTTTTATAACTACCAATGCCGCACTATTTTCTTAACAGAATCTGTTGGGGCCGCTACAGATGTTTCACTCGGATGTTACACATTGGAAGACGCTCCCCCTCACGCTGTTGGGACGTGCGTCTCTATTCAAAATGCTCACTCTGCCGCACTTTCTTTAAGCCTTGCAAAACACCCCTAACACTGTTCGTAACACTTATTTTTTGCAGATTGAGGCGGCTGTGACAGAGTTATTGTGGGACAATAAGCCACCTCGGATAGCCGCAAACAAGCTCAATATGGGATGGTATGATGGTGGTATTGGGTTGCTAGATATTCGCCTTCACTATCAGGCTTCACAACTCACGGCCAAAAATCAATGGGTGTTCGGCGACATGATGATCCCAGCTTTCGCACTAACCATTGGCTAATGGGGAAGGGAGGCGACAACAGGGCGTTATACACTAATCATAGGAAATTACGCCTGACCATCCCTACGGCGCGTACGGTGGAAGTGTGGCATGGGGTGCAGCAGTGGTTGGGTTGACAGGGGTGAATAATGAAGGCTACCCCTCTATGGGAACCAGACTTTCTGGGATGACTCAGTACCTCCGCGGGGTTTGATAAATGGGACACGATCAGAATCTCCACTGTGGGTAATATGTGGGTAAAGGGCAGGAAGGCATCATTTACGGATCTCCAAATTAAATATCAGCTAGCACCGTCGGAAAATTTCTGATATCTTCAGATCAGTCATGCCATAGACTCCGCACTCCCAAAAGATACCCCCCTTCTGAACTCCTCTTCAAGACAGGCTCTTGCTGGATCCCATGGCTCGCACAGCCTTTTCCTTCACATACAAGAAACTGATCAATAATCGGACCGACCCGATGTTGAAGCTGCGGGCGAGTTAGGAGGTTGACCTGAGAGAAATAGCAGATGAGGACTGGTCGGAGGCAGTGGCCTCACCCTGAGAAGTGGCCATCCCGATGCGACTTCGGTTGGTCCAACTTAAAATTCTCCATAGAGTGTATTTCAACGCCACACTGCCATGCCAATTGGGCAGGAGACCTGATGCACTCTGCCTCCGACACTGTAATCAGACTGGTACATTCATGCATATCCTGTGGGAGTGCCCCCACATACAACAGTACTGGACAGACATCACCAGACAATTGACTAGGACTTGTGACAAACCTATACATCCATCTCCCACACTATGTCTCCTCCACATCTGGGAAGCTGGGGTGGAGTATAGCGAAGCGGAACGTTGCTCAGAAGTGAGGCGTAGACACAGTACCACAACTGAGAGACCGGGCGAAAGATATGAACCATGCCATGATTGCCGAAAAAACTGTATACAAGGGGAGAGTATGTCCTCAGAAATGGGATCATAAATCGGGGCGATGGAATGAATATAGGGGGGAGATATGTGTATTGCCTACGGTGGAACTGAGGAGGGAAAGACTGTCGGCAGTTGAGGGAGAGGATGAGGCTACTACGGTGAATAACAAGGACAGTTATGATTAGGGTGGACCAGTAATATTTCCTGACCTGGGGATGCAGAAATAACCCTCACAATGATTATTTAGATGTTTCCAGAGTGTACTCCGCTGGGCTCCTGCGGGGTTGATGGTTGGTAATGCAATGCTGTAATCTTATGAACAATTGCCAGAGATGTCAATGTTGCTGCAGTTTGATTCAAATAAAAAGTGTTTAAAAAAAAATCTGGTAAGAATATCCATCAAGTCTATGCTAGTGGACATGGCTGGTTTATCTAAAAGAAGCAATGCTTGGCTAGTTTTGAACAATTATAGAATCTCAATCCCCAATCTTATTTCCATGTAGGGTACAGTAATAGCATTAAAGAGAAATTTCTAAAATATTGCTTTGGTCTGCTATACTCGCCTCCGTGGAAGAGAATCACAGGCTCAAACAGGTGTAGATTATGCATTGAAGGAGTAGAGGACTTACCTCACTAATTATGTGCCTGCACAGATCTGATGTGGGACTGGAGATTGCTCTTAAAAGCATCTTGTAACCAAAGAGGAATCCGCACACCAAGGCAGGCTGTGTTGGCCTGCTTCGCCCCAGTTAATCAGCAACTGATTTGCTGCTTATTGACGTTCCTCAGAACTGTGGAAATGGCAGCTCTACCAACATAACCAGAGTGTCCCTACACTCTTGGGCCTCTTTGCTCGATAACCGATTCCATGCGATCAGTATTTAATTAATTCAAATATATCTCCTTTCAGCATCTAAAACTGCACTAGCAGGAACTTGCCTTCAGAGCTTAGTTTTACACCTCCCTTCTTAGCACCCCTCGTCCGACAGGCAACAATTGTACATCCATTGTACCACTACCTGCCACCCCTCATGAATTTACACAATTGTTTACGAATATTTACACAGACAAGGGCCCGGGACTTAGTGAACAAACTGCATTTCGCTGCTAATGAGATTTAAATTTGGCACTCAGCTAGATCCCCCTGTGTCCTGTTTTATCCCTGCTCGTCTGTACATTGTGTTCCACAGGAATCATTGCACATCCAAGTAACCACTACCTGCCAAATCATTGTGAATTTGCACAGCAGGATTTAAAAGTTCAAAAAGGCCTGGCATTCACCGAATAAACTGTCCAGATCACAACCTACTGCTAATAAGCTTTTTATCTTGGCACCCGAAGAGTCCAGTCAGGAGCCTTGCTTACCACACCTGAACCTAGACATTTACGGGAAGAACTTATCACTGCAGGGGCCTTCTAAGCCTGGGCAGATCAGTTCCGGTAAGCACTAGGAACTCTGTCTACAAAAAAGTTTTGTCATTTTAAAACGGGGCAAAATCTCACCTGCGCAGAGCCTGTGTTAGAAGAATCATGACTTGTAGATTGGTACAACATATATGGTTAATTGTCACTACGGTGCATCTGCTATTGTACTGCTGGCAATGCTTTTTAATGTTTAATCATAAATGGCATTTTTATCACTAATTATGTTTTTAGCTTGTTTTTATTGTTCTTAAATGGTTTTAATTAGCTGTGCAATAACAATAAACTTGAAACATGATAAATAAGGTACAGCAGGGAGTGTTTGATCTCGTTGAGGAGCTTGCATGGTAAGAGGTCGTTGAAGTAGTTAGACTGTTTCAGAGATGTTAATAGTTTTAAGTTGTCGACTTCATGAAAGGTTTTAAAGATGGAGCAAAAAGCATTGTTTTTTGGCTTATGGCGGCCTTGATAGGTAAGAGTTTCACAGCCTTTCAGAGATCAGTGTCAATTTTTTTTGTGTTCTCGATAAGGAAGGAGGCAAATACTTCTCAGTTGGGAAGAGTTATATCATCTGAAGAAAGTGGATTGCATTTGATTTTTGTGTGAATTTTACACAGTTTTTTGAGGCGATTCTTGGCCTAGCTTAGTTGATTTCGGGAACATCCTGCTTTGGAATTTCTGATATGCCTGTTGTAGGTGCTCAGTCTCAGAAGTATGAGGTAAGAGAGGTTGTAAGTCTCCAAGACAATTCCGCTAGTCTTAGAGAGCGGTGTTCTTAATTAATGCTACAATAAACCATCATTTGTTTTTTTTGATCTGGACTCTCGTAGTTTTTTGGGGGCAATTGCATCCGTGATGTTGGACATGGAGTTGATATAGTATTCAGTGAGGTTTTGCATGACTGATATGTTAAAAGGTGGAGACAGGATATTATTACTGTGAGCTGACAGCATGATTGGGTTAATATTTCGGATGTCGCTGACCCAATGTTTGTCTTTCATTGTTTGGCCTTTTGTGGTAACGACCCTTTCTGCTATGAAGAAGGTGATGCAATTGTGGTCTGTCCAGTCACATTGTAGGATAGATTCAATTTAGATGGTGTTCTCCTTTGCTAATATTAAGTCTGAAATGGCCCCTTTATTATGAGTTCGGCTGTTTCAGGTTTGATACAAGTTGAGGACATAGAGGAAGGAGTTGAAAATATTCACCAGCGGGTTGTTCATGTCTTTCTAGTGGATTTTGGAATCGGCAAGACAAATCTGGTTGCTGTGTTGTCCCTTATTGGTAGAGATGACCTCCAGGATTTTCTCGTTAAATGTGTGGTTATCTCCTGGAGGGTTGTAGATCATGTGCAGCGTGAAAATTGTGATGTCTTTAATTTAAATGGTAATACCCAAATATTCGCAGGAGGCCAGTGGCTGAGTATGAGTTCGTTTTATTGAGAGATTGATCCGATGGAAACAGGCAGTGCCACACCCTGGACAGCCAGAATCGTTCTAGCGAATGATGTCATGGATGGGAGGGACTAGAATGTGCAATATAGGGGATGAAGATTAATTCAGCCATGTTTCAGTAAGTATTAAATATTGAGGTCAAGATCGAGAATAAGGTCAGCTGGATCAGCAGTTATGTTTCACTGCTGAAATGCAATTGAGTAATGAGCATTATAGGTATGTTTTGCTGTCAGTTGTAGACGAATGAGATATGGAGACTTGTTTGAGGTGGAACTAGGATGGGGTTCTCTGAGTAGATGACTGACAATTGTCTGGAATTTTCCAGCGGACATAATGTCGACTGTTGGAGCTGGTTGTATGAGGCGAGAAGGGAGAGGATATTGTTGTTGGATATATGACTAACCAACCTGGGGGGTCAAGAGGAGTGTTCTAGGTTCGGTTTGCATCTCCAAACAGGTGTTGGCAGAACTAGCAGCAAGAGGGTGTTTGAGGATGATAATGTTCCTGTAGTGCATTGTGTGATTCAACCACTTATGTTCTAGGTTTGATGTAACATACAGTAGATTCTGTATGTCAGCCCTCACAAGCTGTAGTTCTGTTTTTAGGTTGTTGAGCATTGAATAGAGATTACAGGTACTATTGCTTCGATTGGGAAGAGATTTGTGAATGCTTTTGGGGGTGAAGGTGGAGGTCAGGTGTTTGGGGCTGTAGTTTGGAGAGTTGGGAGAGCCCAGAGAGATGATGATGGGGGTTTGGTTGGTGTCAGTACTATGATGAAGAGTTTGGAGGTTAGGTGGAAGGTGGTCTTGGAGACTAAAAGTGTGGTGACTCCTATTGAGATCCTGTGGTGTGAGAATAGTGTCATAGAGGAGCTTGTCAGATCTAAAGAGATGGGTGGTTGGTAATTTGTAGAAATTTTGATCAGCAGCTCAATATTGGATAATTGATCAGAAATGTTGTTGTTCCTGTCCCACCTGAGAACAATATTGATATTTAATTCCCCTAATGAGTGGAGAGGAGAGTTGTCAGAGAGATGGTGTCTTGGGGCAGGGTCGGCAGTCTTGAGGGAGTAGAGTGTACTCTGGACTGTGGTCATGCCATGAGTGGGAAAGTGCTTTGGTGCCATAGGAGAGTAGTGGATTGAGGTGGGAAAAGGAGTGGATGGGATGTGGTTATTGCTCCGAAGGGAGTCAGTTGGTAGTGGTGACAAGAGCGCAAAGGAGGGACTACATTGTTGCCTATCATATTTTTTATGTAGGAGAAGTAATCGCCTAAAAGCTCCAAATTGCAATTAGAGGATTGAATGACTACAGTGCCGTTGTAAATGGAGATGATGGCTTCCGTATTGTACACAGATAAGGGCACAATAACAAGTTTCAAACCATGCAGTATCTTCTTGGTGTAGGTGACCTTCAGTAAGGAGGATAGCGCTTTTCTCCACTGAGCACAACATTTGGTAAAGAATATTAGATAGTTGATTATGAACCACTCATTGGAGCAGATGTAGGAATTCAGTATAAGGGTTTCTTTATTCGATTAGAGCATTTTGTGTTTGAGATTTTTTGTGGCGGTTCAGGTTAAGATCTGGGGATAGTTGAATTTAAATGGATTGTGGCCAGGGGGGAGACAGTAGGGCATTCAGCGCACTGATATGGAGTGGTTCCATGCACGTTCACTGATTGGGAGGAGTGAGTGAGTGGTAGAACATGTAGTTCTCTGCCCCTAATGGAGGGAACCCCTTCCCAAAGTGGCTGCCCCTTCGGAAGCAGCAATGTGGGCTGCTTCTTAGTATAGCGGAAAGTCCTATTTCAATTTCTGTTGTAGTGCTGGTGCATATAGTCCTATGTCGCTACCCATGAATATTGATGGGAGAGGGCTCAGAGGACAGAGTTAGGAGCCATTTCAGGTGAGAGAAGAACCCCCAATAATGAAAAAAGTAAAGGGGCTGAACTAATATACCCAGGAGAAACTGGCTGGTAAAATGTCAGCCAGTAATTTGAACAAGGATTCCCATGATGTTCAGGGGAATTCAATAGAGAAGGGAAAACATAGCATCTGTAGAGGGGACAGGAAAAAAGGGCCACCAAGGCAATACAGTTCTCAGTGCATGGGGGAGCAAAGTCTCCTAGATTTTATGCCCAAAACAACAGCCCACTAGAGGAACTAGGGCCCCGGGTACAGAGCCGCCTCGCAGTAGCTACTGCATCGAGGTCCCCTACAGTTTGTGCACAAAAAAAACCAGCAACAAAGTTGATCATCGCACACATGACACAAACCAGGGGCAGAGGAAGCAGGCACGCCTCACTCAAGTGAACTCACTACTGGCTGTGTATTAGGGGATCAGCCTCGCAGCCCCTCTGGGATAGCGACCGGTAGCGTGTTTCAAACACAAAACAACGCCATCCAGAAGGACAGAGCCCAACAACGAGGGCCAGGCTGCACCATCACCGAAATATAGCTTGAGGGCCTGACAGGAAGCAAGCATCTGCCCAAGAGTCACTATACTTTTTCACTACTAGTAGCATATCAAGTACATGCTTACACTGGGTATTTATTTCCCACGCAGGAGATAAAGAGCTATTACTGATCAAGTGATGCAGATGCGGGTGGCATGTGGCACATGTGTTAAAGCTACAGAGTGATTGAAAAAGCAACAGAAGTTGAGGGAACAGGAGATGAGAGAAAGGTAGTCAGTGAGCATGGGATCAGCGGATTTTGATTCACATGATAGATGGAAACAAATGCAACTGGTGAGGATGTGCACCCTAGACTGGGTTCTATGTGCCATGATACCTACAACTTGAGTGTAGATGACAGGCAGGACACTGTTTCTTTCAGGGTAGGTTTCATCTGTCATATTAATGCTTCAATTGCTTTCATGTGCAGAAGTGCAAATGCTGCCCTACATGCTACAATTTACAAACTGTTAATGACTATATGATTTTCTCATTAAAAAAATCTTGGCAGAGTTGTTCTGATTATTTGCCAATGTCTATGTTACATGCTGCTTGTAGCAGCATATATAAAATAATAGGACTACCCATTATTGCTTCAAGGCTAGGTAAATAGCAATAGGGGTATAACATTGTACGATGTTCATTCATTGGTATCAAAAAGCGCATTATTAGATATGGTGAGAATCGTGTAGGAAATAGTTACTTTCTTTACTGAAATAATTGATGATAAAGCCCACAAAACCACTGTTTTTTTGACTTCGTGTTCGTGTAATCTGCAGTTGATCGTCACAGTTAGTAAACACACATTTGTCAATTTGTTGCCTGGTTTGTAATTGTGGTATGCAAACAAAGGTAAGAGTGAAATCACTACTAACTTTTAAATCCAATAATAAAGGGAGTTATGATGCCCACAAGGTGCAAATGAAATATGGCAAACCTCCTACTGGACGTATCAGACCCCATTTGAAGGCTAAGGGGCCAAGCAGAGTGGACTGTGCCTTAACTGTCGGAAGATGAGGTTTGCCTCTGTGTACTGGGGTCCATCATATTATTGATCTGAGTCTCAAGGATGTACGGTGGGGGTACTCCATCCCAGTGCTTTACTTTCAAGAAAGAAAAGTACTTTAATGCACATTAGAATGGAATACCACAATATATGCAAGGTACAATTTCTTGGGCACTGAGGTTTAACTGTGCCCCTATATGCTATCTCTCCCTGATCCCTCCCCTTTTCTGGTCTAAGAAGTTGGCCCTTGGGAGTAAGGCAGTATTGTGATTATGGCTCAGATGCTGATTGCCCTACCCCAATTATAAGTGGTTCTCAACCTTTCACAGTTTATTCACTCTGTTCTTACTTATTTCAGTTGCTCAGTTCTTACTACCCTTGGTGGATCAGCCAATTTGGGCAGCAGCCTAGGTTAGTGTGTGAGCACCTGCTCATTCCATCTTCTGGGAGGGAAAGCATAACAACCAGCAACTCTTTCAGGGTCCTAGTTCAAAGATATGTGCCCTTAGAAAGTAGGAGTGGTGACTACACCTTAGTGTACCTCTTCTTCCCCAGTACTGTGATGTCTTGAATGCCTTGTTTCCCAAAATATGCTAACTAAGTGTTGTTCTCTCTCAGTGGCATGTCTTAAAGAAAAGCAAGATCAGCAAAGCCTCTGACTAGTGGAGATGAGCCAACCACACGAAAGGTGATGGGAGGAACGCTTGCAATAAGTCTAATCTATGGCAATAGCTCTGGGTAGTATTCCAACCTATTCTTTTGCCCTTCATGCCATCTTACTTTGGGCCCAGCCATATGCAAATCAGTTTTAACCCATCTCCAATAGGAACAGTCCAGTCTGAATTGCCTGGGCATGTCCTTTCTGAACCAGAACACAAGCAATCCAAGACCAGTTTCACCCTGATTAAGGCTCAATAGTCGGTGTAGCTTGATGAGAGCTAAGTGGGTCGCAACTGGTCTGGGGTTGCTTGTGTTCCCATCTGGAGCGGATATTGCCTAGCAATTTGGGCTAAACTGTGCCTATCTCAGCAGGGCCAAACTGATTTATAAAAGACGGGTCTCTTGTCTAGAATAGCACAGTGGTAAAAAAAATAAGTGCTCCAGGCAGCGGCAGGTCCTCCCGGAAACACCCTGTTGCTGCTCTGTCAGATTTCGCATATTCTGCTGCAGATCTGGATCAACGTGGCAAAGATCCTAAAATACAGTATGCTGGAACGCAGTTCCAGGAAACCGGCCATGGCTGCCAGCACTGTGAGTAGACTCCCTCCTCACAGGATGCTGGTGAGGTTACAAGGGAAGGGAAAAACCAGAAAGGGACACAAGGTGGGGGCAAAGTTAAATCTAACAGTTTGGACAGTGGAAATAGTGAAGTTAAGAACCCCAAATGACTTGGAAAGATTGGGCTACCAGGCGATCCAAACGGGTCCCAACCCTTGATATATACCCTATTTTCGGGCAGTGGAAAAAATCTCCTCGTGGATCTTAAAGGCCAGAATCCTAAAAAAGCCCCAAGGGGGGAATGGCAGAAGTCTCCCCCCTCTGTTACACAGGAAGACAGAGGCTCTGGACAACACCAAAATATCTCAGGTTGAAGTGGTACCCCTAATCAGGGAGTCTCACACAACATTAGAGCCTACTAATGACCTGTCAAATGATACTAACCCACTCTTAACGACTAATCATGAAGGACACACTGGTGATGGATTCAGCAATAAAGGGGAGTGGCGTGACCCGGGGAAACTGTCACAGCTGAAGTATTTTTGTTTAGAATCCCATATGTTGACCAACCCGTGATAATGGGGCATAAAGAAACGCTGGATACTGCACTACAGTGGGGGAACCTACAACCACTCCCGGCCAGTGCAAGGCCAGCAAAGATAAACTTCCTACATCTTCAGCAAAATTGCCTGACATTGGAGATAAGTACTTCTCACTCATGGACGAATCAGACCTGTCTAATATGGAGGAATTGTTATCTTCCCTGAGTGATGAGCTAGTCTCATATTCTTCCTCCAGTGAGGTTATGGATAACACCACCTGTCTATCCCAGCACAGAGTCTCGTTGAAGGGTGAGGGGAGGAAAAAGAAGAAGAAGAATAAAAGGGGATGATTCTGACACTAGTAGAAAAGAGACCTCTACGGGGAACCAACATTAAGACTACTCGGCTACACGGCTGGCCTTCTTGGGAGAGGATCCAGGAGGCACTCCAAAAGGTCTTAATAACACAGAGGTGGCCATGCCTTTGCAACCATCCACTGTGGAAGGTTCGCTGGCAGTAATTCTTCAAACAATTAAACAGGTGCGGTAAGAAGCTAGAAACTTGAGGCACCAGGCCAGACTACTACAAAAAAACTACATGGATCTATCAAAAAGATCGATGAAACCTGCTCAGACATCTCTGGCAGAATCATGATGGCGGAGGAACGAACTGAAAGCCTGTAAACTAAGGTCAATGCTTTGAAGCTACAGGAATCCTCGCATGAAGCAGCTACGTCCGATGTCCATTTGGAAACTTGAGGATCAAGAGAAAAGACAGAGACGCAATAATCTCAGGGTCTTGGGAGTGCCTAAGGGAGTCGAAGGCGCTGACACCAGAGCTTACAATATCAATCTGTTAAGGGGTGCCTTCCCACAAAAAGTAAAGTGGGATTGGAAGGCATAGATCTAACGTGCCCATAGATTCCCCTTAATGGTAAAGAAAACCCACCCTAATGAAGTGGAAAGACCTAGGGCCATCCTAGTCTACTTCAGGAATTTTTTGTTGCGCCAAGAAATATTCAAACAATCCCCATCTAATGCTAGAAAGAAGTTTGGTGGTGTCAAACAAGTTACTTACCTTCAGTAAGGAGATATCTCTAAGAAACATCCGTTAGTTATAGAATCTTTACCTTAGAATTACCCCCAGGCATCAGACTTGATCCAGAAAGTTTTTCATCAGCAGTACCTCTACGCTTTGGAAGGTGGCGTCGGACAACTCCACGTTCGTCGTTGTCGCCGGGATAATGTCGCGATAGGTACTTAGACACAGCCCTCGCGTGCTGATGTCAGTTTTTTGCAGGGATTCTGTTCCTACACAGAACTGTGCACAGAGACCTAGGACCTCAGTGAATTGTGGTGGACCAATAAACTTACCTCAGTACCTAGAAACCCTAACCAGTTAGCATCAGTGTCACATTAGCTCTTCATCCTATAGCAAAGGAACGAATGATTAGAAAACCCAGAACATGCGACTTAGGTTATACTCAGGAATATTGGGAAGCAAGAACACTCTTTTGTTATACTCTCATACCAGTCCACAACAGGAGTAAAAGAGACACGGGAAAGGTTAAAATATTTATTTTAAAGACGTGCTCTAAGATGCAGTATCTTTGCTAACGTAAGCAGACATATGATTAGAAATAATATGATCAGCATTATTACAATTCCATAAAACACAAAAGGAGAAATCGTATTACAATGATGGTGAAAATAGGTCTCATAGTGCCTGGTATAACACCCTCCCTAGATAGGAACTATGTTTTTATAAAATATAGAAGGTCTCTTAGGCTTGTGTGGGGTACCCCATACCTCCAAGATCAGCAGGAATGGATCACATCAGGATCTGCAAAAGCTCTCTGTCTCTCTGGAAAAACAGGATTCTTCCAAATGTCTGAAATCATGCTTACAGTGCAATATTCAAGGCGCCAGTATTGCATTGGCTGCAGCTGCATGTATGTTATGTCTAAAATGTGAGCCGATCAGCCCGAACAACAGCTAGCTTGTTATGATAACCTTGGAAGCTTTAGCACTCACTGTGCAGACTAGGGTCGCGATGTAAGTCTAGGGATGCCGAAAACAAGCCATTCTCATGTGAAGCATTTCACGCAGCCTAACTTACAACAGCTATATGTGGTGGTGTATGCAAAAAGCAGCAAAAAGGTAAAATGGCGTTTAAACTTCTAATAGGCCTATGCTGACATAGCAATGTGCGTAAAAAGGCCCAGACTCACTACACCCTCCTTTGATCAGAGAACGCACAAAAAGTGGGGGCAATTTTTAGAACGCAGAGTTCAAGTTCGAACGAGACAGAACCAAGTTCAAAATGTTGCCAATCTGGATAATATGAATTAGTAACCATAAACATTTCTAAACCCAACAGGGGTGTACCGTGTGAAAATACATGTAATTTGTAGGAAAAAATAAAGGAAACAAATTCATCAGTCCAGTACGTGTCTATGAAGCAGAAAAAAATTGTAACTTCAATCCAACAGTGTATAGGCACAGTACTTTGCAACCGCCTCCAATAGGAAGTCGTTGTTATCGTCAGTGAACATTTCAGCCATCCAATTCAATAATGGAAAAGAACACACATGTTCTTCAACAGCCGGTTCATTCTTACAACAGACTACACGTTGGGAGACCGTCACTATGTACGGTATCCCTGCCAGCATAGCACAGCAATCTCCATTATTTATTAACAAATAACTACCGTTCGCTAACAAAGTGAAAGTTGGTGTAAAGCCGGGGCGGGTGTACCTTTTAAAATGCAGGCCAAATTTGGTGCTTCTGAATTGCACAAGCCAGGCAATTGTAGATTCCTACAGACCAATGAGTGATCGGGTATGGAAATGCAATCTTCACCTTTCAAATAAACTTCTTTTCCTTCCCTTAAGCACCTATAGGCAAAGGGCAGAGACCAAATTTCATGGAGATATGCGCTACTTAATGGTTCATATCTGCCTATGGCATAATGTTTCATGCAAGCTTCAAATTTAAACTGAGGAAAAGGTATCGTGATTAACCCATGAATAAGCCAAACTGCAGAATTGGTTTCGTCCACAGAAAATGGTAAAGGTTCTAACTTTTCAATGTGCAATAGTGAAAATGTTGCATCTTTCATTGACATAAATTATTGTTTAACTTCTTCACTATTTTTATCATTAATTTAAATGGTAAAAATAGTGAGGAAGTGTTCATGTAGTCCCAAGGCACTTTCCCAGCCTTTAACGTTTGTAAAGTCCATGCAAACTGCATAATACAACGCAATTGATTTTGACAATGGTACAAAACCGAGACTTCATCTTTCACAATATCAACGACAGAAGAAACAATATTATCTAACGTGTAAATTTGTGAAGAAAGTGTGTTAAGGATATTATCTACAACTGCAAGCACTTTTTCTAAATCAGCTTGAGCAATAACTCTTAACCTAGAAGCAGCTTCAATTTGGGACAGTTTCCAAACTTTGTTGTAAAAAGCATAAATCCATTTTTGGGATCTGCCTGCTGCAGGACCTTACACAAAGTAATTCAAATCAACATCATCAGTTAATGTAGATAAATGAAGCTTAACTGACACTAATGTGGAGTGTTTGAGTTAGTTCTGACATAACTTGCCTACAGAATAGGGAGTAACAGAATGGTCACTCTCAAAACGGTGATCCGCTCCAACCTGTGTATAGCCAGGGGCCAAACCCAGAAAACGATGCTGGCATTAATCTGCACTTTTTTGCCATAATAACCAGCCTTGGGAATCCAAACTGGAAATGTTAAAGGACGAATTTAGTAGCAGAGTCTGTAAACTACTAAGGGACCTACTGGTGTGATTGTTTCAATTGGGGTATTCCCCCAAAACAGGAATAGACGGAGCATTTAATTTTTTTAGAAAAATCCAAAGCAGTTGGTTTGTGAAATAGTCGAGTTCAGAAACAACATATGGTTCGGGGTGAGACATGCACAATGCAAAGCCTGATGAACAGAGTGTCTGAATTAAGCAGACCACTCTTACCCAGTCCAAAGATCAGGGCTTGATCCATCACCGTTATTTAGCTCACTGCACCATCCCAGCTCAGAACCTGGCTATATGCAAATCAGTCTGTCCCTGGCCCAGTGCATCATGGGAACAGGGCAGACTAAACTACCAAGCCAATTCTTCACCAGAAAGGAGACAAGCTACCGGGGACCGGTTTCTGGCATTTCAGCCGTCGTCGGCCCGGCTTGCTTGAATCCTGATGGTGCAGTGAGCAAGGGACTCATGTCTGAGTATACCCTGCCACACCATCAGGATTCAAGCAAACCGGGCCGAAGACGGCTGTAATGCCAGAAACCGGTCCCCGGGAGCTTGTTTCCTTCCCAGTGTAAGAATTGGCTTTTGTAGTTTGGTTTGCCCTGTTCCCATCATGCACTGGGACAGGAACAGACTAATTTGCATACAGCCAGGTTCTGAAACTGGGATGGTGCAGTGAGCTAAAAAACGGTGTTGGATCTAGCCCTGATCTCTTGACTGGGTGAGAGCTTTCTGCTTAATTCAGAGACTCTGTCCCTCACCACCCCTTGTTGTAAATATTTTTGTCCACCCTAAGCGTGGAAGGGTATTCTCAGATGTGAGACCCTTGCTCATTGCACCATCAGGATTCAAGCAAACCGGGCCGAAGACGGCTGTAATGCCAGAAACCGTTCCCCGGGAGCTTGTTTCCTTTCCAGTGTAAGAATTGGCTTTTGTAGTTTGGTTTGCCCTGTTCCCATCATGCACTGGGACAGGAACAGACGAATTTGCATACAGCCAGGTTCTGAAACTGGGATGGTGCAGTGAGCTAAAAAACGGTGTTGGATCTAGCCCTGATCTCTTGACTGGGAGAGAGCTTTCTGCTTAATTCAGAGACTCTGTCCCTCACCACCCCTTGTTGTAAATATTTTTGTCCACCCTAAGCGTGGAAGGGTATTCTCAGATGTGAGACCCTTGCATATTGCACCATCAGGATTCAAGCAAACCGGGCCGAAGACGGCTGTAATGCCAGAAACCGGTCCCCGGGAGCTTGTTTCCTTCCCAGTGTAAGAATTGGCTTTTGTAGTTTGGTTTGCCCTGTTCCCATCATGCACTGGGACAGGAACAGACTAATTTGCATACAGCCAGGTTCTGAAACTGGGATGGTGCAGTGAGCTAAAAAACGGTGTTGGATCTAGCCCTGATCTCTTGACTGGGTGAGAGCTTTCTGCTTAATTCAGAGACTCTGTCCCTCACCACCCCTTGTTGTAAATATTTTTGTCCACCCTAAGCGTGGAAGGGTATTCTCAGATGTGAGACCCTTGCTCATTGCACCATCAGGATTCAAGCAAACCGGGCCGAAGACGGCTGTAATGCCAGAAACCGGTCCCCGGGAGCTTGTTTCCTTCCCAGTGTAAGAATTGGCTTTTGTAGTTTGGTTTGCCCTGTTCCCATCATGCACTGGGACAGGAACAGACTAATTTGCATACAGCCAGGTTCTGAAACTGGGATGGTGCAGTGAGCTAAAAAACGGTGTTGGATCTAGCCCTGATCTCTTGACTGGGTGAGAGATTTCTGCTTAATTCAGAGACTCTGTCCCTCACCACCCCTTGTTGTAAATATTTTTATCCACCCTAAGCGTGGAAGGGTATTCTCAGATGTGAGACCCTTGCTCATTGCACCATCAGGATTCAAGCAAACCGGGCCGAAGACGGCTGTAATGCCAGAAACCGGTCCCCGGGAGCTTGTTTCCTTCCCAGTGTAAGAATTGGCTTTTGTAGTTTGGTTTGCCCTGTTCCCATCATGCACTGGGACAGGAACAGACTAATTTGCATACAGCCAGGTTCTGAAACTGGGATGGTGCAGTGAGCTAAAAAACGGTGTTGGATCTAGCCCTGATCTCTTGACTGGGTGAGAGCTTTCTGCTTAATTCAGAGACTCTGTCCCTCACCACCCCTTGTTGTAAATATTTTTGTCCACCCTAAGCGTGGAAGGGTATTCTCAGATGTGAGACCCTTGCTCATTGCACCATCAGGATTCAAGCAAACCGGGCCGAAGACGGCTGTAATGCCAGAAACCGGTCCCCGGGAGCTTGTTTCCTTCCCAGTGTAAGAATTGGCTTTTGTAGTTTGGTTTGCCCTGTTCCCATCATGCACTGGGACAGGAACAGACTAATTTGCATACAGCCAGGTTCTGAAACTGGGATGGTGCAGTGAACTAAAAAACGGTGTTGGATCTAGCCCTGATCTCTTACCTGGGTGAGAGCTTTCTGCTTAATTCAGAGACTCTGTCCCTCACCACCCCTTGTTGTAAATATTTTTGTCCACCCTAAGCGTGGAAGGGTATTCTCAGATGTGAGACCCTTGCTCATTGCACCATCAGGATTCAAGCAAACCGGGCCGAAGACGGCTGTAATGCCAGAAACCGGTCCCCGGGAGCTTGTTTCCTTCCCAGTGTAAGAATTGGCTTTTGTAGTTTGGTTTGCCCTGTTCCCATCATGCACTGGGACAGGAACAGACTAATTTGCATACAGCCAGGTTCTGAAACTGGGATGGTGCAGTGAGCTAAAAAACGGTGTTGGATCTAGCCCTGATCTCTTGACTGGGTGAGAGCTTTCTGCTTAATTCAGAGACTCTGTCCCTCACCACCCCTTGTCGTGAAACCCACTGCCCCAGGTATGATTCTAATTACCAGGTTGGTGTGGTTATTAAGGGTGGGTGTAAAATCCGTTTCGCAGGCGAATTTGTGGATGTTCCGCGATTTCGCGATCCGCGAATCTCGCGAAATCGCGGTTAAATCCGCGAATCAGCGGGGACGAATTTTCAGCCAAGCAAGGGTTACAGCAGCAGGTGCAAAAGTTGAACCTAATTTCTTTGTAACCTTTTACAAAAGGGTTACAAACAAATTAACTTCAACTTGGACACCTGCTGCTAATTGCTTCCTGGCGCCTCGTTGCCTACTTGCAACTATTCTCTGACCCTTGAAACAGGGTCAGAGAATACTTACAAGTAGGCAACAAGGCACCTGTCCAAGCAATTAAACCTCATCAGGAAGCACTTACAGATATAAAAAACAGGAAGAAGGGAGAGGATGGCAAATACACCCATTTTGAGTTGTCAGGAGGGGTTAAACTAAAAGAGACCTTTACAGCACAATTTTCATATGCATTTTGCTAAAAATAAAAAGCTGTATGTTCTGTAGGGGCAACTCAGGAATCTGGCCCTTCAGAGATCCGGCCTCTCTTTCTTTCTCTCGTTCTCTCTCTCCCTCTCTCTTTCCCTCTCTTTATCTATCTATCTATCTATCTATCTATCTATCTATCTATCTATCTATCTATCTGTCTATCTATCTATCTATCTATCTATCTATCTATCTATCTATTTATCTATCTATCTATCTCTCTCTCTCTCCCTCTCCCATAAACGACTGCATGGGTAACTTCGCTATGCAAGCGGCTCGCGAAGACGCAAAAATCCCCGCGAACACGCAAAAAACCCCGCAAACACGCAAAAAACCCTGCGAACACGCAAAAAAACAAAAATCCGCAAATTCGCACAAATTTGCGAATTTTGCGGATCACGAATTCGCAAATTCGCGGATCGCAAATTCGCAAAATTCGCCCATGCTTAGTGGTTATCATGAGTCAATTAGAATTTAAATTCTAGAAGATCAGCCTGCAAAGACTGCAAGATGGCTGAATGAGCAGCCAGCCAGCATGATTTAGAAAAAGTAGGTTGTACCAAAGCGTAAAGAGGCTTCATACGCTGGGCATATTCTGTAATGTAAGTGCGCCTAAAATTCAAAAAGCCCAGCAAAGATTGTAATTTTTTCAGTGTTGTAGAAGCGTGCAGCTGTGCGCATATCTTCAGGAAGTGAGGTGCTAAACCTCAACCTTAATTGTTGATCTCATAGCCCAGGAACAACTCTGTGTACTCCCCTCAATGTGAGATTTTGCAAAGTTGCATTTGTAACCGAAGTCCACAAACTGACAAAGTATGCGGTCAACCTGACACAGATGCAGCCATAATTCGTCGTCTGAGAGATAAATGTCATCCACTTACGAACATGCATCTGGGTCTAGTCTCTCTAAAAGAGAGACAATACGGGTGGCAAAGACTCCTGGACTGTTCTTATAGCCCATAGCTAATTTTCTGAACTGGCGTTGTTTGTCACCGCAGGTAAAAGCTGTCCATTGACTACTAATAGAGGACAGATTGTAGACTAAAAAGCCATTGGATATATCAAGTGTGGTCTTAAACCTTTAACGCTCGAGACTATTCACAAGGGCAGAACTGTGAGTGTTTTGTACCGCGCAGGTCCGACAATGAGGTGTCGGTAATCCAATACTAAACGGTACGAGCCAACAGGCTTGGTCACAGTAAAAAGAGGGTTCATCGGAGACACACACGTTTCAATTACACCTTGATATTCCAATTGTTCAAGGATTTCCGCCACGGCAGCCTTCGTTTCACGACTCATGGGGTATTGGGGTTGAGGCTGTGGCATAGACCTCAATAGTATTTCATGTTGGGGTAAAAAATTTCCCATCCACAGTAAGTACGGTACAAAGCCGGTGCAAGCACCTAAGCCCAATCTTCTGCAAAATGCAGAGCCTACTCCTTTGGCACAGTGTGCGTAAAACTAGGGAGGATTACCTCCTCCCCTTGTGGAGCTGCTAACCCAAAAGGTGGGGGCCAATCGGCCTCACCCAACAAAATATCATAGGTAGTAGTCAGATTCTTCCAAAATACCCCTTTTACAGTACGCTGTATGTCACCTTCAATTAAAAGGACGATTTCAAAAAGTCTTTCAGGGAGAGCCACTCTAGTGTCAGCTGTTTCAACAACAACAAACGTGTCAGTTGCTGTTACCTTCAGAACTGGACGCAGCGCCTCCCGCACTATAGTAATTTCCGCCTCGCTGTCCAGCAGCGTCAGCAGCGTCAGCAGCATCAGCGCCCATGTCAGATTCCGAAGCTGCGATCTCCCTATCCCTATCCGTGGCATATCTCGCTGTTAAACAGAAACTTTCTTTTTCTGAAACTGGGGTCTTTGACGTGGAGAGCCGTCCTGCTAGCCTTTACCGTCTGTCTTGCAGGGTTGCTCTTGTTTTGCACCCCGTCCTCTGCCGCTGTCTTCTCCACCGGTAGGTGAGACCGATGTATACTGTAAAGAGCGAGGAGAACATTGTTCAGGAACCTGAAAACGATCAGGTGACTTAATAGTAGCGTGGTTGCGTAATTCATATGTGCACTCAGTAGACGCAGGTATTAAGGAAGCGGGACAGAACCCCTGTTTCTGTTGCCGTTTCCCCTGTTTCTTATTTTTGTTCCAATTCTGCTTCAGAACATTGGGGCAATCGTCTTTGTCAGGCTTTTCCGCATGAGTTTGCTTCTGCGCTGCCTTGGCAAAAGGCTTAACACCCAAACTAATACGGCCAATGGTCTTATAAGCCTCTGTAATAATTTTTGGTAACTGACGGGGTTTCTCGGCAACAGGGACATTGCTCAAAGCAATAGACACCAGGAAGCTTACCCTATCTCCCTTGACATTTGCAAGGACGAGATCAGAAACTATTTCAAACACTCCAACGAGTCTCATTCCCAATTCAACCGCCGCCTCCGGTCTGTGCTCATCCTGAATTCGCTTGATGACGGAGGGCGGGACAGCCAAGGACGGAGTGCCGAAGCACTTAGAATAGACTGTTGCAAAAATCATACTCAATGTGGTACAATCAGTCACTTCTGGCACTAAGTCTTTCTGCAAACTAATCGTAAGAATCCTGTGTTTCTCCACAGGAGTGTTACTAGGAAACACTGCCTCCAGTTGGTCAAATTTTTCAGCAAGCCAAAAAGGCATCTCATCCTTATCCTGGGGATGCTTTCCCATAACCGCATTAACCATGACAGGACTAAGCTTCATCCCGTCAGGTCCAACTGGATGCGCCGCCGCACCAGGGGCCCCACCCTGTATGTGGCAGGAAATGTATAGAACCATGGCCCTTACAACCCCTACTGCAAAGGCATAAAGGGTCCTTAATTCACCAACCGCAACTGTTGCGGCACAGGAGTGCGAGGTGAATCCAGTCAAAACAGGCCAAGAATTGCCTGGAATAGACAAAGGACCAATCGAACCGCCGTTAAAGAGAGGGGAAGGGCGCCATTAAACCAAATTCGGTGCTGCCAAGCTGAAATCGGAATCTCTTGTGTCCTATATGGAATGTACTCCATAGGCATGGCAGTGGGAGTGTAAATATGAAACTTATTGCTATCCGCATTCACTGCAGGAAAGGTAACCCATGAGTAGAAGAGCTCAAACGGGTATGCCGCGTCAGCACTCACCATGTTAAGGCGACGGCAAAAGCCTGCAAATGATTGCGGTCCGCCATCCTGCTATGCTGGGGTATTTCAATATCACCCATAATGACACAGAAGAGATAAAAGACAATACAAAAGAATGTAGGACAACTGGGTAGCAATTCAATAGAAACTGTTTTAAATTATCAAGCTTGAAAAGACCTATGTAACTATAAGTAGGTTTATCCTTCACCACTGTCAACTGGAAACAATAGTGAGGGGGTCGTGGACTGATATAAGCACTACTCAAGAGTCTCCAAATAAGACCGCTAAGTTGGGGGCGCCATGTTGCAGGGATTCTGCTCCTACACAGAACTGTGCACAGAGACCCAGGACCTCAGTGAATTGTGGTAGACCAAAAAACTTAGCTCAGTGCCTAGAAACCCTAACCAGCTAGCATCAGTGTCACATTAGCTCTTCGTCCTATAGCAAAGGAACCAATGATTAGAAAACCCAGAACATGCAACTTAGGTTATACTCAGGAATGGTGGGAAGCAAGAAAACTCTTTCATTATACTCTCATACCAGTCCACAACAGGAGTAAAAGAGACACAGGAGAGGATAAAATATTTATTTTAACAACGTGCTCTAAGATGCAGTATCTTTGCTAACATAAGCAGACATATGATTAGAAATAATATGATCAGCATTATTACAATTCAATAAAACACAAAAGGAGAAACCATATTAAAATGATGGTGAAAACAGGTCTTATAGTGCCGAGTGTAACACCCTCCCTAGATAGGAACTATGTTTTATAAAATATAGAAGGTCTCTTAGGCTTGTGTGGGGGACCCCATACCTCCAAGATAAGCAGGAATGCATCACATCAGGATCTGCAAATGCTCTCTGTCTCTCTGGAAAAACCGGATTCTTCCAAGTGTCTGAAATCATGCTTACAGTGCAATATTAAAGGCGCCAGAATCGCGTTGGCTGCAGCTACATGTATGTAATGTCTAAAACGTGTGCCGATCAGCCCGAACAACAGCTACCTTCTTATGATAACCTTGGAGGCTTTAGCACTCACTTTGCATACTAGGGTAGCGATGTTAGTCTAGGGATGCCGAAAACAAGCCATTCTCATGTGAAGCATTGCACTCAGCCTAACTTCCAACAACAGCTATATGTGGTGTCAAATGCAAAAAGCAGCAAAAAGGTAAAATGGCGATTAAACTTCTAATAAGCCTATGCTAACATAGCAATGTGCGTAACAAGGCCCAGCCCTCGCTACAAGTTCTTTACATGACATTCCGCACCAGAAACGCAGAGCCATGCAAGACACTGACCACTAGTGCACACAACTAGGGCCCTGGAAGGCTATCATTAACCCTAGAAATCAGTTTGCAGAACGAGAAAGATGGGTGGGGCGGTAAGGAATCTATAACTAGCTGATGTTTCTTACAGATATATTGTTACCGAAGGTAAGTAACTTGTTCATCTGAAAGAAAATCGTTAGTTATAGATTCCTTACCTTAGAATAGACACCCCATCAATACCCACCCCGGAGGTGGGTCTGCGAACCAAGATTACACCAGAAAGTCATGGAGAACAGAACGGCCAAAGAAGCCATCTCTCCAGACTTGACTGTCAAGACAGTAGTGTTTCATAAAAGTGTGCCGCGAAACCCACGTAGCTGCCTGACAGATGTCATTCAGTGAAACTCCTCATCCCAGAGCAGTGGATGCTGCCATCACCCTGGTGGAATGGGCGCGCAGCCCCAGTGGAGGCTCCTTCTTCGCCAGAGAATAGCATGCTTTGATACACAAAAGGCTAGTCTGCTTGTGTATGGCCCGACCTTTTTTGGCGCCCTCGTACCCAACAAAGAGCTGGTCATCCACCCAGAACTGTTTGGTGCGATCCAGATAAAAGGAAAGCGCATGTTTTGGGTCCAGACGGTGGAGCCTCTCTTCCACTTTCGAAGAATTGGAGGCGTAAAGAAGGTGGGCAAAGTGATGGTCAGCCGGATGTGAAAGGCAGTGACAACCTTGGGCAAGATGGATGGACGAGTCCTGAGAACTACCTTGTCCGGATGGACAGACAGGAAAAGAGGCTTAAATGAAAGAGCCTGGAGCTCACTCACTCTCCTGGCAGATGTGATGGCAACCAGGAATGAAGTTTTTTAAGTGTCAGAAGTCCCAAACGACAGTTGTGAAATCACTCAAACTAGATTCAAATCCCACTGAGGCATAACGAAAAGAATAGGAGGAAAGAGATGAGTTATGCGTTTTAACAAACGATTTCCAACCGGGGACTTGAAAAGAGAAGGCTGATCTGGAAACTGAAGGAAGGCCGAGATGGCCAAGAGATAGCCCTTGATAGTGCCCAGAGCAGAGCCTTGCTGTGCCAAAGATAGGAGGAACAAGAGAACCTCAGAAAGGGATGGAGAGGGAATCCACAGCCTTTGCTGTGCACTATGTCACAAATGTGTTCCACCGGCAGGCGTATACTGTCTTAGTGGAGGGGCACCTGGCTGCCAAGATTACATCACAAACTACGGGAGGTAAGTCAATGACGTCAACTGCCGCTGCTCAATCTCCACGCAAGGAGGTGGAGGCTGGACAGGTTCGGGTAGAGGACCATCCCCTGTTGCTGCGACAGAAGATCCTCCGAAGAGGCAGTCGGATTGGGGGATCGATGGCCATTTTGAGCAGCTCGGGATTCCAGACTCTTTGTGCCCAATCCGGAGCCACAAGAATTATTTGGGCCCGGTTGCGCCTGATCTTCTGGACAGAAGTGGTATAGGTGGAAAGGCGTAGAACAGACCGCAACTCCATTTGCGACAAAAAGCGTTGCCTAGTGAGTGCCGCCGAAACTCCAATGTGCAGAATTGCTGACATTGCACGGTCTCTTCGGTGGTGAACAGATCAAACCAAGGCTCTCCCACTGCTGAAAGAGACCTTGCTCCGCCTCCGAGTGAAGAGGCCATTCGTGATCCACCATGCTCCTGCGGCTGAGTTTGTCCACCCTGGCGATCAACGAACCTGCCAGGTGTTGAACCACCAGGGATATGGCCTGATGTTTCAGCCATGTCCATAGACATAGGGTCCTTAACCCCATCCTTCCCTGTTTGTTGCAGTACCACATGGCAGTGGTGTTGTCTGTGAACACCTGTAGTACTCTTCCACGGACAGAGGGAAGGAATGCCTTCAGTGCAAGACGAATCGCCCGTAGCTCCAGAAGGTTGATGTGGAGCCAGGTCTCCGGCGGAGACCAGAGGCCTCTGATCTCCTCCTCTCCCATGTGGCCGCCCCATCCCAGAAGGGATGTGTCTGTCACCACTGTGTGCTCTGGTTGGGGAAGGTAGAGGGATCTGCTGCTCAGCCAATCCTGGTTCGTGAGCCACCACTGCAGTTGTTGTGCAGTGCCCTCCGAGATCTGGACGCAGTCGGATGAGTTCCCCTGATGCTGCGCCCACTGGAACTTCAGGTCCCACTGCAGAGCCTGCATATGACATCTGGTATGATCTACCAGCAGGATGCTGGAGGCCAAGAGGCCCAGCAGCGTTAGGGTCATCCTGACCGAAAGCCAGGATAGAGGCTGAAAGATAGGAATCATAGCCCGAATATCCAAGACTCGCTGCTCAGGAGGATAGACCCGAAATAGCATTGTGTCCAGAACTGCTCCGATAAAGAGGAGCTTCTGAGAGGAAATAAGGTGTGACTTTGTCACATTGATGGAGAACCCCAGCGAATGCAGGAGGTCGGCCGTAGTCTGGAGGTGGGAGACAACAGTCTGGGGTGAGCCCTCCTTCAACAGTCAGTCGTCAAGATAGGGGAAGACTGGAGCCCCTGATCTATGCAGATAAGCTGCGACCACCTACATCACTTTTGTGAACACCAGAGGGGTGCAGGTAAGCCAAAGTGGAGCACAGTAAACTGAAAGTGCTCATGGCCTACAGTGAACCTTAGGTAACGCCGGTGAATTTGAAAGTTAGCTTCCTGCAAGTCTAACGCTGCCAACCAGTCTCCCGGGTGTAGGGCAGACGAGACCTGAGCGAGCGTCAACATCTTGAACTTCTCCTTTCGGAGAAAGTGGTTGACATTCCTGAGATCCAAGATAGCACACAGCCCCTTGTCCTTCTTGGGCACCAGAAACTAGCGGGAGTGACAATCACAACCTACTTCTGGGACAGAAACGCGCTCAATGGCTCCCTTGGCCAACAAAGCTGTTACTTCCTGTTGGTGAAGGCCCAGATTATCTTCCGACACACGGTGGTATTGAGGTGGCATGGCTAGAGGGGTAGCCTCAAAGGGGGAGGGAGTAGTCCCTTTAGACTATCTGCATAACCCACCTGTCCTACGTGATGGTGCACCAGTGGGGGAGGTGATGGCGTATCCTGTTGCCCACTGGCGTTTGATGGGCCTGAAATGTTGGACTAGGAAGGTTTGGAGGCTTCTGCAGAGGGAAGATTGGTGGACTGGCCCACCCTCTGGCCCCCTGAATCACGACGGTTGTTCCCATGTCCCCGGCCTCGCGAAGGTTTGGGCAACTTGCTGCAGCCTATGGCTCTGGGTGTGATGTAGTGGGGCACCTCTTCCGTAGCCACAAAAGGGGTGAAAAGCAGACTGCACAGGGCAGCTGGAGAGGCCCAAGGACATAGCCGTAGCTCTTGTGAGTCCTTGAAATGCTCTAAAGTGTTTGCTGCATTGTCGCCGAAAAGGCGACGCTCATCAAAGGGCATGTCCAGGAGGGTAATCTGGACATCCCCAGAAAAGCCAGTCGATCTCATCCAGGTGTAGTGTCGAAGAGCGTGGAAATCATCCTTCCCAGAGAGTAGGCGGTATCCAGCCCACAACGGATGGTAAACTCTCTCACGGCAGCAATAGCCTGGGAGAGCACTGTCGGGCCGCCTCTGGACACTGATGCAGCACCTGCATAATGGAGTCCCACACAGAGTGGGAATAACGGCCCAATAGACATGCGGTGTTTACCGATTGCAGTTTCAAGCTGGCGGAACAGAAAATCTTCTTTCCAAGATGATTCAACTTCTTGGATTCCCTTTCCAGTGTAGCAGTAGGGAATGCGATCTTGGTAGTAGAGGCTTGGATCACCAAGCTCTCTGGGGTTGGGTGTTGGGAGCGGAAAGTGGGGTCACCCGGAGCTGGGCGGTGGCATCGGGCAATCATCCTATCCATGGGAGCCCCATGTTAGGCCAGGTGCTCAAAAGGACGTCGGTAAGGACCTAATTAAACAGAAGCAGAGGCTCCGAAGAGCTCGCAGCCGGCTGAAGCACCTCTGTCAGGAGGTTAGTCCCGACTGCCACTGTACGGAATTCGAGGTTGAGAACTTCGGCCACCCTACTCAACACCACTGCGCATGGTGCTCCCTCCTCTGTAACCAATGTAGGAGGAGACAACATACCAAGGTCAGGGGAGGTGTCCAGACCACTGGCATCCCTCAGTTCTTCTCTCTAGTCATGATCACTATCCAACTGGTAAGTCAGAAGGTCACCTGACCCCTCCCAGTCCTCCTTCTCCTCCACTGGGTGCCAATCTGGTTGAATAGGGACCCCAGGAGTGAACAGGGGCACAAAAACCCCTCTTGGTGCCGGATCTGGTGTTGGCCGGTCCACATCAGGATGGAGGCAGGGGTCAACGTCGGCCAAGGGGCCTACCAGCCTCCAATGCGGTAGCGGTGCTGGAGGGAGGGGCGCCGGTGGAGGCGTAATAAGGTCAACCGGCGCCAATCCGGATCCAGGCCTGGATATAAGGGGGGCCGGCGGCGCCGGAGCCGGTGGCGGAGAAGGCCTAGGCCCACAACTGAGTCTGTGGACCCCGAAGGCGCGCTGGTGGGTTCAGGCCACCCAAAGATGGCATGCACCGCCTCGCAGCACGTACGAAGCTGAGTGGGAGTCGCTCCGGGTCCTGGGAATGGAGGGAAACTCTGAGTCGACTCTTCGATTACTTGGAAGAATGTTGATGGCTCCGCGACTGGTCCCCTGACCTCCCTCTCGGACTGCACGGAGCCAACTGTTGATGCCCAGGAAGCTTTCGGGATCGCTCCCGCAAAGCCTTCCCCGCCATGGACCGGCAGTCGGAGCACGACTTGGGGTCGTGGTCGAGCTCCAGGCAAAAGAGGCACACATGGTGCGGATCCGTTACCGACTTCAGTCTGGAACAGGATCTGCAAGCCTTGAAGTCTGCATCCCTATGTGCACCAGGAGTCGTGGACTCAAAAGACGTCAACAGAAAGCCGCTCAAAAAGTTCAGTCAAAAAACTACTAGAGGTATCGCTCTCTTCGGATCTGCGCTGGCAGGCTTGGGAAAAGAAAAAACTGACAGTGCGATGGCATCGTCTAAGTATGTGCCGTGACGTCATCCCGGCAACACGATGCCAACGCCAACCGACAACACCTTCTGATGTGCAGAGGTACTGCTGACGAAAAACTTTCCAGATCCAGTCTGACGCCTGGGGGTAATTCTAAGGTAAGGAATCTATAACAAATGTGTTTCTTCCAAATTCGTTTTTTGTTAGACCAGGTTGTACACATGCCACAGTAGGAGACTATGGCTGCTGCAGCAATTGATTAATCCATTTCAGCAAATTGGGGCGGAGGTCTATCTGCAGAACCCAGCCCGCCTAAAAGTGGTATATAAAGGGCGCACCCGTAGCTTTACATCTGAGATTGTAACCCATGAATAGTTAAAAGGAATTAGTGGGTGTCCAGCACAAAAAGATTATAGCAAGACTATTGGCAACCTCATGCTAGGTTGTAGCAGGCCTCTCAGCTAGACTCCAAACTATGAAATAGGCTGTCAAGTCAGATAAAAGTATCTTTTATTTCCCTTGAACCTAATATTTGGATTCTTTATGGTTTACGTTAGATATTGTCTTAGTCTGGGGCGTCTTGTTCTGCTTCTTTAAAGCTGCTCCTTTTGGGCACATGGCAAGGGAGCAATAAGGGGATCCACACTCTCACTGGCGTCACCATTCAGGCTTGTGGCATGATTGCTTATTTGGTGGGGGGAGGGAGATGGTTGAGCATGGGTGGTGGATTTATGTTAATGCTACACAAGGGGACAACAGGTACAGATCTTTAGAAGGGAGAGGGGCGGTAAAGGGAAGGACAATCCTTCTGGAAATTCGGCAAAAATTTGATGGGTATCAAGTGTCCAAAAAGAACCGAAAACAGGGAGGTTATGAGTAAATTAAGAATTGCCTCGGTGAATATCTGTTGGCTCAATGATAAAAAAAGAGGACTGAGGTAGCTCTAGAATTACAAGCCATTGAGGCTGACATTATCTATCTCCAGGAGCCCCATATCGAGAGAGCTCAACTATCTTTATTGGACACACTGTGTTTCAACCTGGTCGCAGGGACTCTACAAGGTACACGGACCTGTGGGGTGGCAGTCTTAGCTAAAAGAAACTCCATGCAGTTTTCCATACACACACACACAGATAGACTTGGAAGATTAGTTATTACGGAATTTTGCTCTCCCGCTAGAAGATTCACCTTGTGCTCAATACATGGACCTATTTTAGATGACCCGGTATTATACCATTGGCTGACTGATGAATTGGTATCCTGGCCAACTCCCATAGTCTTGTGTGGGGACCTAAACATTAACAATTTTTCAATTTCAATTTTAATTTGCTTTATTCGAGGATTAACTCATAAAAGCATTTACAAACAACATTAAAAGCCATTAAAAAACATTTATATTTTAAAAATAAGGCTAAAAAGTTAGTAAAAATGCATCAATTACATTATCACGTAAAATTTTACAGATAGAATACAGTATAAACACTTTGATAATGACCTCTTCTTAATTCATCTGTCTAAAAACTTTTGTCTAATGGACCATGACCGGCCAAGAAATTTAGAAATGGCTGTTACTATACACAGTGAAGAACTGGTACGTATAATTCTTAAAGCCACGGCACTGCTGGGCGTACCTAAGTTCTTACACATGGGGGTAAGCCAGATGCGTCTGGGCTCTGCATAGAATTTGCATGCAAATAAAAAATGTCCGATGGTTTCATCATGCACTCCACAGTATGGACAAGTACTATTGGATGGGCCTCCCCACCTGCCTGTCAGAGATCTGAGGGGGAAGAGCGCCTGCTCTAATCTGGAAAAGCAACTTCCTATCCCTCTGGCTAGTGATGATATCCCAGTAAAGTTCGAGGGTGGGAAGAAACTTTACTTCCAGGAATTTTCCCGCCATAGTCTCCGGGCTAGTTTCATTCCAGGTTCGTTTGACCACCTTCTCCCAATAGATCTCTTTAAGATTAGTCTTTGTTGGAAATGAGGCAGCCTCTGGATTTTCCCATAGCGTATAGAGGCCAAGGGCACCCAACATTTTTCTAAGTTCTTTTAGCCATCCTATTTTGTGGAACACATCTGCCTTGATTGAGTCCATAAATCCCTCGGCGTAGTGTAAGAGTTCAGGTGTAGTCCAAAGTCTACGCCAGTACATAATAGGCCTCGGTCTTGCTAAATCAGATAATGCCTTCCTGCCCAGATCGTACCTAAGCGGCAACAAAGGAGTGCCCTTGGGGAGGCTAGTAATAAGTCGGAAGAACTTATTTTCCGAAATCTGCAATTTCCCAAGGTTCTCATAGCCCCACAGCTCAGCCCCATAAAGTGATGATCCTAGGGCTTTGGCCTCATACACCTGGAGCACAGGTTTTACTGGTTTTGTTAAGGATTTTCTGTGCTCAGAGCCAAGTGCACCAGCTATTTGCCTGTGTCTTATAGTTGCAGTGTCTATATGTTTGGTCCATCTTAGGTCATTTGATATATGAATTCCCAAATATGTAAAAGCATTGACAGTCTCTAGTGGGCGACCATTCAGAACAATGTGAGATCTACGGCCTCGACATGGGTTAAAACCCATTAACTTTGTTTTGGACACATTAATTTCTAGTCCATGGCCCTTACAAAATTGATCAAAGATGGTTAAGGCGTGCTGTAGACCACTCGGGGTCTTGGATAAAATCAGAGTGTCATCTGAAAACATTAAAATCGGTATCTTAGTACCAGCAAATGATGGGGCATCCACGTTTTCAGACAACATGCGGGAAACAACTCCATTAATATACAGTGTGAACAGCGTGAGGGCCATTGAGCATCCTTGGCGTACCCCACGCTCAACAGAAAGTCTGAAGTGACCATACCGTGTCCTCCCCACTGGATCCTCGCAAAGTTTGCCTCATGAAGCCTCATTAACATTGTCAAAAGTTCTTCTGGTAGACCCAGGTTCTTCAGCACTTGCCACAGTTTGGGCCTTGGAACAAGATCAAAGGCAGCCCGTAAATCTACAAAAGCTGAATACAGGCTGCCCTTCCCCAGTAACACGGTCTTCCATTGTAATAAAGTGAAGCGGAAGACCTGGTCCATCGTACTGATAGATTTTCGAAAACCTGCTTGAAATGGCGACAAGGCGTTGTTCTCTTTGGCCAAATCCAAAAGTCAACAACCACCCTAAACATTAACCTATCCACTAACTGGTCTTTCGAGGAGCAGTATAAATATGGCAAACAAAACAGGTGATGGACAGAATGTGGATCAATGTCACACATTCACCCCAGTCCAAAGATCTGGGCCCATATCCATAGTTTTTTTGCACTCCACACCACCCTGGGTTAGACAATGGCGATATGCAAATCAGCTCTGACCCTGTGCCCCATGAGAACAGTCCAGTCCGAACTACAAAAGCCATGTCCTTCCCAGAACGGAATCAAGCATCCGAGGACCGGACCGGTTTCGAGGTAACACCTCTCATCAGCCCGGCTAGCTTGACTCCAGTGGTGTGGAGTGCCTGGGACCCACGTCTGAGCATCCCCAGCGTACTTATGGCGGTAATTGCAAACAAAACAGGTGATGGACAGAATGTGGATCAATGTCACAAATTCACCCCAGTCCAAAGATCTGGGCCCAAATCCATCGTTTTTTTGCACTCCACACCACCCTGGGTTAGATAATGGCGATATGCAAATCAGCTCTGACCCTGTGCCCCATGGGAACAGTCCAGTCCGAACTACAAAAGCCATGTCCTTCCCAGAACGGAATCAAGCATCCGAGGACCGGACCGGTTTCGAGGTAACACCTCTCATCAGCCCGGCTAGCTTGACTCCAGTGGTGTGGAGTGCCTGGGACCCACGTCTGAGCATCCCCAGCGCACTTATTGCGGTAATTGCAAACAAAACAGGTGATGGACAGAATGTGGATCAATGTCACACATTCACCCCAGTCCAAAGATCTGGGCCCCAATCCATCGTTTTTTTGAACTCCACACCACCCTGGGTTAGACAATGGCGATATGCAAATCAGCTCTGACCCTGTGCCCCATGGGAACAGTCTAGTCCGAACTACAAAAGTCATGTCCTTCCCAGAACGGAATCAAGCATCCGAGGACCGGACCGGTTTCGAGGTAACACCTCTCATCAGCCCGGCTAGCTTGACTCCAGTGGTGTGGAGTGCCTGGGACCCACGTCTGAGCATCCCCAGCGTACTTATGGCGGTAATTGCAAACAAAACAGGTGATGGACAGAATGTGGATCAATGTCACAAATTCAACCCAGTCCAAAGATCTGGGCCCAAATCCATCGTTTTTTTGCACTCCACACCACCCTGGGTTAGATAATGGCGATATGCAAATCAGCTCTGACCCTGTGCCCCATGGGAACAGTCCAGTCCGAACTACAAAAGCCATGTCCTTCCCAGAACGGAATCAAGCATCCGAGGACCGGACCGGTTTCGAGGTAACACCTCTCATCAGCCCGGCTAGCTTGACTCCAGTGGTGTGGAGTGCCTGGGACCCACGTCTGAGCATCCCCAGCGCACTTATTGCGGTAATTGCAAACAAAACAGGTGATGGACAGAATGTGGATCAATGTCACACATTCACCCCAGTCCAAAGATCTGGGCCCAAATCCATTGTTTTTTTGCACTCCACACCACCCTGGGTTAGACAATGGCGATATGCAAATCAGCTCTGACCCTGTGCCCCATGGGAACAGTCCAGTCCGAACTACAAAAGCCATGTCCTTCCCAGAGCGGAATCAAGCATCCGAGGACCGGACCGGTTTCGAGGTAACACCTCTCATCAGCCCGGCTAGCTTGACTCCAGTGGTGTGGAGTGCCTGGGACTCACGTCTGAGCATCCCCAGCGCACTTATGGCGGTAATTGCAAACAAAACAGGTGATGGACAGAATGTGGATCAATGTCACACATTCACCCCAGTCCAAAGATCTGGGCCCAAATCCATCGTTTTTTTGCACTCCACACCACCCTGGGTTAGACAATGGCGATATGCAAATCAGCTCTGACCCTGTGCCCCATGGGAACAGTCCAGTCCGAACTACAAAAGCCATGTCCTTCCCAGAACGGAATCAAGCATCCGAGGACCGGACCGGTTTCAAGGTAACACCTCTCATCAGCCCGGCTAGCTTGACTCCAGTGGTGTGGAGTGCCTGGGACCCACGTCTGAGCATCCCCAGCGCACTTATGGCGGTAATTGCAAACAAAACAGGTGATGGACAGAATATGGATCAATGTCACACATTCACCCCAGTCCAAAGATCTGGGCCCAAATCCATCGTTTTTTTGCACTCCACACCACCCTGGGTTAGACAATGGCGATATGCAAATCAGCTCTGACCCTGTGCCCCAATGGAACAGTCCAGTCCGAACTACAAAAGCCATGTCCTTCCCAGAACGGAATCAAGCATCCGAGGACCGGACCGGTTTCGAGGTAACACCTCTCATCAGCCCGGCTAGCTTGACTCCAGTGGTGTGGAGTGCCTGGGACCCACGTCTGAGCATCCCCAGCGCACTTATGGCGGTAATTGCAAACAAAACAGGTGATGGACAGAATGTGGATCAATGTCACAAATTCACCCCAGTCCAAAGATCTGGGCCCAAATCCATCGTTTTTTTGCACTCCACACCACCCTGGGTTAGATAATGGCGATATGCAAATCAGCTCTGACCCTGTGCCCTATGGGAACAGTCCAGTCCGAACTACAAAAGCCATGTCCTTCCCAGAACGGAATCAAGCATCCGAGGACCGGACCGGTTTCGAGGTAACACCTCTCATCAGCCCGGCTAGCTTGACTCTAGTGGTGTGGATTGCCTGGGACCCACGTCTGAGCATCCCCAGCGCACTTATGACGGTAATTGCAAACAAAACAGGTGATGGACAGAATGTGGATCAATGTCACACATTCACCCCAGTCCAAAGATCTGGGCCCCAATCCATCGTTTTTTTGCACTCCACACCACCCTGGGTTAGACAATGGCGATATGCAAATCAGCTCTGACCCTGTGCCCCATGGGAACAGTCCAGTCCGAACTACAAAAGCCATGTCCTTCCCAGAACGGAATCAAGCATCCGAGGACCGGACCGGTTTCGAGATAACACCTCTCATCAGCCCGGCTAGCTTGACTCTAGTGATGTGGAGTGCCTGGGACCCACGTCTGAGCATCCCCAGCGCACATATGGCGGTAATTGCAAACAAAACAGGTGATGGACAGAATGTGGATCAATGTCACACATTCACCCCAGTCCAAAGGTCTGAGCCCAAATCCATCGTTTTTTTGCACTCTGCACCACCCTGGGTTAGGCAATGGCGATATGCAAATCAGCCCTGACCCTGTGCCCCATGGGAACAGTCCAGTCTGAACTACAAAAGCCATGTCCTTCCCAGAACGGAATCAAGCATCCGAGGACCGGACCGGTTTCGAGGTAACACCTCTCATCAGCCCGGCTAGCTTGACTCCAGTGGTGTGGAGTGCCTGGGACCCACGTCTGAGCATCCCCAGCGCACTTATGGCGGTAATTGCAAACAAAACAGGTGATGGACAGAATGTGGATCAATGTCACACATTCACCCCAGTCCAAAGATCTGGGCCCAAATCCATCGTTTTTTTGCACTCCACACCACCCTGGGTTAGACAATGGCGATATGCAAATCAGCTCTGACCCTGTGCCCCATGGGAACAGTCCAGTCCGAACTACAAAAGCCATGTCCTTCCCAGAACGGAAACAAGCATCCGAGGACCGGACCGGTTTCGAGATAACACCTCTCATCAGCCCGGCTAGCTTGACTCCAGTGGTGTGGAGTGCCTGGGACCCACGTCTGAGCATCCCCAGCGCACTTATGGCGGTAATTGCAAACAAAACAGGTGATGGACAGAATGTGGATCAATGTCACACATTCACCCCAGTCCAAAGATCTGGGCCCAAATCCATTGTTTTTTCGCACTCCGCACCAACCTGGGTTAGACAATGGCGATATGCAAATCAGCTCTGACCCTGTGCCCCATGGGAACAGTCCAGTCCGAACTACAAAAGCCATGTCCTTCCCAGAACGGAATCAAGCATCCGAGGACCGGACCGGTTTCGAGGTAACACCTCTCATCAGCCCGGCTAGCTTGACTCCAGTGGTGTGGAGTGCCTGGGACCCACGTCTGAGCATCCCCAGCGCACTTATGGCGGTAATTGCAAACAAAACAGGTGATGGACAGAATGTGGATCAATGTCACAAATTCACCCCAGTCCAAAGATCTGGGCCCAAATCCATCGTTTTTTTGCACTCCACACCACCCTGGGTTAGATAATGGCGATATGCAAATCAGCTCTGACCCTGTGCCCCATGGGAACAGTCCAGTCCGAACTACAAAAGCCATGTCCTTTCCAGAACGGAATCAAGCATCCGAGGACCGGACCGGTTTCGAGGTATCACCTCTCATCAGCCCGGCTAGCTTGACTCCAGTGGTGTGGATTGCCTGGGACCCACGTCTGAGCATCCCCAGCGCACTTATTGCGGTAATTGCAAACAAAACAGGTGATGGACAGAATGTGGATCAATGTCACACATTCACCCCAGTCCAAAGGTCTGGGCCCAAATCCATCGTTTTTTTGCACTCCGCACCACCCTGGGTTAGACAATGGCGATATGCAAATCAGCCCTGACCCTGTGCTCCATGGGAACAGTCCAGTCCGAACTACAAAAGCCATGTCCTTCCCAGAACGGAATCAAGCATCCGAGGACCGGACCGGTTTCAAGGTAACACCTCTCATCAGCCCGGCTAGCTTGACTCCAGTGGTGTGGAGTGCCTGGGACCCACGTCTGAGCATCCCCAGCGCACTTATGGCAGTAATTGCAAACAAAACAGGTGATGTACAGAATGTGGATAAATGTCACACATTCACCCCAGTCCAAAGATCTGGGCCCAAATCCATCGTTTTTTTGCACTCCACACCACCCTGGGTTAGACAATGGCGATATGCAAATCAGCTCTGACCCTGTGCCCCATGGGAATAGTCCAGTCCGAACTACAAAAGCCATGTCCTTCCCAGAACGGAATCAAGCATCCGAGGCCCGAACGGGTTTCGAGATAACACCTCTCATCAGCCCGGCTAGCTTGACTCCAGTGGTGTGGAGTGCCTGGGACCCACGTCTGAGCATCCCCAGCACACTTATGGCGGTAATTGCAAACAAAACAGGTGATGGACAGAATGTGGATCAATGTCACACATTCACCCCAGTCCAAAGATCTGGGCCCAAATCCATTGTTTTTTTGCACTCCGCACCACCCTGGGTTAGACAATGGCGATATGCAAATCAGCTCTGACCCTGTGCCCCATGGGAACAGTCCAGTCTGAACTACAAAAGCCATGTCCTTCCCAGAACGGAATCAAGCATCCGAGGACCAGACCGGTTTCGAGGTAACACCTCTCATCAGCCGGGCTAGCTTGAATCCAGTGGTGTGGAGTGCCTGGGACCCACGTCTGAGCATCCCCAGCGCACATATGGCGGTAATTGCAAACAAAACAGGTGATGGACAGAATGTGGATCAATGTCACACATTCACCCCAGTCCAAAGGTCTGAGCCCAAATCCATCGTTTTTTTGCACTCTGCACCACCCTGGGTTAGACAATGGCGATATGCAAATCAGCCCTGACCCTGTGCCCCATGGGAACAGTCCATTCCGAACTACAAAAGCCATGTCCTTCCCAGAACGGAATCAAGCATCCGAGGACCGGACCGGTTTCGAGGTAACACCTCTCATCAGCCCGGCTAGCTTGACTCCAGTGGTGTGGAGTGCCTGGGACCCACGTCTGAGCATCCCCAGCGCACTTATGGCGGTAATTGCAAACAAAACAGGTGATGGACAGAATGTGGATCAATGTCACACATTCACCCCAGTCCAAAGATCTGGGCCCAAATCCATCGTTTTTTTGCACTCCACACCACCCTGGGTTAGACAATGGCGATATGCAAATCAGCTCTGACCCTGTGCCCCATGGGAACAGTCCAGTCCGAACTACAAAAGCCATGTCCTTCCCAGAACGGAATCAAGCATCCGAGGACCGGACCGGTTTCGAGATAACACCTCTCATCAGCCCGGCTAGCTTGACTCCAGTGGTGTGGAGTGCCTGGGACCCACGTCTGAGCATCCCCAGCGCACTTATGGCGGTAATTGCAAACAAAACAGGTGATGGACAGAATGTGGATCAATGTCACACATTCACCGCAGTCCAAAGATCTGGGCCCAAATTCATTGTTTTTTTGCACTCCGCACCACCCTGGGTTAGACAATGGCGATATGCAAATCAGCTCTGAACCTGTGCCCCATGGGAACAGTCCAGTCCGAACTACAAAAGCCATGTCCTTCCCAGAACGGAATCAAGCATCCGAGGACCGGACCGGTTTCGAGGTAACACCTCTCATCAGCCCGGCTAGCTTGACTCCAGTGGTGTGGAGTGCCTGGGACCCACGTCTGAGCATCCCCAGCGCACTTATGGCGGTAATTGCAAACAAAACAGGTGATGGACAGAATGTGGATCAATGTCACAAATTCACCCCAGTCCAAAGATCTGGGCCCAAATCCATCGTTTTTTTGCACTCCACACCACCCTGGGTTAGATAATGGCGATATGCAAATCAGCTCTGACCCTGTGCCCCATGGGAACAGTCCAGTCCGAACTACAAAAGCCATGTCCTTCCCAGAACGGAATCAAGCATCCGAGGACCGGACCGGTTTCGAGGTATCACCTCTCATCAGCCCGGCTAGCTTGACTCCAGTGGTGTGGATTGCCTGGGACCCACGTCTGAGCATCCCCAGCGCACTTATTGCGGTAATTGCAAACAAAACAGGTGATGGACAGAATGTGGATCAATGTCACACATTCACCCCAGTCCAAAGGTCTGGGCCCAAATCCATCGTTTTTTTGCACTCCGCACCACCCTGGGTTAGACAATGGCGATATGCAAATCAGCCCTGACCCTGTGCCCCATGGGAACAGTCCAGTCCGAACTACAAAAGCCATGTCCTTCCCAGAACGGAATCAAGCATCCGAGGACCGGACCGGTTTCAAGGTAACACCTCTCATCAGCCCGGCTAGCTTGACTCCAGTGGTGTGGAGTGCCTGGGACCCACGTCTGAGCATCCCCAGCGCACTTATGGCAGTAATTGCAAACAAAACAGGTGATGTACAGAATGTGGATCAATGTCACACATTCACCCCAGTCCAAAGATCTGGGCCCAAATCCATCGTTTTTTTGCACTCCACACCACCCTGGGTTAGACAATGGCGATATGCAAATCAGCTCTGACCCTGTGCCCCATGGGAATAGTCCAGTCCGAACTACAAAAGCCATGTCCTTCCCAGAACGGAATCAAGCATCCGAGGCCCGAACGGGTTTCGAGATAACACCTCTCATCAGCCCGGCTAGCTTGACTCCAGTGGTGTGGAGTGCCTGGGACCCACGTCTGAGCATCCCCAGCACACTTATGGCGGTAATTGCAAACAAAACAGGTGATGGACAGAATGTGGATCAATGTCACACATTCACCCCAGTCCAAAGATCTGGGCCCCAATCCATCGTTTTTTTGCACTCCACACCACCCTGGGTTAGACAATGGCGATATGCAAATCAGCTCTGACCCTGTGCCCCATGGGAACAGTCCAGTCCGAACTACAAAAGCCATGTCCTTCCCAGAACGGAATCAAGCATCCGAGGACCGGACCGGTTTCGAGATAACACCTCTCATCAGCCCGGCTAGCTTGACTCCAGTGGTGTGGAGTGCCTGGGACCCACGTCTGAGCATCCCCAGCGCACTTATGGCGGTAATTGCAAACAAAACAGGTGATGGACAGAATGTGGATCAATGTCACACATTCACCCCAGTCCAAAGGTCTGGGCCCAAATCCATCGTTTTTTTGCACTCCGCACCACCCTGGGTTAGACAATGGCGATATGCAAATCAGCCCTGACCCTGTGCCCCATGGGAACAGTCCAGTCCGAACTACAAAAGCCATGTCCTTCCCAGAACGGAATCAAGCATCCGAGGACCGGACCGGTTTCGAGGTAACACCTCTCATCAGCCCGGCTAGCTTGACTCCAGTGGTGTGGAGTGCCTGGGACCCACGTCTGAGCATCCCCAGCGCACTTTTGCGGTAATTGCAAACAAAACAGGTGATGGACAGAATGTGGATCAATGTCACACATTCACCCCAGTCCAAAGATCTGGGCCCAAATCCATCCTTTTTTTGCACTCCACACCACCCTGGGTTAGACAATGGCGATATGCAAATCAGCTCTGACCCTGTGCCCCATGGGAACAGTCCAGTCCGAACTACAAAAGCCATGTCCTTCCCAGAACGGAATCAAGCATCCGAGGACCGGACCGGTTTCGAGGTAACACCTCTCATCAGCCCGGCTAGCTTGACTCCAGTGGTATGGAGTGCCTGGGACCCACGTCTGAGCATCCCCAGCGCACTTATGGCGGTAATTGCAAACAAAACAGGTGATGGACAGAATATGGATCAATGTCACACATTTACCCCAGTCCAAAGATCTGGGCCCAAATCCATCGTTTTTTTGCACTCCACACCACCCTAGGTTAGACAATGGCGATATGCAAATCAGCTCTGACCCTGTGCCCCATGGGAACAGTCCAGTCCGAACTACAAAAGCCATGTCATTCCCAGAACGGAATCAAGCATCCGAGGACCGGACCGGTTTCGAGGTAACACCTCTCATCAGCCCGGCTAGCTTGACTCCAGTGGTGTGGAGTGCCTGGGACCCACGTCTGAGCATCCCCAGCGCACTTATGGCGGTAATTGCAAACAAAACAGGTGATGGACAGAATGTGGATCAATGTCACACATTCACCCCAGTCCAAAGATCTGGGCCCAAATCCATCGTTTTTTTGCACTCCACACCACCCTGGGTTAGACAATGGCGATATGCAAATCAGCTCTGACCTGTGCCCCATGGGAACAGTCCAGTCCGAACTACAAAAGCCATGTCCTTCCCAGAACGGAATCAAGCACCCGAGGACCGGACCGGTTTCGAGGTAACACCTCTCATTAGCCCGGCTAGCTTGACTCCAGTGGTGTGGAGTGCCTGTGACCCACGTCTGAGCATCCCCAGCGCACTTATGGAGGTAATTGCAAACAAAACAGGTGATGGACAGAATGTGGATCAATGTCACACATTCACCCCAGTCCAAAGATCTGGGCCCAAATCCATCGTTTTTTTGCACTCCACACCACCCTGGGTTAGACAATGGCGATATGCAAATCAGCTCTGACCCTGTGCCCCATGGGAACAGTCCAGTCCGAACTACAAAAGCCATGTCCTTCCCAGAACGGAATCAAGCATCCGAGGACCGGACCGGTTTCGAGGTAACACCTCTCATCAGCCCGGCTAGCTTGACTCCAGTGGTGTGGAGAGCCTGGGACCCACGTCTGAGCATCCCCAGTGCACTTATGGCGGTAATTGCAAACAAAACAGGTGATGGACAGAATATGGATCAATGTCACACATTCACCCCAGTCCAAAGATCTGGCCCAAATCCATCGTTTTTTTGCACTCCACACCACCCTAGGTTAGACAATGGCGATATGCAAATCAGCTCTGACCCTGTGCCCCATGGGAACAGTCCAGTCCGAACTACAAAAGCCATGTCCTTCCCAGAACGGAATCAAGCATCCGAGGACCGGACCGGTTTCGAGGTAACACCTCTCAGCCCAGTATAAATATGGCAGCAGGAAACCCAAAGTTATTCAGTCCCTAAATAACCTTTGCAAAGATCACATCCTAATGGATATATGGCAAGTTAAGAGCCCTTCGGAACCAGGCTATACCTTTTTCCATTCCTCACCAGTCGCATGCTCGATTCAATTTATTTTTCATATAGCATTCTATAAATCAAGAATTTGATATCGAGATCTAACCCCGCGTCATGTCCGATAATAATCCCCTCATATTTGTAATCAAAAAGGGGGTTTTCTTAAAAAGAGCAATAATTGGAGCTTTGGGTAGCACCTCCTTGGAGTTTGTCTGGGATGTATTAAAGGCGGGTTTGGGGAGAAACCCTCCAGTTCACCTTAACTCGGGTGAAACAGGAGAAACAGAGAATACTGCAGCTATATACAACTCTAGCAATAGAAGAGAGGAAATTAATAAGTGCCACACAACAGGGAAAGAATATTCAAGAGGCCCAGATGTGGGTCATGATAGTAAAGGCGGCCATTCATGAGATCACAATTGCAAAAGTAGCGGACACATTTACAGTCTGGGGGGAGCAAGCCTACGAATGTAGTGAGCAAGTTGGACGTACCCTTGCCATAAGGACAAAACAGAAGGGTGGCCAAAATGAAGTAAGAGAAATACAGGACTCAGTACAAGGTATTATATTCGATCCAGTAGGAATAAGGGTAGCATATAATAGCTTTTATCAGGCGTTATATTTGGAATCCAGCTAGGGGGAGGAAACTGATATGAAAAATCTCTTGGATTCAACATATCTTCCAAGATTTAGTGAAGAAGAGCAGCAGAGGGTAGATGGCATCCCCATAGAATTTTACAAGGTATTTGCGCCAGCACTGAGGGATTGTCTAACCAGCCTTTTTTTCACTCATGTATTTAAAGGGAAAAACCCTCCACCTTCATGGTCACATGGCAAGATTTTGGTCTTTCCTACAAAAAAAAGAAAATGACAACGGAACTCGGATCCTATAGACCAATTATCCTGATTATTAGGGACTCTACTCAAATATCCTCGCCTCTCGATTGTCCCTCATGATCAGCAAGGTGGTAACCCAACGGCAACACATGTTTATACCTGGGAGAAGCACTGCGGATGACAACAGACAAGTAGTTACTCTATTTGATGCAGTCCAGGTAACAGGAGACCCTATGGCTCTGATCCTACTGGATGCGGAGAAAGCCTTTGCTAGGATCTCCTGCCACTACCTGTGGGTAGTTCTAGGGAGGGTAAATATAGGACCTGAGTTTCGGTTAGCATTTAATGCCCTATATTTTACACCAGAGGCCAGGGTGTTAGTGGCTGGAGAGCTTTATGAATCATTTGAGATCTCAAGGGGGGCTAGACGGGTGCCCATGCTCCCCACTCCTATTCACCCTCTACATCGATCCATTTATACGCAGGCTCGAGCTTAATGTTAGTATCCCACCCATGATTTGTAGTGGCTGGGAGCTAAAATCGCTTGCTTATGCCGACGATATAGCCCTAGTTACACATGACCCATCTACAGCGTTAGTCGAGATAGAGAAGGAAGCAGGTGAGTTTGGGTGGATCTCGGGTTTCCACTAAATAAGGTAAAAACTGCAATTCTGGTCAATAATAAGATCTCACTGGCGGACTCCCAAGTAGCCACAAGCGCGGTATATCTTGGAATCTATATTACCCCGACCTAGATGGCATTATTAAAGAAAATCTTGAATCTTTTATTGAAAAATCTAAAAAAGATCTATATAGATTAAATAACGTGCACCTGTGTTTGGTTGGCCGATGCAATGTCATCAAAATCATTCTTTTACCTAAAATCCTTTATTTTTTCTGGGCTATTCCTAGATAGGAAACCTTTGGTTTAAAAAATTCGATAAATTGATCTCTCGTTTTATATGGGCATATGCGAAACAGAGGAGAGCTTTAACATTTTTGACCCTCCCTAAAGATAGAGGTGGGTTGGTGTTACCAAACCTAAAACTAGATTACTGGGGTTCTATTCTACAAAATGTTCCAAGAGAACCCACCCTCACGATCAAGAGTGGAGTACTTGCCCTCCCCATTTGAGCTATTGATAGTTGACGGGTGTGGGGAAACCTATGGAGGCAAATTGAGCTCAACTACTTCAAGAGAGTTTGCTTTAAGGTATTATCGAACTCTCCGTAAACTATTGGGCTTGGGGAGATTACATTTCTACACCCTAATAATATTTCGTACCTGCCAGGTATTTTTAGGGATCAATACATCTTACGGTGGGTGAAAAGCAGCCTAAATAAGGTGAGCCTTTTTTTCTCCCCCATGAGTGTGAGGTTGTTTCAACAGATCAGGAATGAATTCAATATCAGCCAGAAAGAATATTTTAAATACCAAGTCAAGTCAAGTCAAAGTGCTTTATTCGAGTTGTTACTCATAAAAGCATATTATACACAAGAATTTTAAAAACAAATTAAATTTACAATCCAGCACATTGACGCAACACTATAAGTTACATATAAAAAAATTCATTCGGTTAAAAGAAGAATTAAAACATTTGATAAAATTACTTTTCAAGATGAGAAACGCTGGAGTCTAAAAGCAATTATACAAATGCAAAAAATCAATTATCAAGACAGAGAATAGTTGGTTAACTAGCAGTCTCTATCTTGATACATAGTCCTTGATTAATAAAAAGCAGTAATGTCAAATTCATGAGGGCCAATTTGTCACACAGAGAATAGTTATTTAACTAGCAGTCTCTGTCTAAATTGTCGGGCAGAGAATAGTTATTTAACTAGCAGTCTCTGCCTGAGCATCCATGCCCAACCCAGATATTTTGCTGTAGCTATCAGGATCCAAGAAACTTGAGTCGTACAAATAATTCGCATAGCTACAGAACTACTTGATGTCCCAAGGTTCCTGCACATTGGAGCTAACCATACTCGTCTTGGAATAGCATATGATCCGCATGAAAACAGAAAGTGACCCAGAGACTCATCCCCCAACCCACAAGCTGGGCAGGTGCTATTTCCACCTGAACCCCATTTAGCTGTCAATATTTTTATAGGAAGTGCACCAGCTCTCAGTTGGAATAAGAGCTTCCTATCACCTGGTTTGGAGATGATATCCCAATATGGTTCCAAGACTGGATACATTTTGGCCTCAAGAAAATGTGAAGACATGGACCCAAAGCTTGCAACATTTAAAGTTTTAGTAGCAATCCATTCCCCAAAAATATCTTTTAAGACACGCTTAGAAGGGAAAGATGTCCCAGCAGGGTCCTGCCATAAAGAACTCAGCCCTAGCTCAAACAATATAGATTTCAATGATTTAAGCCAGCTTATCTTGTGAAAGCCATCAGCCTTGATCACATCCACAAAACCCGCAGCATAATGTGAGAGCTCAGGAGTGGTCCAGAGTCTGCGCCAATACAAGATCGGGCGTAATCTGGCCAAGTCCTTGATTTGTTTCCTTCCTAGATCGTATCGGAGAGGCAACAACGGAGTACTTTTAGGTGTACCGGTAAGAGTTCTTAAAAATTTATTTTCAGAGGCTTGTAGAGATGTAAGATTTTCAAAGCCCCACATTTCAGCGCCGTAAAGTGCAGACCCAATAGCCTTTGCTTCATATACCAATAGGGCTGGTTTAACAGGTTTGGTTAGCGATTTCCTGTGTTCAGAATTAATTGTGCCAGCTATTTGTTTGTGTCGCAAAATAGCAATATTTATATGCTGGCTCCACCTGTGGTCATCAGTTATTTGGATACCTAGGTATGTGAATGATTTAACTAACTCTAAAGGCCCACCACTCATCATAATTTTGGACTTAAAGCTACGCTGCGGCTTGAAGCTCATTAGTTTAGTTTTCGTAGTATTCACCTCCAGTCCATGTTCCCCACAAAAGTTCTCAAAAATTGTCAGAGCACGCTGTAGTCCACTAGGGGTTTTTGATAAAATTAGCGTGTCATCCGCAAACATTAATATGGGGATTTTTAGTCCTGCAAGAGAAGGAGCATCAACATTCGCAGTTACCAATCGAGAAACTACCCCGTTTATGAACAATGTAAATAGTGTAGGAGCCATTGAGCACCCTTGTCTGACCCCTTTTTCAACACGGAAATCAGGAGTGACCATCCCGTGACCGCCCCACTGAATTTTTGCATAGTTAGACTCGTGGAGGCGCAATATCAGGGTTAGTAACTCATCGGAAACCCCCAAGCTATGCAAGACCTGCCACAGTTTTGCACGTGGGACCAGGTCGAATGCAGCCCGCAAGTCGACAAATGCCGCGTACAGGCTACACCCCCCCAGAACCACGGTTTTCCACTGTAATAATTGGAAGCGGAACACTTGATCGATCGTGCTTGTTGCCCTTCTAAAACCTGCTTGGAATGGAGATAGAATATTAAAATCCTCAGCCCAGTCGAGAAGCCTATTGACCACCACGCGACCCACGATTTTTTGCACAGTGTCAATAAGGCTAATAGGCCTATAGTTACAGGGCTGAGCTCGGTCCCCCTTCTTATACACGGGGATAATAACTGCACCCCTCCATGAATCAGGGACATCTGCTCCTTGAGCAATTGAGTTTATAAGCAAATGTATATATTTGCACCAGCGTTCACTATCATTTAGGAATATATCAGCGGGTACTCCATCTTGTCCTGGAGCTCGCCCGCGTTTTACTGCACAGATAGCAGACATAATCTCTTTGTAGTTAAAATTGTCATCTTCAAAAAACTTCATAGCCGTACTGACGTCAACTGAGACCCGGGTATTAAGAGTGTATTGCAAACTAAAGAATTTAACCCATGCCTCCTGTGAGACGTTATTACTTGGTGACTCTTCAGCTCTCTCAGAACCCCATTTTACAATATTCCAGAATACTCTGGAATCCTTCCTGTCACTGGCCATTTTCAGTTTGCACCAGTGTTGCTCGTCCCAATCCTTCTTAGCTTTAACAATGCATACTTTATATTCTTTCCTGGCTAGAGAAACAGACACACAGTCTCGCTTCTTGATTGCCCGGCCAAGGTCGAGTCTTGCCTTCCTACAATCAGAGTTATACCATCTAGCATCTTTTCTGGTAATAACCCCCTTATGTTTATCAGGTCTTAGAAAGTGCGCCTTGATCTTACCAAAGAGGGTATCATGTATTTTGACCACTTCACCCAGGTCCTTAGGAGAGGCATTAGCCAGTTCCATAGCTAGAATGGCTTGATCAGTTTCACTGTTAATAATATCAATAGCCTGCTGATTTCTCGCTACAGTATCCCAACGTAGCCTACGCATATTGTTCTCGGGGATAATGGGCGGAGGGACGAATTCATTCATGCAGCTAAAGTTTGATTCAGCAGGCCACCATTTGTGAGTCACACTTAGGGGGTTATGGTCACTCTCAGATCTTATGATGACTTCCATATCACAAAGGGCAGGCCACAGATGCAAACTGCAGATCACATAGTCAATTCGACTTTTGTGCCTCCCATTGTCGAAAGTTGGTGAACCAATTCTGTCCCCAGCTGTTCTCCCGTTCATAGCTCTCAAACCTTTTTCAAGACACAGTGCATTAATAGCTATAATGTCCTCTGTCCAACGGGAGACTGGTTTCAGTTGTAGTTCAGGGATGCCCCAGAAGGAATCCTCATCAGCACCAGTGAAAGCCTCTCCCACAACCAATGGCTCAAACGTCCTATTAAGGTCTCCTGCTATAACGATGTTATTTTTAATGGAGTGCTCCTCGATGAGGTCGGCCAAGGTTAATAATGTTTCAGATCGACCTTTGGAACTCCTAATATAAATATTGTAAATATCAAGTGACCCTGTTCTGTCATTAGAAATCCTAATAAGCTGGATATCATTGTGTCCAGTAGCTATATTTTTAACTGAGAAATTTAGTGCTTGTCGAATCCAGATAGTAAGCCCCCCCATAGGTCTACCTTTCGGACCCTTGACAGCTGCCACATAAAAATTCAAATAGCTTAATACAAAGACAGGATCGCAAGCCCAAGTCTCCTGGAATATACAAATATCAAATTGGGTAACAAAGCCAAGCCAGTCCCCACAATCGAGCTTGGATGTCAGACCAGCTATATTCCAGCAGAGTAGGTTAGCAACTCCAGACAAGCGACCCTGGCGTAATCCAGGAAAAGAGTTTAGTACACAAGCCTCACCCTCTGGTTGGACAACCAAGTTATTCAACAAATCATTAGTAAGGCAATTAACATTCTGGGTAGATAAGCTATCCGAATTTTGATCCCCATTAGCTAGTGGTACTTGATTTAGATTTATAGAGAGTCAATCACAGTCATCAAGATTGGAAAGGGCTGAAAATCTATTCTCTAGATTTAAACCCCTCTCTGGTTGCTTCACTTCCCTCCGCCCTTTTGTTGGGACAACGTTCCACTTAGTTTTTAGCATTGTTTTATTAGAGACCCTCCCACTACACTGATAGAAAAAGTCTAAAGTGAGTGGAATGATTTCAGTCGATCTCCGCTGCGGAGGTAGAAGGTTGGGTAGAATATTGGCCAAAACCTCTGGGTCAGAAAAATGTAGGATGACGCAGTCACCCAGAAATTTCTTTGTACTATTACCTATCCACCTCACCCTTCTAGCCTTTACTATTTCGTCAGCCAATTGGTGCCTACCCCTAGGAGTTATTACCATGTTATTTGTTAGCCAATAAAGTGCTTTAGACAATAGGGATGAGGTAGATTCTTCCTGACCAGGCTGCAAAAGAGGAACATTGGCTAAAACCAAGACCAATGGAGAGGCCTCAACTATCAACTCTACCGAGCCATTTACAGATTCTGGGGCGGAGGATGTATCTGAAGGAACGTTTTTGTTCTCTGCACTATCTATAATGGATATCAAGGGAGCCACCGAAGGAACTGGTAGTGAGGAAGCCCCACCACCCACCAAAGAAGAAGAGGCCTTACTGGACTCCACCCTGCTAGAAACAGCTTCTGGTAGTTTGCCTACTTCAGATAAGGTTTGATTCAGTAAACCCCCAAGGCGATTCACTTCCTTAGTGAGTTTATCAATTCTGCCTAACAGCGGATTAACAATGTCCTCTATCTTAGTGTCTATCATACTCAGTACGTTCTTAAATTGACCACTAGTAAGAGACATAGAAACGTCATCCAGAGTGACTTCTTTTTCCCTTGCGGATTTGCTAGGGGGCGATGCAATCTTTTTGCGGCTTGATCTGAGCCCAAATCGTTTCGGCTGTGGCTGTGGCTTTTTAGCCCCTCTGGTGGATCGTGGAGCAGGCACCGGAGTGGGGGCTTTGTCCTCGGGTAATTGTTGATCAGAGTCCATCTCACTCTCGCTGTCTAACTCAATCAGAGCCGACCGGTTCATTACAGCGATATCAGCTTGGTCAGATTCATTTACAGGTGGACAGTAGGAGGTAGGTTGCTCCGTGGACTCGGCACAGGCTGAAGCCGGCGAAGTTGGTGAACTCAGGGCAGACGGTGAACTCCGGCCAAGCGAAGTTCTCCTGTCACTATTGATTTTGGCAACTACCTGAAAGATATAGTTGTCCATAGTGTTTTTTGCAGGGGATAACTTTTTGCCGGGCATATTTCACTAACAGACAATGCTTTTCAAAAGTACGGGGTAAACAGGTGCTCCAAGAGACAATAATTCAATAAATAACCCCCAGCTATAACACAGGCTCACCTCCTTAAATCAGGTTTTCTAGCAGAGTTCCTGGCCCAACCCAACCTTGTCCAGCCTCGGACGGCCTCAGACGGCCCGCCCTTTGTCCGGGCTTCGTCCGGGCGTCCCGCTCGCGTCCCGCGATGCGGAGGGAGCAGCGTTTTTCTAGCGCCTCAGGGCGCGATGACCCCGCTGGAGTGGATCCGGGTCGCTGGGCAGGCTGGGAGTTGTAGTCTCCCTCCGCTCGGCGGCCGCTAAGGTAACAACAGCGGCGGCGGGAGGGAGACCGGCACAGCAAAGCAGGGAGAGAGGTCGAGTCAGGGCGACCAGCAGCGATGAAGTCTCCTCTTGAAGAACAGAACACCTCCAGGTTAGGGATTTTTTATACCACAAGTGAGGAGGTCCGATTAACTTTCAAAGGTTTGACCCGAATGATGCTTTTGTTGCTGGGCATAAACCCTCCATTGAGTTTATCTATTCCCTCCTCAATAAACGAATGAAGGATGATATAAACACTCTCTGAAATGGCAAAGGAAACTGGCCATCTCCAAATCTAGCTTTCTGGAATCCTTTTCTCTGGCCCAAAAGATGTTTTTATCCTCAATATTGTACATACAGTATTATAAAACCTGTTTTAATCTTTACTATACACCCAATAGGTTTATTAAATGGGGGGACGGAAAAGTCTCTCGATGCCCCAAATGTCAACTAAGGGAGGCTGATATTGTACATGTTTTTGCCACTTGTGTCTCGTTGTCACCTATTAAAAGCCAGATTGCTGAATTTTTTAACGTTAAAATAAATATTCAAGTATCCCTGATCCCCGCTGTGATACTTCTGAAATCTCTACTGGAGGAAGAGGGTCAAGAGGAAGGGAATTGTTTTTTATCACCATGACCATTTTTGGATTTAGTGTAACCAATCTTTCAGCAATGGTTAAACAGGGGGATAGCAACCTGCACCTTGGAAAAAGTAAGGGGTCCATAGTAAAAGGAAGGGGCTTAGGAGGTGCAGACCGATTATCGAGTGGTTAGAATCAAGGAACTGAGACAGTTGGGCGTGGCCACGGAGGCGATCTGCCTGAAGATCTGCCGGCCGGGCGTGTATGTTTTCTCTACGCCCGATGTAGGAGCGATCTACAGCAACCAGACACCGTCCTTCAGTGCCCGGGACCATGCGGAGCATGATCTGAGAGCGAGGCGTGATTTGCCCGGGAGGAGCGCCGATGTCTGCTGTGGCTGGGACGGAGCCGCGGCCTACATCTTAAACTTGCGGCGCAGCCAAGAGTGAGGTGAGTTCGCGCCCATTGCTGCACTGTTTGCGCGCTGCCTGTTTCTGCCCGTGCGGTCTCCCTCCCACTGCTTGCTCCCTGACCTCCGCCCTCTCCGGTCAGGTCCCTGGTCCTCGGGCGGGTTTCGGGCCTCTGCGGCTTGGTGCGTGCTCCGGAGCTGGGGCCTGGATTGCTGGGGCCGGCGGGCTTGGAAGGGTGGGTCTGCAGGAGGATTCGGGTCGCGGGTGGGGGGCAGGTGTGGGGGCTACATAGTGGCGGTTCGGGCTGGCTAGGCTTTCCCCCTTGGCGCCTCGGGGGTGCCCCACTGCCGGTGGTGTGTAGGAGCCCGCACTAGCGGTCCTCCCCGGTGTTTTCAGCTCTGTCCCGCTCTGGTCGGGGGGCTCCCTGGGGGGCACTTGTAGCGGTATGGCCTAAATTGGGTTCCTCGCCACCTACTCTTTGCTGCCCGCTCCTGCCCTGCTGTTGTGGCCTGGCCTGCCCCTGCAGCCGATGAACGGTGCCTCTGCTGCGATGACCATACCGGTGCCCCTGCTTTCCAGACCTTGCCCAGATATTTCAGCAATGGCCCCCGGAGCCCAGACTTGACATACCTGCCCGTCGCCTGTGCTATGCCTGGGTCCGGCCTTGATCTCCTGCGGCGCCGGTGCTGTTTCGGGGCCTGCTTCTAGACGGTTTCCTGCGCTTTTTGCACTCCCTGACGTGGTCTTGTAAGGATACCCTCATCACTCCCTGACGCCCACTGATTTGAACTGTTACCACCGCTGGCTATCGCTGGGCTGTCTCTATTTTGTGCCCAAAAGTTACCTATCGCCTCACCTTGGGCGCAGTCCTTCACTCACATCTCCACATGCTTTGGCTGGCTGAGTCTTTTACATCCGCTTAGTGTACCCCCACTCAGAGATTGGCCTGTACAACGGCGCTTTAATTGTACTGTTCAGTCCTGGTCCACATTCCACACTCCGCAACAATGGTGAAGAAGGACCCTAAACAGACCAAGCTCCAGTTTGATAAAGCGTCGGGCGCTGTGACGGGGGCTCAGTATTCTTTAGTTGACGTGGAACTCCAAATGCACGCTCACCTTCCCACTTTCACTCATTATTCTGGGTTTCACAACACTTGGACGAGGATTGACTACTGGTTAGTTTCCCCTGGGGTGGCTAGCTGGCTGGAGGCTGTCCTAACCCTCCCCTGCACCCTCTTGGATCACTCTCCTGTGGTCCTGCAATTGAATATTACCAGGCCTGGGGGTTATAAGAGGCAGTGGCGGTTCCCTGGCCGAGCCTTGTTGACACGTGGGCGGTTTTATGGAAGGGCTTCAAAGCTTACATAAGGAGGGTTTGCATCTCAAAACATGCGGGTGTCCTGCGTGACCTCCGCTCCAATTTGAACCGCGTTGAGCGTGATATTGCCGCCTTGGACCACGATGCGCTCCTCTCACCCTCTGCTTCCGTTTAGGTGAGGCGGTTGGAGTTGTTATTGGAATTTAGAGAGGCTACCGAATGAGAACTATCGTTCCTCAGTAGACACCATGTAGCACAGCGATACAGTGAAGGCGAGCTACTGGCCAACACTCTGCGTCCTCCACGTAGCTCTGCCTACTTTACTGCAATGATCGGCCCCGATGGTACCCCTTTACACTCCACCCCGGATGTTTGCGACCTATTTCTCTCATATTATAAATCACTCTACACGTCTTGTCTGTCCGGTGCCTTAAGTGACCAAAGGTATTATTTAGCTGAGATCGCTTTATTTTATTTGGAACGTTATATGCAAGACTTTCTCTTGACCCCCATTACTCCAGACAGCATTGTTGAGGCCATTGATGCTCTACGTGCCTCTTCGGCGCCTGGTCTCAATGGTTTTTCAGCCGACTTCTACAAGGCATATAAAGCCAACCTGGTGCCGCGCTTAGTAGAGGTCTATGCCGCGGCGCTTGAAGTCAGTATTCTTCACCCCACATTTAGGGAGGCGGTGATCATTCTATTGCCCAAACCCGGGAAAGACCCCAAGCTGTGTGGCTCCTATAGGCCATTATCCCTATTGAACCTGGACTATAAAATTCTGGCCAAGGTCGTTGCGATCAGGTTGTCATTATTGATGGAATTTATTATCTCTCCGGTGCAGTCGGGATTTGTCCCGTATAGGTCCACTTCTCCGAATCTTCGGACCTTGTTTACGGTGTTGCACAGAATCGAGCCCTCCACTCCCGCCGCTGCTATACTTCTTGGTGCTGAAAAGGCATTCGATTCTCTCAAATGACCCTTTTTCCTGTCAGTCATGCGCCGCATGGGCATGCCTGAGTGCTTTGTCGCTACGGTGACTCTGTTGTATACTAACACTACTACTAGACTTTGCCTTAATTGCACTCTCTCTGATCCTTTCCCCTTGTCTCGCGGGCCGAGACAAAGCTGTCCTCTATCTCCACTACTCTTCATTTTTGCCATGGACCTCTCATTTCATCAATTCCAAAATTCCAAGAGAAACACCGAGGCCTGCAATTTCGTACTGGCCCACTTTTAATCTCCTTGTACGCCGATGACAACGTTCTCTATGTCAGGATGCCTCATGTCAACCTGGCACCCCCGATCTTGGAAATGGTTCGGTTCGGGATGTTCTCTGGACTCAGTATTAATTGGCATAAATCCGTTATTTTCCCCCTTACGGCAAGCACCACGGCCTGGCAGTGCGAGTTCCCGCTGGAATGGTGTGACGATGGGGTTAAATACCTCGGAGTTTACATTCATCTTGACACTGCTACTATGATCCGACTTAAGTATGGCAGAGCAATTAGCGCTTTGGAGTCACAGGTCACGAAATGGTTGCGCCTTCTGCTATCCATCGCGGGCAGAGTTGCCATTATTAAGATGGTCGTTCTGCCCCGGTTTCTGTACCTCTTTAACAACATTCCCATCCCTCTCACCAAGGCATTCTTTCTACAGCTGCGTTCACTACTGTTGCGATTAGTATGGTGGGACAGGACTCTCCGATTCTTACTTTGCCACAAGACAGAGGTGGGTTCGGGGTCCTGGATTTTTATTTGTATTATCTGGTTGCACAGTGTTGCTACGCGCTTTCTTGGTTCCACCCGGACGCACGCATTCCATATTTGAAGCCAGAGTCTGATCTTGTTCTCCCGCGCCAGCTCCTTACCATCCTTCCCTCGGGCTACCCTCAGAACCTGCAAGATGTTCAAACAGTCTCTACCACATGCTGGGCTTGGGACAGACTACATAGATTGTTGAGGTTTGATTTATTGTATTCTCCTGCCTTACCTTTGCCTAATCCTTCCTTGCTCCGGATTACTGGGGATGCCTTGGTCCATCGCACCCTGGAAAAATTCCAAATGCGTACGTTCGGTGACTTATTCCCTGATGGGCATGCATTTTCGATGACGGACGAGTCCCGTTTCAGTGAGCTTACCTTTATGGATTCCTTTGTCCTGACTCGGGTGCGGTCCTCTCTGCGGGCCACGTTTCCCTCTTTTCCCTCTGCCCCTGAACCTCCTCCTCCCCTGACACTGCTGATACAGAGCCCGGCTGGGGCACATTTTATTTCCAAATTATATAGGCAGTGTGGCGCGATTAGGCCTGTGGATGAGTCCAGGGTGCGGGTGGCATGGGAGGTTGACTTGGGCAAGCCTATCTCTGACTACCAGTGGGAGCAACCTGTGGGAGCAGTGTTGCAGGGCCACCAGTGACATCTCCTTGAACAGCAGACACAGATTACTCAATTTTAAGTTTCTCCGCAGTGTGTACTTTACCTCCTGCAGAATACAATCTTCCTTTGAGGTCTCCATCAGTGCCTAGCCTGAATAATCTTCATTGGCTCCCCATTAGGAAGCGAATCCGTTTCAAGATCCTCTGTTTAGTGCATAAGCACTTGTACGGAAGCGGGCCAAGCTATTACGCAAACAAACTCAGCTTGTACCAGCCAACTAGGACGCTCAGGTCAAGCACTAAATCTCTTCTTCCCCTTTGTAGAATTCCTACCGCCAGGAATGGCGGGAGATCGTTTTCTTTCCTCGCATCTACTGGAATAAACTTCCATCCCACCTACTCCCTGTTACAGCACACAATTGATTCCACAAGGAACTAAGGGCCAGATTCATCGATGTGAAGTTTTGCGAGCCTGAAATAGCGATTCATAAGGAATTGCTATTCCAGACTCGCAAAACGGGATTCATGTAGGATTCGCAATATTTTTTGCGAGTCCAACTGATTCCTTATTTGCGATTAGCTAATTGCTAATCGCAAATAAGGAATAACACCCCATTCATTCCTATGGGCTTAAAGGCCCATAGGAATGCATGGGGAGTCATTCCTTATTTGCGATTAGCAATTAGCTAATCGCAAATGAGATTGCGATTTCTAGGGTGCAGGGGTGTCCAAAGGACACCCTGTAACACCCCTGAAATGTTAAATTACACAGATGTTACACACACACATGTCCAAAGGACATGTGTGTGTGTAACATGCAACTTAGAAAAATGCTTTTAAAAGCACTTTTCTAAGTTTTCGCTATTTACCACGAGGTTTGACCTCGCGGTAAACAGCGGCCCAAAATTTTTGAAATCGCAATTTTTAAATGTTTCAAGAATAGCATTTAAGGAATCTCTAATAGAGATTCCTTAAATGCTATTCCTCTCAAATTTGCGAGTTCTTAAATAGAGACTTTTGCTTTTGGGATGATGAATCCCAAAGCAAAAATTGCACTTGCAAAGGGCCCGATTCTCAGAATCTGGCCCTTTGCGAGCGCAATTATGCTTGATGAATCAGGCTGCAAATACTTGGCTATTTGATCATCTATAACGTCCCTTTTTCTGTCTTTCAGTTTCAATGGAGTCGTATGCAAGAGCCTTGAGACCTCCGGGTGATATGTGCCCTCAACAACAACAACAAAAAAAATGTGCACCAAGGTTCAGTGCATGCAGCCATTGAAATTGTCATTAAATGTGCGCAGACAAATAGTTTTACTGATTAAACTATATAGCAAACACATGATAATCCGTGGAAATCGGGTTTCACTGAATAGTTGTCATGTGTGCATCACCAAGTAAAAGTGTCTAGAAATGCTTTGATCCTAGCAAAATCTTTGTTTCCATCATACTTCAGAATTGCAAAAAATGTGCTTCATTTTTGTTTTTTAACTGTTGATATATTTTGAAATATGTGTACCGTTCATTTGCAGGTATTTTCATTTTGTTGTGTGTAGCAAGCAAAATTACTTCCTAAGGCCTTCCCTTTCACACCCCTTATACCCCAGCAAGATTGTGACATATTTCGATCGAAAAACTCCTCTCACTTTGCAGTCAGATAAGGAAAGGAAAACCACTAATCCCCATGTTAAAGGAAAAAACAGTAATTTGTCAGTAGACATAGTCTGACATTTGACTTCTGGCTTTGAAGCACAGCAAAGGTGACAAGATGAATACAAAATGAAAAACCTAGTGAGTTGCTCTTTGCCCACCAGAAATTGGCTGCAATTCACTAGTGGGTCGTGAGCCACAGTTAGGGAAATACTGCTCTGGTATATTTTCAGTAACGGTCTCACTATTACACTTGCCAGTTTAGCTATTTAGCAACATAAAATATACGTATTCAGAGAAAGATATGGGCAACATCTGGTAGGCACAAATTAGTCTTGTCTGGATTTTTTAAGTGTAAGAAGCATCACAAATCCCCTACACTGCCTAAGATCAATGGAAGAGAACAGGACACAGTCATACTTATGTCCTGGCCCTGAGCAATAAGACCTCCAAGATCGTGAGTGTATGAACCCTTGCAAGAAAAGGAAGTGGAATCACAGGACACGTGATATAGAAAGGATGAACTCCAGTGTGGAGAAGTGTGGCTCACTGGTTAGAGCAGGCAGACCCTGAAGCAGAGGGTTCGATTCCCGACGCGGCAGGGTCTTGAGCCCAAATGTCAACAGACTCGATAATTCTCGCTTCGGTGCCTGACTTAATCATGGGTTCACACTCTGCAACTCTGGGCATTAAGCTTGCTTAATCTCCACAACGGCCCCCCCGCGGCGGGATGCCTGGCTTTCACCTTGGGGATGCCCTGTAGGGGCTATCACACAGGGAACAACCAGGCGGGTTCCCAATGCAAGCGCGGATATACCCCTTCGGGGGTCGATTCTGGCGCTATATAAGAAATATAATAATAATAATAATAATAAGTGTCTGCTACAAGGTTGTTGGTGTTTTTCCTAGGTAGTGTGTCTCTACCATGTTTCCTCAGTGACCCTTTGCCTGTGTTTGATGTATATCTTGTGTTTGCGTTGGGTCCTTGGAAATTGATGTCTGCTGGCATGCAAGAGTCTATCAGGCGATGCTTTGTATTCTAAAACCACTCCTCAGTTCCTTACCTTAGACCTAACCCCAACCTGATCGTTCTGTACCCTAATAGACTTTGGATCAACCCCCTTCAGCCAATGACTTGCATGTGTATTTAAAGCTTTGCCCATGCTTGGATGAACTTCAAGACCATGGCAACCTGAGGAAGTTATATTGTCCTACTTTTTCCCTATTGTATTGTGGCAGCTGGGACAATATTGTGAAAGTCGCCATTCAATGCTAATCACTTATCTGTATTGGTCTTTAACTTTATTTTAGATTTTCTGTCAGATTAACGTTATTGGATTCCCACCTTAAACACAAATTGATATTTCTTAGGTTTCATATCGATGTTACTTGCTATAGGCTGTAGTTGCATTTGTTGTTCTTTTCTAACACGAGGAGGTTAAATGTTTTGAACAGCAAAAAAACATTTGGTAGCCATAGCTCATGTTTTCTTCATCAGATTGCCCTTTAGACCATGTAGGAAGCTAAATGATGGCATGCTTATAATATCAACAATATCAAAAAGTAAACAAAAATTATTGAACTAAAAACCTTTTTGCCAATAAGTTAAAAAAAAGGCCAGATATACAGCTTGTTTTTATGAGATGTGTGCACATATAAGCTTTCTGAGGTGTTCACAAGAAACTGTCCATTTGCTTATGTTTCACTCTTGTTTTCATACAGTGTTTTTGTTACTGAAAACAAATGTAAAACCAGATATACAGTAAGTATTTGTTAAAAATAAATAAAACAAAAAAAAAGAATTCCACACATGGTCTTTCTGGAAATATTCACTAAAACATTTTTTTCCAAAAGTTCACACATTTTTGTATCCAGGTGATATGTAAGCATTGTATTTTGTGATTTGCTTTCCTTGAAACTTTAATGTTCTACATATGTGGTATATTACAACATGGCTACTAGTGTACAAACCAATAATACCTGGTATCTGCTCAATTAAATCTGATGCTGTATAGAACAACTCCCGGCGTAATTCAAGTGGCCTAATAACATTAATTCCCACCAAAATTGCTAATGGGTTTCGTGGCTGTTTACCAATAAGGAAACTCTAGAGAATTTGATTGTTGTTAGTGTGTATATAAATCTGAAGGAAAGCTCTTAGAATATGGTCAAATCTCACCATTTCAAAGTGATTAAGAATACATTTGTGTAGTATTTCCTAAGGCTATAACTGTAATGTAATTCTGAGCAACTTTAATATGAGCTTAAAAGCTCATCAGGAAGAGCCCTTTATGGAAATCTCTTAAGAGCCTACTCTCTACCGACTTCAAATTTCCCAACATACCATAAATCAAGATTGGCAGGGAAACCATTCAAATTTTTGGAAACGAGGAGTCTTTTTTCGTTAAATAGGCAAATCCAGACCAATTCCCCGCAGCCCAAACATTTAAGTTGAGACATTTTTTGGGTCCAATCGATTATATCTTTATTCAGGCATGGTATTTCCCTCTAATTTGGTATCAACAACTTCTTGCTTTGCCTAGCAGCTATCACATACCCATAAAAACTAGCACTAATTTGGGAACAGTACCCAGAGTCTCAATTTTGCTCTTGGAGATGGACTTCCCTGTTGAATTTCAACAAACATTTGTCCACTTCATATCCAATTATTGTACAATTTGCAAGGAAATTTTAAATTAGACAAGAACCCAAATGCAAATTATGATATTGCGATGAAGGATTGTTTTGGTTGTTTGAAAACGAATTGGCAAAAGGGTACTTGGACTTAAAGTTATCCTCCAGCAAGGGAAAAGTTGGTCTCTTTGGTTCAAATCTCACAGTCTGTATCTTACAAAAAGATCTCTCTAACAAATGAGAGGGACCCCAACGACCAAAAGGGTAGTATACCTGGAGACAATTTGTCAAGAAAAGATTCCCTTTTGGGTGCAAACTTATATCATAGAAACAATTTCTGACCACAGCAACTCATTGAAACAGGAGCAAAAAGGAAAAATGGATTAAAATAAGACAGTTTATTTAGTAAGGCATTTTTAACACCTTGGCTGCGCAGGATATTCCTCTCCTGTGCTGGGCCATAATGATCTTGGGTGTGGTCATGACGAGCTCAGCTCGTCATGAGCACACGAGCACCGTGCCTCAGGACGAGCCGAGCTCGTCATGAGCACCGAAGGGGTTAAAAAAAGCATCACTTTTTTTCGTCAGACATGATTAAAAAATAGACACAAATTATACATGACAAAATCTCATTACAGTATACAAATAAATATCACAAGTGGGAAACAAAGCTTAAGGAAAGGATGAATCCTATTAGCATGAGGTAAGTACAATAGCAACACTTGTAATCACACTCTGATATCTAACTGATTGTTCAATCAAAGTTGTTGTCATCAAAGCTTAAGTACTTTAAGCATTGCACTCATCCTCTGTATGCCGCTCCATGTGGCGCCGCCACTCAGCCCGGACCTGCTAGCCAGCCGCTACCTCAGCCCCCGCACCACAGCAGGGACATCGCCACCGCCTCTCAATCTTGGCCCTTGAGCTAAGGGGGCACCGCCGCTAGTTCCCTTGAATTAGAAGCCCCAGGGGGGGACCTCACCGCCGACTCCCGGCCTTGGCAACAGGCCTCACCGATAATGGCTGCCTCGTGGTCTCCGGTCCCGGGCCCCGGACAGGCCCTCTCACAGCTCCATAGGAGGCAGTGGACCCCCCGGCATCCCTTCACTCGCCGCCTCACCCCGCAAGGCAGTCAGGGCTCCGCCAGCTCCAAGTACGGCGGACGTCGCAGCCACCGGGGCCTTCTCTGCTACTGCCGAGTCCCATGGGGTGATCCCCGGACTGTCACCGTCTTCGCGGACGATCCCAGTGCCCGAGCTGCCGCAGCCAGACTCAACGGGAGCCGCTCACCAGCCTGCCCCGCCGTCCATCAGCAGCGAAGCCTCTGGTCACTTTTTGGCCCCCTCTAGGATCCCGGAACTGCCAGTGGATGCCTTGTATCGGCCTCGACGAGTGGAGCCCCAAGAAAATGATGCTACTCCGCCGGCATCTTGGCCACACCCCCGATACAGCCTGTTTTAAAGATGGTCTGTTGAGCCACAGGAAGCCAATGTAGCTTCTTCATCAATGCTAGGTGCAGTGTCTAGGTTGTTGAAAGACAATTCTTGCTGCTTGATTTTGAAGTCTATGATTGAGGCCTATTGGGATTTCCAGGTGGAGGGAATTTACATAGTCAATTCTTGATTGGACTGCCACAATGATGATTTGAATGATCGCTTCCATTGAAAACAATTTCATAATTTTCCTGCATTGGAAGAAACAGGAGGACGTTTATAGCTCCTCTCTGTCATTTCATAGACAGTTTCTCATCAATTTGACTACATAGATTTTTACAGGTTTCTTTGGTGTAGGAGGCAAATCATCTCTGTTGGCCAATAGGAGGGATTCCAGTGGTTTAGCTTGTTGTTAGTTAAATCTGAAAGAGACACGTTAGTGATAGATTCCTTACCCTAGAATATTCCCCAGGCGTCAGACTGGATCCGGAACATTTTTCTGCATAGCAGTACCCCTGCACACCAGTAGGTGGCGTGCGGCTCCGCGTCAGTCACTGGCGTCGTAAGCACCAGGATGACATCAAAGAGGCTACTTAGGCACCACCCATGTGCGGTGACGTTAGTTCTTTCTTTTTCCACGCCAAAAAGATTGAGCATGTTCCTTGGTTATTTTTGACCACTTTTTTTAGACTTTGTCTCCTTCTCTTGTCTCCTGGTGCACGTAGGTTTGCCCGGCTTTAAGTCTTGTGGGTCGTGCTGCCGTAATATGTTGGTGGCGGACCCCCATGATGTCTGCCTCTACTGCCTGGATGACTCCCAGGACTGTGGGGACTGCTGTGCCATGGCTCCGAAAGCCTTACAGGAGCGGTGCCGGAAGTTGCTGGAGGTCTGGCACTCCTCTCACCGCCGCTCCGGGTCTAGGGGCCATTCGTGGGACTGCAACTGTCACTCCTCAGGCTCTAAGTCTTCACCTTCAGATTCCGGTAAGCGACGCCATAAGAAGAAGTCGAAGATGCGTGTTCACTCTCCGACTTCCCCCCGTCGCTCCTCGGAGGCGGACGTGGGGGTACAGGGGCTCTGCCCCTGTGGCTTCTCCGGAGCCTGGGAGCCCCGCAGCCTACCCGCTATGCCCGGGTCTCTCGGCGACTCCCGAACAGATGCAAGAGTTTCATGGACCGCCTGTTTAGGCCTTGGGCTCCTGCCAGTGCGCCTGCGGGCCCGCGGTTCCGTGTTCAGATCCTGTTGACCTGGCGACACCACCTCTGAGGCCGGCCCCAGAGCCACTGGATCCAGCGCCCTTGGCGCCACAATGTGCAGCACCGCTTACTCTGGCCCTGGTGCTGCCCTTGGCTCCGGTCCCAGCGCCTCCCCTGGCTCCTCCACAGGCACCGCACTGGGTGCCGTTTGTTCCGCCCCTGCCCCAGTACTCGGACCATTTCGTTCCGACCTGGGATCCACATTGGATTGCGGCTCCTTCTACTCTGGAGCCGGATGGGGACTGGGACCGCTCCGAGGACCCCCTTGTGCAGCAGTGTGACTCCGAGCAGGATTGTGTGGATGACCTTCAAGATGCGGGTGAACTTGATGTGTCTTTTGACACAGGTTTGCCTCCCCTCCACCTACTATGGAGCAGGACACTTCCTACACTATGGTGCTGCGTCAAGCTGCAGAGGCTCTCCATCTCGACCTCCCTACGGTGACCCTTAAGACCAACCTCCTTACGGAGGTGCTCCAGACGGCGTCTACGTCGTCGGAACCGCTGCTTCTTTTCAATGAGTAATAAATGTGATGCCTATGGAGCATTTACATATACTTTCTAGGAACAGATACTATTAATTATCTCTTCCTCAATAAAGTTATTCTTGTTGAAATGAATCATGAGTTCCTTTTACACTCCTTCAATTAGCTTGCAATCCACAAAGTTCAAAAAAATCAATTTACTGGTTTATATGTTTCATTTAATAAACCATATCTTTCTCAAGGAATTGATTGTCTTTCTTTTATTTATTTATTTATTTATGTTTATAATTTATTAAGCGCGGCGAATACCCGTAGTTACTCTATTTTACATAGATATATACACCCTTCCAACATATATATATACACTATACAAACAAACTTATTTATGTACTAACTAACACAAAAATCCTTGATCATTTTTCAGGGTTCTTTGCCCACAATAATATCAACAAGGATATTTTCAATTACTTACAAAAGAACATTCCTTATAAACAAGTCACCAAAATAATAATAGGAGGAGCATCCAAGATTTAGGGCCCGATGTAGGTAGCCCTTTACCGATCGGAATCGGCCGAAAATACCGATTTTCGGCCGTTTCCGATCGGTAAAGGGCTATTGAGATGTTGGGGCACATTTTCGGTAATTTTACCGAATCGGTATCATTACCGAATCGGTAAATTTACCGAATCGGTAATATGTACCGAATCGGTAAAATAATTACTGATTCGGTAATATTTACCGATTCGGTAAAATTACCGAAAATGCAATGTAGGTAGGCAATGTACCTTCTGCACAAGGCTTACAGAATCGGTATTTTACCATGGAATACAAATCCATGGTAAAATACCGATTCCGGTGTGCATGCACATGTGTGCATGCACACCTATGTCATGTGACAGGCAGACCTGCCCTTAGGGCAGGTATGCCTGCCACATGGCACCTGTGCCTGTTTTGGGGGTGCCAGAGGGTGTCAAAGTGACACCCCCTGCACCCTTGTGAATTCTTTAATTACCGATTCAGTATTTACCGAATCGGTAATGCCTAATCATTCCTATGGGCTTCAAAGCCCATAGGAATGAATGGGCATTACCGATTCGGTATTTACCGAATCGGTAATTAAAGAATTGCTAAGGATTCGGTATCGAATCCAGATGTTGGGACCTACATACCATTTACCGATTTTGAAATACCGAATCGGTAGGATTCGGTATTTCAAAATCGGTAAATGGGATTTACCTACATCGGGCCCATAGTCCTTTTTTAACCTTTCCTTATATTTGAACTCCTCCCTGGTCCAGGATGCTTGTTTCCAGTCCAGGGAGGACCTGGCCTGGCAGTTCAGGCTGGACTATTCCCATGGGGAGGCGGGTAAGCCTGATTTGCATATGGCTGGATTTAAACTGGAGTGGATTTAGGCCCTGATCTCTGTACAGTGCGTGATTGTTTGACATTGTTTAGCATTCCGCCATTAATTGTTCTTTTTGTACTTTTAAAAAGTTGACATTTTCCTGCCCTAGCCATTTAGTACTTGTTGCCTGTCTCTAGGTCACATGACTGAGTGTAGCTGACATTTGGGCTTTGTGTATACCTCCTAGACAGCCACACACAGTAGAGAGCTTGGATGTGGCTGGATGGGCGATCACTGGCCGGTTGGGAGGGTTGAGCTTGGCAAAGCTCTACTTACACTTGAGTAGGATGAGCCCTCCATCCACACAAAGGGCTGCATACCCCCTGTAGATAGTGTAGAGCCAGGAAACCTGTGTGCTTCAAGGGGAAACCTCAAGAAGCTTCTCCCACTTCAAAGGAGGCACCTGTTGTAGATAATTGGACCTCAGACACACACTCTTCAATACACTTCTGGACCTGTGAAGACTCTGCCAGCAAGAAGGACTCCAGTGCTGTGAAATGACGGACACTTTCCTTTACTGTTGTCTTAATGGACTACTGCACTGCTAAACCGCTGGACTGCTGATCTGCTGCCCTCCTGGCTGAGTCAGAGGGATCAGACCTGCGCCTCAACCCAAGGCTCTCTGAGTGACTCCGAGGGCTATTCTTCTGGACTCCTGTTCAGAGTCATGGGGACATAACAGGCTCACAACTGACTGAACCAGCACCCAGATCCAGCCCATGACCCCAAGTGGTGCCCGTCAGATCCTGGACCCTTGGTGCGGCCTCAGTGGAGCTGAATTGAAGACTGCAAACTGGCCCTGTGCTCTATATCGGTGACCATCTGGATGCTTCCCTGCTCCTCGCAGCCCCTCCACTGTGAACAGTACTGTGTGCTGGACTCAGATTGTAACTTTTTAGCAGGACTAACCTTGTCCCTGTATCCTACCCGTGCTCCATCCCAGTGGGACTGAACTTGTGACTTTCTCCTGGTCTCACATGACCTGATAACCGCAAGTGATGCTTTGGAATTTTTGCCTCTGTTTTTAAAATTGCATATTTCTGGTTCTACTGATTTTTTTTTTGTTATTTTGGCCTTCATTTGTTTATTACAGTTTGCTCTATTTGTCTAAATGACTGTGGGATTTTTCTTGTATTATACTTTCACTTTATTACTGTTTGAAGTGCTGCGTAAATACTTTATACATTGCCTCTAATTTAAGCCTGACTGCTCTGTGCCAAGCTACTAGAGGGTTGAGCACATATTAGTTTGGGGTTTGCTTGTGCCTCACTCTGATAAAGATTGTGGTTGCTGCTTGCGTAGGGCTTTCACACCCTCTATCAGTAACCTGTTTCTCACACACCAAAGAGCAGCTGAACTGGCTGAATTCAGGAGAAGAGAGTTGGAATTGTGTCTTCTCCAAACCCCAAAATGACAGACGAATTATGGATATCCCCTCTTGCCCTGTCCTTTCACAAAAGTGACAATAATATTTAGATGTTTATTTGTATTCTCTGGCTCCAACTTGTGCATTATAGCAGATATAGTTTAACTCCAATCATCTGATCACAAAATAAATAAATGCAAATGTTTGGTCAAGACTCACACATAAAGAGCCCTGTTTCAACAAACCAAAATTTTCTGTGCTGCACTTCCTTTGAGTGTCCTTGTCTTGCTGGCATAAGATGTCAAATCATGGAGCTAAGTTGAGGGGAAAGGAAGAATCAGTATGAAACCTTCAACTGTTCAACTGCAACATGGCGGAAGTAGATGGCATTTGCTTCGCTCTCGAGGAAGCAGTAGGTTGCTGGAGTTCTGCTGAAGGGGTAGATCAGGGGGTTTGATCACTCTCCCCAGGTTTAAACTGCAAAAGAATAGATTCTCCCCACTTGTTTACAGCCTTGTCTCTAGACTATTCTCTGCACAGATGACCAGCCAACAGACATGTAAGACTGCAAGAGAGATACAATGAAGGAAAGTAAAGAGCAGATATTTTCCTCTTCCTTCTCATCCTAAGTGACCCTGCTCCCATTTTGGAGGCCTCATTGTCACCTTACTTGAGCTATTGTGGTTGTGACAGGGCATGCGATAACAACAAAGGTTCTGTTGGGGATAAAACTATTCCTTTGGGATAACAGAACAATAAACGAATAATTGCTTTATCTAAAATAGAACAAATCATGCCTTCAATCTCAAACAGACGCAGTGATTTATGAGAAACAAATGCATTGTGGAACACACGTCAAGGAAACTAGGTTATGCATATTTTTGATGTTTACAAACCAGGCTGAGAGAATCTGTTCCGAATTCCAGGATTTGATTTAGTCCTCCCCAAAAGTTTCAGGGTGGCGTGTTCCAACTCCCATGGGAAACCCCACGAATCGCAGGTAACTACTTCTGGAGCGATTCTCTGCATCCCCTCTGATGGTTTGAAGGGCATGGACAGAAGATATTGGTGGGGCAACTTGATCTTTAAGGCCAGTCGAGTCATCCACTAGGGTAGGTACACAGCCTTCAACTTGCGTGATTCTTCTGGCCACATTGCGGAGATGTTGTTGAAGGATCGCTATATCTGAACTAAACCTTACCTATTTTGGACTCAAGGGCCACATGAGAGTATGATCGCCAGTAGAATCTATCCCCACGTCTTTAGCCGTGGGAGCCAGCGAGGCCTGCCCCACAGCATCTTGTAGTCTGGCAGGGTCTGAGGAACTCGTTATGAGTTTATTGAATTTGAATTATGCCCCTGACGTTGATATCTTATCTATACACATCTTTGTAGCAATGGCGGTAGGGCGCAAAACCACCTTTCTACTTATGGGGGATCACAGATATCACATAAGCCAGTAGCCGTCCCACTTAGACCCCAGATTGATGCCCCAATCCCAGGGACAGTCGCTTTGGTGCTGACCTGCTTACCCAATTAACAGTGATCAGCACGAGCAGACAGAGCACAGGTCATAAGTTGGGAAAGGTCTTTCCAGTAAATGTCTTTGATGCATGCTGAGGTACGCAAAGCCAATTCTCATCCACCAGCCCCCATATGTAGGCCAGATGCACAGGTCTAAGTGTCACTGGCTCCGCGTTGCAGCACTCCAACCCGTTTGCTCTGTAAATCCGGGTTCCCCATCAGTGCAGGGCAGCATGAGCAGTTAGGCTGGCTCTGCGGGCAGAGTAGGGTCAATCCTCAGCGGAGGGCAATCGAGAATATATGATAGTGTAGGGGGCATCCACAAGTAGGTGGTTTGGGCTTCATAGGGACCATAATGCCAGAGAGAGCAGGACAACGTTGTGGGCCACCAGTCCATTGTCAAAGGTCGAATCTCACATAGCATCAATGCCTCATGCGCCCCAACCCCAACTCAGAGGGGATGGGCGAAGAGAGGGCACTCCTCCTCAGGGCCTGCTCCAATCAGGTCTACCAGTAGTGCCAAATGCCATGGTGAAGGGAAGGCTTAGAGTGTGAGGTATGTCGGCCCTCGAGGCCACAGGCAAGATCCAATACTTCTTCTACTACTGCTCAGCAGGGCCTCCGGCAGCATGAAGTGGCCCTGCAGTGGCTCCTGAGCACTGTTAGAAGTGGGCCGGATTGGAAGGGCACGGCGTGCTCCTACTTTTAAAAATTACGTTAATCCGTTCCCTTGCTTCTTGGTTTTAAAAAGTGTACCGGACTGCAGGAATAGCCCTACTTTAAAATGACAAGTTTATTTTTCAGCCTGTGTGGTGCACAGTGCACATCGAGGAAGGCCTCTGCAGTGCGCCTGATCTCCTCCCCTTCCCCTCTGTGTCTAGGGGCCTGCAAAGTGACACTGAAAGGGCCATCAGTCAAAGGAGTCCACGTCAAAAAACCTGTCTTGCAGGGTGGTTTGCAAGAGAGCTAGAGCTTTTCATGTATATTTTGGGCCGGTGCTCTGTGACCTTGGTGGCAAAGCTTTAAGTGATTTGATGGGTGCACTGAAACATGTACTTAAAGGTAGGTGGGATGGCATTTGGAAAAGCTGGAGATTGCAAATAGAGATTTAAGCCAACATGCACGTCAGATTTATATTTCTGCTGCTTTCATAGAACTGCCAAGATAAGTTTTTTTTAGACTTTGCAATTATTTTCAAAATGAGAAGCTAAACGAGCAGCATATTTTTGCTTTCAGTGTTTTCCCTCTCGGCTAGATTTTGTTCTTGCCTTTCGCTCCAAATCAACCCTTTTAAATGCTAGCAAGGTGTGCAGTTCATGCCCCGCATTTCCATTCCAAGTGCCACTAATGTGTTCAGTATATGTGAATATCGAGCTCTCTAGGTCCAGGTTTCCAGGGATCCAAAGAAGTAGCCGATTTTAAAGTAAATAGGCATTTGTTTCACCCCTTTGAAACTGTGGCTTTAACACAATTTTCCTATCTGCAACTAGCAGCACAATGTTCCAAAATCGGACAGGGTTATGAAGACACCCAGTCATGATGCTAGCTCGTGCTCGTCCAACTCTGACCTTGGCTGGGCACACCAGCTCCTAATGTCCTTATTGTTTTGGTGCCCTCACATCAGGCAGTCTATGATATCGGATTCTTGAGTATCCTGCCAGACCCGAACCTGGTTATTTTAAATAAGAAGACTAGGAAACTGTGATGGTCTATTTTTCAAGACCAACGAGCCGCTTATGAAAATCGTAAACAGAGAATATGTCTTGTCTGTTCTTGGATTGTCTTGCATTTTCCTCGTTGGGAATACCATAAAACAAGGATAACCTTTAGCATGAGAAAGTCCTGCTCTGCCGCTAGTACAGCGGGACGTTCTGCGAAAGAATGCCAAAGCTAATCTTTCATTTGTGCATTATTCTCTTGTCCCGAGCATCCCTTTTTCTATCCATGTTATGGAGGTTAAACGTTAGCAGAAATAGCGTAACACTGCTGCTGGCATTATCGACCTTCATTAGAATTCTTGCGAATTATTCACATGCATTAATGATGTCAGAGGAAGTAACACAACTGACTTCAGTCTCATTACATTCTAAGAGGCAGTCATTATTATGCTGAAAGGTATAATGTGCCAGTTACTGCTATCGCTGAAATATAAACTCAGAAAGCATGACAGTAAAATATGACCTCTTTTAAACTTGGCCTGTCATCCAAGACAGAGGAGCATGACAGCACTAGCAGAAAATTCTGCTAGTCAGTCACGTGTTTCTCTCAGTGTCCGAGTAATGCTGGAGCTATTTCAGTTGAATAAGTCTTATACCTATTCAAACATGACACCATAAAAAGCAGATAAAGTCAGAAAGCCGGTAGCGAGAGCCCAAAAGATATATTATCACTTTATTGGTAGTCATTTAAGGAGAGATTAGTAGTTTCTCAGGTCTACTTTAAAGTGAAGCATCAATAAAGAACTGCGACCGGTTTTCTTTTCATGAGTGTTATGCCAATGGAACAGTAAAATATATAAACTATTTAACTGTGTCGGTACTGCACAATACCCTGACTCACCATGACTGGTGATGCTTGAGAGTAGTGTAGCGTAATGCTAGAGCTGCACTCGAGCGTACAAAGCGAGTAAGGGTACCTTTTTTTAGGAGGATTTGCAGCCTGGGAGTTGCTAATCCCAAAATAATTGGGAAAAAAATCTATAGGGTCAAATACTGCATTCTATTTTCAACACCCCATTTTTACACAAATTCTCTCAAAAACCATTACTGGGCCAAGACAACATAGCCTGATGCTCCCCAGGAGTTGACCACATTTTTTTTCAAGATGCACAATATCTTCCTCCCATAAGTAAATATTTACCTGCACTTTGCCAAGGCCTGTGTTTTGTCATGCTTGCTCACATGTTATCTCAATCAGGCTCACTACCCCCATTATTCATTCTCATTCACTTTCCCTTTTACTCAAAATTGCTCACTTGCACTCACTCTTCAACATTCGGTATCACATTCTCACTCAGTCTCACTTTTTCCTACTCTGATTACCTCATTCTAACTTACAGTTTCACTTACTCTACATGACACATTCTCACTCACTTTCTCTCACTTTCATCCACATACACTATTTCACTCATGCTCATGCTCAGTTACATTCAGACACTCAATCATTCTCACCCACATTTACTTACTCAGACTCATTCTTCTTTGCAGGACACTTGAATACATATGTGCTACACTATGTTTGAGTAGGTAGCTGGCTTACATGAATATGAAGGAGCCCTTGTGGGGTTCCATGAGTCATATCAGATTCTCTGGAAGACTTTCCTTTGTCTTCTGAGCCCTGCGTAACACATGTGTACAAGAGGAGCCCTATATTCATGTCCTCAATGTTTGAGACAAAAAATACTCATTGATTTCTGAACAATGAGAGTAAAAGCATGTTTGACACAGTACCTCCACTAGAATGTAATGAAGACTCCAATATCGGGTTGACTGCCTGTTCCTACTGGCATTTATTCACTGCCCTCTTTATCAGGGTAACTTGTAAAACCAAGAAATCCCGCATGACACAAAGACAGCGTGCAGCGTTCGTGAGCGTTCTGATAATCACTCAGAAAATAACTAACTAAAGAAAAAAATGTAACATAAAGCTTGTTTGTTACTCAATGATATGAGTAATACAGGAGACCACTCGTACCCGGATGCTAGTGAAAAAATGAGTATCATTCCTCCTGATAGTCCGTTGCTTACTACAAAAATGCCAAACAAAGAAGCAATAATGGCCACTCAATGTTATGCCCAGTGAAATCCAGAGACTTATACAATGCGTAGGTGTACTTATGAAGCTTACCGAGAATCTAATGTGTGCGAAGTTCCAGGCAAATGTCTAATGGCCAAACTGTTAGTTGAAAAATAGCTTTTCTCCTGCATATCCACGTTGCGTGCTACGGAAAGAAATGCCCATGAGAACTCTGCCTCATGCTATAAGTGTCCCATAACGCCAAAATGAAAGTAAGCTTACCAAACTGTAACGTGAAAAATGTCCCTAGATTCCTGAGAATCACAGGTGTGTTAGTACAACCTGTAACAGTTGGTGGTCTAGTGGCCAACACACGCACCCACCACATCCGCCGGCCATGCATGGCCTGTGGGGTTAAATAAAAGGGGGCGGCCACACGAGGTCGTCACTCGCACCAAGAGCAAAGTGTGGTCTGAGTGTGTCACCGCTGCGCGCTCCTGCCCCCGCGCATGCAAAACTGTGCCCGTTCATGCCCCCAGGCCACAGCTTAACCCCGCGATGAGCGGAGGAAGTCTGACCCTCGCTCTCATCGCGCTACGGCTGGTTTGTGGCCGCATCAGGATTCAGGAGCTGCATACCACGGCCGCGAGACGCGCGACGCAGAGTCAGCCGAGCGCCCGGCGAGAGTGTGCGCCCCGCCACCACATAGGAGAAAGTCAGACACGAAGTGGAGAGCCTGGAAAAGGTCAGCGTGCTTGTACAAGGCACCCAGGCAAAGGAGCAGGGCGCCCTGGTACCACAGGCCAAGGTCGGGTTGGACACGCAGGACACTCCCCCGCTGATTTCCTTAGCAGCAGGCACAGCCTGAGAGATGGGCTGCCAGAGGCCCCACCAGGGAGACTTTGAAAAAAAAAAGGAAGAAATAGAGGGAGCATCCCAGTGCCTGACAGCACAGGAAGGGCACACGTGGGCAACAGTGACATCAAGACAACCTGTCACTATTACTGATTCTGCATTAGACAGAGGAGGCGGAAGTTACACTGCAGAGCACAGGAGAGCTGCCAAGACCCCCTAGCCCACAGGAAAGCTGAAAAAGGGGACCAGCCAACAGAGGGCCAAACGAAAGAGACAGGCCTTAGCGCTTAGCACCACATGGGTCACCCTGCGCCATCTTCCCCTTGGCCTACACCTGAAGCACGAGGCACCCCACCTGCTCAAACATTTCCAGGAGACCCTGTAACCGGACGCCATGGGCGACGAGGACCAAGCAGCAGCACCGGCCCGCACACCGTTCCACTGCGCAGCGTCAGTGGTCCTACCTCCATTCAGTGAATTAGAAGATCCCGATGGAAGATATGGATCGAACGCCTCAACAACTATTTCGTCGCGACGAGGGAGCCAGACGATGCAATAAAGAAGTCCTTGCTGTTACACTATGCCGGGGACAAGATCTTCAAGCTCTTCAAACACCTGCACAACATAGAACACAGGGGTGGCAAGTGACTACTACGCGGCCGTAACAGCGTTAAATGGCCACTTTGACCCGCAGCTAAACCTTATTTCGAATGGTTCAAGCTCAGACCAGCCTGCCAGAGAGAGGGAGAGTCCATGGACACCTTCTACGCGCGACTCCGGGAGCTTGCCAGCACGTGTACCGAGGATGACCAACCAAAAGAGATCAGAGCACAGCTAATCCAGGGGTGCCGCGACTAGACCTTGAGAGGACTCATCCTACGCCAGCCAAAAATCGCACTTGAAGATATGCTGATACTAGCAAGATCACACAATCTGTCTGCCGCCAGAGCAAATGAGATGGATCAAGCCCTGATCAAACCCCAAGGGAAGTCCGGCGCCATCAAGACAGAACGTGCAGATGCCATTCGGACCAGACCCAGATGAGACACATTCAGGAGATCGAAGACAGACACCTCAAAGTCAAGATGTGGAAACTGCGGTCATGAACCACATGCCGCCAAAGATTGCCCAACCCAGGGAATGACCTGCACCAACTGTGGGGTACCCAATCACTTTGCCTCTGACTTCAGCAGACAGAAGCCCCCAACGCAAGCCGTCCGGCAACTGAACTTGACAGACGCCGCATCACCTGAAAGCACGCAGAGAAGGCCTGTGAAACACCTACCGATGGTTGAGGACTCCTCAAAGCATGAGGAAGAAGAGGTGTACCTGGTATCCTTTGCGAGAGAACTCAAGCAACGCCGCCGGCCACAGCCAACGTGCATGGTCCATGTCAGGGGAACAGAAATAAAAGCAGTCATGGAGCAACGGTGAATGTATGGGCCTCCAACAGTACTGAAGCCTACGACCTCGCCCTCCTGTAGTGCCGTTGAAAACCCGGATCTATGCATATTGGGCCGACACACCCCTCCCACTGTAAGGGGAGATATCAGTGCCCATCAAAGCAGATGACCTCGAAGTAATGGCAACCATCCATGCCATTGAAAGGTTTGCGGACACCCTCCTGAGCAGCCACACTGCAGAAGTTCTCAGACTCTTCTCCTTCGCAAGAAGGATCCAGACTACCAAGTAGAGGAGCTACTTAGGCAGTTCCCTGAACTCTTCCAAGGACTTGAGTGCATTAAGTGTGACCCAATCAAGCTCCACATTGACAAGTCGGTTGCCCCAGTCGCCTTGCGGCACAGGAGAGTCCCATTCCACCTACGGCCACTGGTGGAAAAGGAGCTAGAAGCCCTAGAGAAACAGGGAGTCATCAAAAAAGTATCTGGGCCCACGCCCTGGGTGTCCCCGATGGTTATTGCCGGAAAGCCGAAGCAACCAGGAGCCATACGTCTCTGCATCGATATGAGACTAACGAATAAAACTATCCGAAGAGAGCGCCACATAACACTGACGATGGATGACATCATTGCAGATGTTAATGGGTCCAAATGTTTCCCTAAAACGACTTGAACGCGGGGTATCACCAGCTGCCCCTCTCCGGAGAAAGCCGGTACATTACCACATTCAGCACTCATCTCCGACTGCGGAGATACAAGCGTCTGAACTTCGGAATATCCTCAGCAGCTGAGGTATTCCAGAACACAATACGAGAGCTATTGTCGGACCTACCTGGGGAGTGACGATGTTCTCATTCACTCAGTCGGCCGCAGATCACCATAAACATCTCCACAACACACTGAAGCGCCTCAGCGAGTATGGAGCAACTCTACATAAGGACAAATGCCAAATTTTCCAACCATCCCTCGAGTTCCTCGGATGTGTGTTCAATCAGGAAGGCAGCCAAGTGGACCTGAGGATGTCACAAGCAATGAAAGACGCCCCGGCACCGACGACATCAACAGAAGTACGGAGCTTCCTGGGTATGGCCACGTACTGTGGGAGGTTCATACCTGGCTTGGCCACCCAAACAGAACCGCTGCGGCCCTTACAAGAGTGGACGCAACCTGGCACTGGAGCCAAAGAGAGGAAGAAGCCTTTTAAGGAATAAAGGATGCCCTCTAGGAGGCCTACTTTGATCCCACAAAGCGAACGGAAGTACTGGTCGACGCGAGCCCGGTAGGACTGGCTCAAGAACACGAACCCGGTCACTGGGCAGCCCTAGTGTTCGCCAGCAAGTCTCTCACGCCCACGGAAACGAGGTACGCTCAGATTGAGCGGGAGGCTTTAGCCATCAAATGGGCCTGCAGCCATTTTCATCTGTACCTCAAAGGACAACCATTCACCATGGTCACCGACCATCAGCCGCTTGTGCCCCTTTTCAGAGGGACAACACCTCACCCGCCTCCGCGCATCGAGCGGTGGGCAGTTCAGATGCAACCGTATAAAATGAAAGTGGTATATCGACCAGGATCTAAGAACCCAGCCGACTTCCTCTCGAGACACCCCGTTCTGTCTGAGATGCAAGAAGAGACCGAGGATGTCGAACACTATGCACACCTAATATCTCTTGTGCCATGCCTCCAGAGCATGACCCTAGACGACGTGAAAGAGGCTGCTGCCACCGATGCAGTCTACACCAAGATGCTGCGTGCTGTGCAAGAAGGATCTTGGACAAACTACCTTCGTCAGGCCAACTCCTGGAGCCTGGAGGACCGTGACACCCTAACAAAAATGTGGCGGGTACGTCACAAGCTCAGTGCCATCAGTGGTGACATCCTGCTGAGAGGATCCAGGCTGGTAATACCACAAAGCCTCAAACATCGGGCAGTCCAACTAGCCCACGGAGGACATCAAGGTGTAACCAAAATGAAGGCACGAATGCGGGAGAAAGTTTGGTTCCCTGAACAGGAAGACATGGTAGCGGAATATGTCTGCCGCTGCTCACCGTGTCAGCTGACAAGCAGCCCCGGGAGACCAATCCCAGTCATCACCAAGGAAGCCTGCACCGTTCCATGGTCTAAAGTGAGTATAGTCAAAGAGGAATCCCTGGGTATACGCTAATCTGAGCCTATTATGTGCACTAAATGAGTTCTAGCCAATCATGCAGACATTCCTTATAAGGGTACTGAAGAAAAATATTTAAAAAAGTTAAAGATTAGATAAGGAGTTCCACACTAAAAGTAAACGTTTACAATCTTTTTAATGTTTTATAAAAGTAAAATTTCTTGTCGCAAGAAAATAAGTTAAAAATCCAAAGTACATCTCTTTGGATAAGTACAATGAAATATCAAAAGACAGTTAAAAACAATTCATAATACATAAAAAACATAATATCACATTCATCAGAGTAATAAAACAAAGGAGAAAAAGTTAATCAGTACAATTCCACAAAAAAACAACACATGGATCCTTTTCACAAACCCCCACTACTTGTGGCCCTGATATTTTTTGCCACTATTCCTATAGATCCACTGGTCTTTTCTTTAATGTTGCTGGTACAGTAGACAGTATCTATAGCTTATGGATATCCGCTACCTCCTTGACCTTTATGGGATTCTAGCCAAAAAAAAAAGGCGTTGACGCGTTTCGGTGTTATTGTACTTGATGTTGTAACACCTTCATCAGAACATGCCGTCTCTTTGGGGTCACCGGCTTCTACACTTATACAGCCATATTCATCAATCTCCCGTTTTGCGAGGCCCTAATAGCGAATTATAGCGATTCGCTATTAAGGACTCGCAAAACGGGATTCATGTAGGATTAGCAAAAAGTTTTGCGATTTCTACTGATTCCTTATTTGCGATTAGCAAATTGCTAATCGCAAATAAGGAAAAACTCCCCATTCATTCCTATGGGCCAAAAGGCCCATAGGAATGAATGGGGAGTATTCCTTATTTGCGATTAGCAATTTGCTAATCGCAAATAAGATTGAGATTTGAAGGGTGCCAGGGGTGTCCAAAGGACACCCTGTAGCACCCCTCAAATGCACATTTGAACAGGTGTTGCGCACACACATGTCCAGAGGACATGTGTGTGTGTAACATGCCAAAGAAAAAAATGCACTAAAGTGCTTTTTACTCTTTTTTCGCAATTTACCACGAAGTCAGATTTCGTGGTAAATTGCGACCAAATATTGCGAATTCGCAATTTCAAATAGGGTGATGAATTGGATTTAAGGAATCTCTATTAGAGATTCCTTAAATCCAATTCCTCGCAAATATGCGATTTCGCAAATAGCGATTTTTGCATTTGGGATGATGAATCCCAAATGCAAAAATCGCACTCGCAAATGGCCAGATTCTCAGAATCTGGCCATTTGCGAGCGCAATTCAGTTTGATGAATATGGCTGATAGTTAAGTACTTTCTGTTTGAATACATAGAAAGAAAACAATGTCACTGTTCTGTGGGCGTGTTGTTCTATTTTACTATACAACATCTGATTGCCTATACCCCCACCTGCTAATTCACTTTAACAGGACCTGTCTATTCACAATTCTAACAAAGCATTTTCTATATAGGTTGCATAGACAATACAGAATACGTATTTTCATTCTAGTATAGCGGATGTCATTATAGGCTAGATTCACAGTTTAGCTATTCTCAATACCCATTAGGAGCTTTGGTCACCGTTGCCATCTGTGTCCATACCCTCCGCTTCTTTTAATGTGGAACCTGTTTGGGGTTACATTCATTCTCACATGTATAGCAGCATTCATTCTTCTGTCATCTATCATTGGAAAAGATTGAGGAATTCCCCTTACCCTTTAAGTATTTGAAGATTCCCCTGGGGCAACAGTCCTCAAGGAGCCTTCTATGAACAATTTCAGTCAGTTGTTTTTAATTGTGCCTATAAGGTAACAATTGGGGTTTATATCATTAGTTTGTTCTTGGATCTCATCTTAGTTACCATCCCAACTTTATAGGTTTCCTATAATTACCTTAGGAGTGGTGAACCTGCTCAAGATAGGAGGGTCCTTCCTTTGTATGGGCAGACTATGATTCTCCCTCTCTCCTCGGTGATTTTAAGTTCAAACAACGGTAAAAGCCTGTATGTGCAAGAGTCATAATTAACCAATGTTTCGTGAAGGAAGAAAACTTGTCTTATATCTTTCATTCCCCCTCTGTCTTACCTTTCTGTAGTTAAAACGCTCTCCTGAACGGGCATATGTCGATTTCACCTGTTCGACTTTGGAACTGGATGTGTTCTGTGAATAAGATAGGGTTGTTCAGAGTTATGGATTAACCCTATTGACTATTCCTAGTGACACTGTCACTAGGAATAGTCAATAGGGTTAATCCATAGTAAGGAGACATTACCTAAGTAACTCGAACATAAATAAATCGTGTTACAAATACTCCCCCGAGAGAATCAAAGGAAATGGGGTTAATAAGAAGTAAAATGTAGAAGGGCCAGACCTTTAAAAATCACTATAACTCTGAACAACCCTATCTTATTCACAGAACACACATCCAGTTCCAAAGTCGAACAGGTGAAATCGACATATGCCGGTTCAGGAGAGCGTTTTAACTACAGAAAGGTAAGATAGAGGGGGAATGAAAGATATAAGACAAGTTTTCTTCCTTCACGAAACATTGGTTAATTATGACTCTTGCACATACAGGCTTTTACCTTTGTTTGAACTTAAAATCACCGAGGAGAGAGGGAGAATCATAGTCTGCCCATACAAAGGAAGGACCCTCCTATCTTGAGCAGGTTCACCACTCCTAAGGTAATTATAGGAAACCTATAAAGTTGGGATGGTAACTAAGATGAGATCCAAGAACAAACTAATGATATAAACCCCAATTGTTACCTTATAGGCACAATTAAAAACAACTGACTGAAATTGTTCATAGAAGGCTCCTTGAGGACTGTTGCCCCAGGGGAATCTTCAAATACTTAAAGGGTAAGGGGAATTCCTCAATCTTTTCCAATGATAGATGACAGAAGAATGAATGCTGCTATACATGTGTGAATGAGTGTAACCCCAAACAGGTTCCACATTAAAAGAAGCGGAGGGTATGGACACAGATGGCAACGGTGACCAAAGCTCCTAATGGGTATTGAGAATAGCTAAACTGTGAATCTAGCCTATAATGAGATCCGCTATACTAGAATGAAAATACGTATTCTGTATTGTCTATGCAACCTATATAGAAAATGCTTTGTTAGAATTGTGAATAGACAGGTCCTGTTAAAGTGAATTAGCAGGTGGGGGTATAGGCAATCAGATGTTGTATAGTAAAATAGAACAACACGCCCACAGAACAGTGACATTGTTTTCTTTCTATGTATCCATACAGAAAGTACTTAACTATAAGTGTAGAAGCCGGTGACCCCAAAGAGACGGCATGTTCTGATGAAGGTGTTACAACATCAAGTACAATAACACCGAAACGCGTTGACGCCTTTTTTTTTTGGCTAGAATCCCATAAAGGTCAAGGAGGTAGCGGATATCCATAAGCTATAGATACTGTCTACTGTACCAGCAACATTAAAGAAAAGGCCAGTGGATCTATAGGAGTAGTGGCAAAAAATATCAGGGCCACAAGTAGTGGGGGTTTGTGAAAAGGATCCATGTGTTGTTTTTTTGTGGAATTGTACTGATTAACTTTTTCTCCTTTGTTTTATTACTCTGATGAATGTGATATTATGTTTTTTATGTATTATGAATTGTTTTTAACTGTCTTTTTATATTTCATTGTACTTATCCAAAGAGATGTACTTTGGATTTTTAACTTATTTTCTTGCTACAAGAAATTTTACTTTCATAAAACATTAAAAAGATTGTAAACGTTTACTTTTAGTGTGGAACTCCTTATCTAATCTTTTACTTTTTAAAATATTTTTCTTCAGTACCCTTATAAGGAATGTCTGCATGATTGGCTAGAACTCATTTAGTGCACATAATAGACTCAGATTAGCGTATACCCAGGGATTCCTCTTTGACTACATTGTCACTTGTCACTGTACCCTGTTCCCTGTGGATAGTGGGGTACTCTCTCTTGTATTTACTAAAGTGAGTATAGACTTTCGGAGTTTCCCGGGAGGAAAGCACACGCTTGAAATCATAGATGCCTACTTAGAATACCCCGTAGTAGAACCCGTTGTATCCACGGCTTTCTACCACGTGGACCAATATTGGAGAAGGTCTTTGCCATGTTCGAGTTTCCCCAAGAAGTACGCAGTGACAATGGTCCACCATTCCAAGGATCAGAGTTTACCACGTTTCTCAAACAGCGAGGTATATCCCACCGACGAATCACCCCTCAATGGCCCCAAGCCAACAGGGGCGTCAAACGCTTCATGCGCACTCTGAACAAGATGTTCCGCATAGTGGTCATTGAAAAAGTGGACCCAGAATAAAGACTCCACGAGTTTCTAAGGGAATATCAAAGTACACCCCATTGTACAGCCCACAGGAGTCCGTGGGCACTTATGCTTCATGGCCCCCGAAGAGACCTGCTCCCCACCTACCCAGGGTGGTTGTCACCTCCACTGGATGCAGGAGAAGTACAAGAGAGAAGGATTCGACATAATCGGGATGCGAGTATCAGCTGTCGTGCCACCTCTAGAGCGATCCGCCCAGAAGCGACAGTCATCGTACGAGACCAGCGTCTAGGAGGGAAAGTCTGGTCGCACTACGAGCCAGGCACCTGGACAGTCACCGCGAACCACGGCACCATGCTAACTGCGCGAAGAGGAGAAGAGGAAGTGTCCCGGAACATCTCATGGTTCAAGGAGGTCCCATCAGAACACCCCCAAGAGACCAAACAAGTCCAATAACTGCTGCAAGACCAGAGCACCGCGAGGAAAGATCAGGAAGTGGTGGAATCATAGAGACCACAGAGGCGAGCCCCTCCCCTTAGCCTATGTCTCGCTCCGAAAGCCCTGGCCTGGATGGCAAAGGTATGCGCATCGGCCCCAAACGTACATCCTGAGACTGAACCCTCGCCCAATCCAACGACTGAGGGACTTTGTTTGCTGAGGGCATCCGGACACCACAAACCGAGGTCCACGCAAGTACCGAGATTATTTTCTCTTGTCAGTTGAGATGTTTAAAACACTGTGTTTGTTTCAGAAAGGAAAAAAAGAACTGAGTTGGATAGGGATGTAACAGTTGACGGTCTAGTGGCCAGCACACACGCAATAGAAAAGGGGGTGGTGATGAACAGAGTGTCTGAGTTAAACAGACCACTCTTACCCAGTCCAAAGATCAGGGCTTGATCCATCACCGTTATTTATCTCACTGCCCCATCCCAGCTCAGAACCTGGCTATATGCAAATCAGTCTGTCCCTGGCCCAGTGCATCATGGGAACAGGGCAGACTAAACTACCAAGCCAATTCTTCACCAGAAAGGAGACAAGCTACCGGGGACCGGTTTCTGGCATTTCAGCCTTCTTCGGCCCGGCTTGCTTGAATCCTGATGGAGCAGTGAGAAAGGGACTCATGTCTGAGTATACCCTGCCACACCTATAGTGGCCAAAAACGATTTAGAAAAGGGGGTGGTGATGAACAGAGTGTCTGAGTTAAACAGACCACTCTTACCCAGTCCAAAGATCAGGGCTTGATCCATCACCGTTATTTATCTCACTGCCCCATCCCAGCTCAGAACCTGGCTATATGCAAATCAGTCTGTCCCTGGCCCAGTGCATCATGGGAACAGGGCAGACTAAACTACCAAGCCAATTCTTCACCAGAAAGGAGACAAGCTACCGGGGACCGGTTTCTGGCATTTCAGCCTTCTTCGGCCCGGCTTTCTTGAATCCTGATGGAGCAGTGAGAAAGGGACTCATGTCTGAGTATACCCTGCCACACCTATAGTGGCCAAAAACGATTTAGAAAAGGGGGTGGTGATGAACAGAGTGTCTGAGTTAAACAGACCACTCTTACCCAGTCCAAAGATCAGGGCTTGATCCATCACCGTTATTTATCTCACTGCCCCATCCCAGCTCAGAACCTGGCTATATGCAAATCAGTCTGTCCCTGGCCCAGTGCATCGTGGGAACAGGGCAGACTAAACTACCAAGCCAATTCTTCACCAGAAAGGAGACAAGCTACCGGGGACCGGTTTCTGGCATTTCTGCCTTCTTCGGCCCGGCTTGCTTGAATCCTGATGGAGCAGTGAGAAAGGGACTCATGTCTGAGTATACCCTGCCACACCTATAGTGGCCAAAAACGATTTAGAAAAGGGGGTGGTGATGAACAGAGTGTCTGAGTTAAACAGACCACTCTTACCCAGTCCAAAGATCAGGGCTTGATCCATCACCGTTATTTATCTCACTGCCCCATCCCAGCTCAGAACCTGGCTATATGCAAATCAGTCTGTCCCTGGCCCAGTGCATCATGGGAACAGGGCAGACTAAACTACCAAGCCAATTCTTCACCAGAAAGGAGACAAGCTACCGGGGACCGGTTTCTGGCACACACGCACCCACCACATCCGCAGGCCAGGAGTGGCCTGGGGGGTTAAATAAAAGAGGGGCGGCCGCTCGAGGTCGTCACTTCCGACCAAGAGCAACGTGTGGTCTGAGTGTATCACCTCTGCACGCTCCCAAGTGTGAAAAGCTGTGCCCTTTCATGCCCCCGGGCCACAGCTTAACACAACCTCCATATGGTGTTTTCAAACCAACTACGCGTTCCGATCTTTTACGTCATGCTTAAACGTGCAAGGAATGAGAGGTAGAAATGGAAATAAGACAGAAGTAAGACGTCTGTGTGTTAGATACATAAACATGCAGCCATATTAATGGGTGATCATATAAAGACATGCTATGCTACTGCACAGATGGTTTATGGGATTAATAAACCATCTGCATAACATGATAATCGTACTAAAGGTCTAATGGCAAATATTTTTAACATGACAATATAAAGACATAAATATGCTACAGAGCAAAATAAATCTAACATGCTACTGATGGATGGTGACACTGTAATGCACAGAATGATATTAAACTGACTGATTCAATGATTACAACCTCATGAAGGCCAACTAATAACAATGTAATACACCACTTGTGCTCAATGAATACCAGAACTCATAGAGTTAATGTGTATATATAAGACAAACCGCCAGCATCCAGTGTATTACACAGTGCAGCTAATCATTATCAAAAATGATCATATAACGTATAAATAATTGTAAACACAATAGAAAAAACAAATATGGTGAAAAGATCTTCACTATAAAATTAACCTGAAGTTAAAACATACTTATGTGTACGATAAAAGAAAAATATTGCCCTGAATGAACCAAAACTCTAAAAGGTTGAGGAGTGATCAAATCTGCTCTATGTACAATGTATCCTTCCTAACATCAGTATAGATAACATCATAATCAGATTAATCTCTCTATTGTCTTGACACATGCACCTTCAAAAGTTCCATTTTATCATTAAGACCCTTAGGCGTCAAGGTGTCCAGGTACCTTATCCAGAATATCTAACGCTGTGTGATGAATTTAGACATGCCCCTGTCATTACGATTCTTTTCCAAGTACTGTGGGTCTTAGCTGAGCAATTGTGTGATGTGATTCTGTCCAATGGCTTGCTAGTGGGGAAGTAGTAGCTCGATTTCTTATTCTACTCTTGTATTCAGTTATCTGAGTGCAAAGTGAGCTCTCTGTCTTGCCCACGTAGTATAAACCACATGGGCATAGTATGGCATAAATTAAGTTTTTGTGAATTACAGTTAGCTGTAAATAACAACTTGATCAGTTTTCCCATCCAAGGATGTGAGATCGATGTCCCCGAAACCACATTGTCATATTGCGAGCAATTGTAACATTTTTGCATACCACTCTGGTCCCTTAAATCAACTTCATCTCTCTTTTTTTAATATCTCTCTGATGCTCTTGGATCTTTTATAGGCAGAAATAGGGGGAATCTTGAAAACGATTGCCAAAATCCAGTTCTGTTTGTAACAACTCCCATCGGTTTAAGATGACTTTTTTGATGGCTGTCTCCTGAGTAGAAAAAGTGGACACAAACACTTCTCCTCTATCCTTTACTTTTTCTTTTTTAGTTAACAAGTCAGATCTAGGAATTTCATCTGCCCGCCTCACTGCTGCTTCCACTATCTCCCAACCTCTTTCTAGAAAACCTTTCTTGAATCTCTGCAGAGTTGCTTGATACTGCGTATTGTCATAAGTAATGCATTTAATGCACAAAAACCGTGAAAATTGAAGATTTTTTTTAAAGAGTCGGGGTGAAAGCTAGTGTACAGAAGCATGTTATTACGATCTGTGGGTTTAGTAAAAACCTTTGTGGTAATTTACGACCAACTCAACTCAATTTCCACATCTAAGGGCCCCTTTCCGATTTAGGACGGAAGACCCCCGAGGGATGGTTAGAGCCCTTCCGCCCGAATTGGAACGTGCCGGATTGATTCCTTTCCGACCGAGCCATTCTGATGGGCTCGGTCAGAAAGGAATCCGACTGGGATTTCCCGATGGCTTACGACAGGCTCGGAGAACCCGTCTGTCGTCCGGAAACCCTTCAGTACTCCCCCGGTCGCCCTCTTTACGACCGAGGGAGTACAATGGCAGTTTTTCACTGCCTTTTCATGCTGTGTTTCCGGCCCGAAAAGTCATTCGGAAACTGCCTTTGGGGCCCCCAGTAGGGCCCACATGGATGCGAGGCCACCGAATGGCAGCCTGGGGCACCTATGGTGCCCCTCTGTTGATCCCTGCACCCGGTGGCAGGCACCTTGGGGTGCAGGCCACAGGGTGCAGGGATGAACTGCACCTCTCCATTTCACAATGTGGGCATGCATTCCGCTCTAAATGCATGCTCCCATTGTGAAACATACAAGTTCGACCGATCATACTTGCAGGGCCGTAACCGGCGACAGTAGGTCGTTTGGTCATGGTTCCTGACCAATGTCGGACGGATTCAGGTCCGTCCGACATCGGAATCGGGCCCAAAGTAGGACATTTTCTGTTTGTCCATAAAATATGTAAACTGAATTCTAGGATTTTTATCATTTAGCTGTTCAAGTTTACAATTCAATTCATGTGACGTCCCCTGCCATATGATGAAATATATCATCGGTGAATGGACGATATAGAATCAAATGTTCCATCAAACCTGGATCGCTCAACACATGCTCTTGTTCAAATTTTATCATGTAAACTTTCGCATAACTGGGGGTCCCAGAAAAACCCATAGAGGTTCCAACTGTGGAAAAGACAACGTTCTAAAAGAAATACTTTGTTGGCCTGTATCTCTTCCTGCTGGAGAAGGGCCCACTCTACGGCCTCAATTCCTTCTGTGTAAGGTATGGATGTATAAAGTGACACCACGTCTATTGTGCATATAATAATATCTGCTCCTTTTGGCAATGCAATATCACCTAACAGTCTAAAAAACGGTGTGGTATCTTGCACATATGTAGAGCCTGATTGGTCTGTCGGCTGAAGGAACGTATCTAAGTAGTGACCTAGAGGCTCATTAATTGACCCGCAGCCCAATATATTGGGGCGGAACGGGGGGTCTCTGAGATGCTTATGTATTTTTGGTAACATGTAGATCTCAGGTCTACGTGGAAACCTGGAATATAAGAATTCAAAAGTTTTATCAGAAATCCAGCCCATGTCCTTGGTATGGGCTAAGATTTGTGAGAGAATCTTCTGAGACTCAGAGATAGGGTCCTGATTCATTGGAAAGTATGTGGTCTTGTCAGTGAGCATCGATTCTACCTTTGCTTCATAGAACCTCTGGTCCATAACCACAAGACACCTCCCTTGTCTGCGGGAGCGAATATGATGGAACTATTATCTCACAGAGTTCTGAGAGCCTTCTTGTCTGCAGTGGATAAATTGCATCACTTCCTAGATGGAGCTGGTAACTGTGCCAAGTCTTTTTTCACTGAGGTTAATAAAGAATCAAAAACTTTGTGCGTGAGCGGAGCAGTGGAAGTGCTTTTTGGTCTAAACTCCTTAGGATTGGATGTACCCGACCCTGTTTGTGTAATTTGTTTGTTCAAAAAGAAATATCGTATTCTGAGCTTTCTCATACATTTATACAGGTCTATTTCTGTGTTCAATGAGTTAGAATGAAAGGTGGGTACAAATGCAATCGCTTTATTCAAAAATGTAATTTGAGCCTCTGTTAATTGTACTGATGAAATGTTAACAACTAACGTTTCCTGCCTTTGCGGCCTGCACATGTTGATTTTGCTACCTCCACGACCTCTGCTGGTTTTGTTACATCGGACTGTACCACTGATTGTTCTAGTGGCGTATTGTTGGCTGCTGGGCTGATTTCTAAAAAAGAAACCTTAGTAGCAGATGACGCTGAAGGTTCTGTGTTTGCTATATCTACTGTAGATGGAACTGGTGCCCTTGTCATGCGTGTGTCGCTAACTGATGCTAAACTCTCTTCTGACGTGGTAGATCCTGATTTGTGAAAAGCCTGTTTTTGAGCGTATACTCCCGTCCAGGAGTACACCTCATCTAATTTATAATCTATTGTGTCCCTCCTGAACTTGCGAACCTTCCGCTCGTGGATCTCTTTTACATTAATGTCTAACTTGGTGTTAATCTCCTCTGACGTAGTTACCCAATTCTCGGTTTCTATGTGTGGTTTAACAGCATCTTATAACTCCCTAATCTCTAGTTCCAAGCCTAACAAAACTGTGGTTAGTTCTTCTACCATTAAAAGTATAAGGTCAAGCGAACATTTGTTGAGGATTGAATACCATTTGTCCATAAACTTTTTATTGGTTTTAAGCATCATGGATTTCAATGGTAATCTTAATCCTCTCGGTATCCTACTAGCCTTATGATACTGAATAAGGGTCGAGGCATGCAACCTCTGGTTGATCTCACGTCGCATTAAATATTCTCATTGCCTTAATTGCTGTGTAACTGGTCCTTGCGTCATATCAAATGACCTAACCTCCTGAATAAGGCCATAAATGTATTGTGCTTCAGTTGCACTGTATTCCTTAGTTTCTGCCTTATCTGTAAGATGCACAATGTCTTCGAATGACATTCTGTGGTGCAGACTTTACCATTAAAGAGGGTTTATCATTACAATTTCATTAACCTCAAATCCATAGCTACTATTGGACATTATTCCTGAAGTGGCACTTACTATCTGGTTTTAACTGGGAACAGAGGGCTCATCCGATTAAAACTGTTTCTCTGGAGCACCACTGATTACCCTTTTTAGTTTAACCCCTTCCCCCACACCTGCAGTGCAGATTTGCTCTCACACATCTTCACTTCAAGGCCCCTTACCCGCACTGCACCGAACAGCTTGGGAGAAAATGTCTCATAGGGTGACCGTCAGGCATTGCAGCACCGGCCTGACGAGGAGCTTGCCTTATGATAAAGCATGACACCAAGCCTGGGTGTTTGAGGGCCCCATTTCCCAAATTGGGAGACACCCTGTCTCCACCATAGGGTCAGGACACCAACCTTCCGAGCCTCCTCCTTGTACTGCCTCCTCCATTCAAGAACTGCATACTCTATTCGATAGCATTGTCTCACCAGGGGCAGGTATGCTGGACCTCTATAACACCTTCAGTTCATCCCCCTTTGTTGATATTTATTTATTTTATTTATTTGAACAGTTTTATATTGAGCAAACTAGACCCATGTGGGTATCAGACTGGTTTACAAGATGAGAAGACAATGACATATAAAACATTAGGCATGGTAAAGGTATATACAGTGTAACAGAAACAAATAGCAAAGCAGAGAAGAGAGTTTAAGATCTAAACCAGGAATCTATTCATTAATAGGAGTTTGACTTTTTTCTTGAAGGATGTACTGGAGGGATTCAGTCTTATATCAAGGGGGAGAGCATTCCAATTTCTGGGAGCAATGTCCGAGAATGATCTGCAACAGTTTTTTTTTCTTGTTGAAACGTTGTGGCTTTAGCCCTTCTGGTGGATCTAGTGCCCCCTGTTAGCTCAAGCTTGCTGGCAAGATAGGTTGGGGTGTTGAAATGTAGAGCTTTGTGTGTCATACATGCAATTGTCAGTTGGATTCTTGCTTCGCAGAGGATCGGATTTTAGGTTCGGATTTTAGGTCAGGGGAGATATGACTGTACCTTTTTGACCCAGTGATATGCCTTGCCGCCGAGTTGAGTGAAGCCCTTAAGGGGACTGTTGTGGCACTACTTAGGCCAAGCAGAGTAGTGTTTCTCTATTCCAATCTGGGGATTATGAGTGCTTGCACTGCCAGTTTGAATGCAGTTTCAGGGAGGAAAGGTTTTAGTTATTGTAGTATACTCAGTTGTGGGAAACGTCTTATTAGCCTATTAATGCTGAAAACATGCACAGTAGAAATAAATGTATTAAAGTTGCCAAGGGGGGCTTTAAGTACATTAACAGTCCCGCTTCTCTCCAGAATCACTAAACTGTCTAAGGTCCACCCTCATGTGGTCTGTGGGGGGTAGGTATCCTTCCACTTATATCACTAGCTGTCCATCACTACAGATCATTGTTCCTTCCAGAGTGTTGAGCAAGGCACATCCTTACAGGGCATGCACACTCCCATTATCCTTTTTTGTTCTGTCCCCTCAAAGGACCTTGCTTTCACTCTCCTTATCACAAGGTATTTTCTTTTCTGTCCAACACTTCATAGCGGTGGGTGAGCCTCTGGAGGCTCGAGCCAGATGCCTGGCTCTGACTCACCTTGAGGTCCTCTTGGATCCTCAACACCAAAACAAGCTGAGCTATTATGTGGTTTTTGCTTGCTAGCCAAGCTCACAGTCCAAGAATTAAAGACAAACAATAATCTTTGATGTAAAACAGGTGAGAGAACGAGATACTCATCTATTTCTGGAATTGAAACCAGAAAACCTGGTATCAGTCTTGGCCTCCCTGCTTGACCATATTGTGTGATCTTAGGCAAACATTTTATTTCACTGTGCCTCTTTTATTCTTCATTATTGTACATAAGAGCATCTTGAGATATGTTAGTTCAGGATGTGTGCTGTACAAAACTTCTTTTTTTGTGTGATCTAATAGACTATTATGTTGTTCCATTATAATAAGATTATAGGCCATATATCCGGTGCACATGACAACTGACTTATCAAGTAGATTACTAATGGCATTGTTGTCATGGCAGGAGGCATGAATGTTTCTAAGTTTGTATTTAAAAATTATAACTTTCACTAAATCCTTTTCAATGCAGTGAAATATCCTTATGTACCGCAGCAAAACACTTCTATATGTTAAAGTCCTATACTTTTTTTGTAATTTTGAATAAACGTTCTCCTATTTTTGCATATTTGTTGTGTGATTTAGACGCCACACATTCTCAGGGCTTGGCTCGTACACAGGCTCTTAGAGTCAAAACAGACCCTTTGCTCTGCCCGCACTGTTAATTTGTTGACCCTCCCACACCTAATACTTCACTGTCAATAGCTTATCATCTGTTTGTCTCTTTCACACACTTTCCTTTATAATCGTTATTCCAAATGGCACAAATGTGACCCTCTATCTGTGCTCTGCAGAGAGACCAAAGATTGCATGAACATTTTTCTGAACACCAATATCTCCCAGTGAGAAGCACCTGGAGAAACTCAGTGCCTTCAGATACAATTTCGGAGCGCTTGTCTTGCCCCATCATACCCTGTGCCCACCCTCACACTTGAAGGCAACTCATCTTGTATGATGCGCTGTACAAGATTCGTAATCTACATGAAATAAATAGATTACAGAAACACATCTAGGAAAATAAAATACTGAGGAAACAGAATAGGATATACATTAAAACATGAACTCTAAAAAGTGAAATGTAACAGGAATTGCATTGCTGACCTGCATTACTCTAAGAAATGTTGTATAAATTGATGACAAAAGTGCATTTGTTTGCAATGTAAATGTCATGAATATAGGCGTTGGTAGGGAACAATTACTGTTTTCAGTGGATCAACCCTACATAAACTCCTATTCACATGAAAAAAGAGTTTGATGCTCTAACAGACTGCCTCCCCACCTCATCATAGTGCAGATTCTGTCATGTCTAAATGAGTCCATGATCGACCTCAAGGAGGCAAAGATCTCACATGGTGTGCTCAAGCAGGCTGGCCCATTGTCATTCTTTGCATAGGAATGGAAAGGCCAGGCTGTGAAAAATACACACCTTTTTAGGTTTCGACTACACAGCGCTTGAGCTGCTTTCAATGTAAACTTAACCGGGATTTACATCCCACCGCCTCTCTTTCCTGATTCTTATTAGTTCCTGTGTGTGACACTTACCTTTCCTCCATTTCGATTGGCTGTAGCATATTTTCCTACATTTACCATTGCTTGTTCCTTATCTGCTTCTGTTATTGGTTTTCCGCTTCCAAAATAGTGTTAACATCCGCTTTGGTAGAACTATATTTTCATAAAGTTTTGACTTTTACTCTTGAGCACATTTATATAACAATTTATCACCCGGAGAGATTAAGGGCCAGATGAAGGAGACCAAATACCGGTATTTGGTGTTGACGGTAAATTTACCGAATCGGTAAAATACCGAATTGGTAAATTTACTGATTCTGTAAATCCAGATGTAGGTGGCACACTAAACAGTGCCACAGGCCCTTAAGAGTTCGTTATTTACCACCCAATACTATTGGGTGGTAAATAACGAATTCCTGTGTACATGCACATCTGTGCATGTACACCTGTGCCATGTGGCACACATACATGTATGTTTGTCACATGGCACACAAGCTAGAAACAGGGGTGCTACAGGGTGTCAGAGTGACACCCTGTCCCCCTTGGCAATTCGGTATTTTTACCGATTCGATAATTACCGAATCAGTATTTGCCATTGATTCCTATGGGCTTCGAGGCCCATAGGAATCAATGGCAAATACCGATTCGGTAATTACCGCATAGGTAAATACCGAATCCTACCGATTCCATATTTGATACCGTATGATTACCTACATTAGATTTACCGATTCATGAATACCGAATCAGTAAAATTCGGTATTTATGAATCAGTAAATCTAATTTACCTACATCTAGCCCTAAGTGATTTGCATAGATTCACAGGATGTTGTGAGGCTCCACCAAGACTCTGCTGCTGTACCACATCCTCTCTACACCTTGTCTGTGAAGGAGCTCTTTCCTTCTCCCAGACCATGATTGATGAAAACAGCTCTTTATTCATTATTAAAGCATCGGTGTGCCGCGTGTAGCAGTCCTGTATTTGGGGAAGGCGTTAAAGTGCAAGGGTGAAAAAGGTGAAGTATGCAAGGCAAGCTCCAGTCAGGGGCTTTGTCCCTTGACAATACTCAAGCTTAAGTGAAAAACAAAAGGATAGCAATATCAATGGAGAAAAATAGACATGAAAAGCAGAATCTTACAAATGTTATTTTTGTTTTATATACACAAAATTAAAACATTCATAAAATAAATATGTGAATATAGCTACTTGGGAAGTGATAGCTCTCCTTATTAGGCTAGGTCTTGAATACCCGTATGGTGGATGATTTTACTTAACAGATATCAGAAGCATAATAGTGTATATTATAGACAATCAGAAGGCATTTATCAGTTTATCTTGAACAATAAAACAGTTTTGAAATGCATTTTTATTGATCCAGTGAAAAAGATAATAAGCAACTACAAATGACATCTGTTTCATGCTGTTAACATGTGTTTTATCCAGCTGAGCAATTGACTTTTTCAAGGCTAAATTGTTTTCTTAATGAATAGACATCATAACATCATGGTAAATAAAATTAGCTAGGTGATATTGGGAAAGCAGGCATTCCTTTATCAGTATTAAAAACTTTGTTTCAAGTTCTCCTAAGTGTGCCTAATGTTGCTGCTAAAACTAAATCCACGTTGGTGAGTTTTTATTTTGATTTCTCATAGTAGAAAGCACTTTTAACCTTTGAATGTTTTTCAATTTTGTTTTAAGCTTTTATTACTGATATTGAAAATTTGTATGAAACTTCAGCAGAATTCGACATGGTGACGAAAAGAAAGGTACAGCCTTTTTTTGTTTCTAATTTAAAATGTATATCTATTGCTCCTGAATCATTTGCAACCAAATACGTGTATATGCTATAAAATTAAAATTAGCTACACCAGTTTATTTTGCCAAGTATAGATAGGTGAGTCTCTTCATTCACAAACCTCAAATGAACCGTTTGTGGGGCACAACAAAGCTCCACAAAGACTTGTCTAGCTCAATGAATACTTGTTTTTGGAACATTTTATTTGGTTCATATTTATGGGGTGATTATGACAGCAGTAAACCCGCCACTGACAGGCTATCGGTGGCAGGTTCACCGCCATCGTGAGGCCATTTCCCGTCGCTATGGCCGTCGGAATATCCAACCGCCATGCATCAAATGGGCTCCTTGAGCCCGGCAGAGGACTTCCTATCCCAAAAATAGTGGAGGTGCCTAACAGGCACCACCGTTGAGATTACGATGTGCCTCCCCGTCAGCCTTTCCTGGGCGGTCCCCCTTTACCTCTGGGCCCTTTGGTTTGGGGTATGGGGGGCCCGCTCCCTACAATTCCCTGCACCATGTGGCAGGCACAGCACCCGCCGCAATGGAAAACATGGCACTTGTGGCCGCTGTGGTGGTGGCCGCATTGTAATCTATCACAAAAGAGGGGGACTAGTAGGGCTTGTTATCGGGGTCCAGCACACGTGCCCAAGACATGCATAACATAAAGAGTATGCTGTTCCCCAAATAAAACGTGGACAAAGTGTTAAAGAGGCAGAAGGAGGGGAATCGTCCTTGTCGGAACTAGAGTCTTCACACACCCAGCAAGCTAGGTGTCATGCTTCATCATATGGACTTGCTCCTTGTCGGGTCGGCGCTGCAATACCCGATCTTTTGTTCCTTGCCGTATGATGCTATGGGTGTGAGGTCCCTAGAGGAAAGTATAGATGTGGAGGATTGAGCGGTGTTAAAAAAGGTTGGATAATCCAAAGAAACTTTTTATTGGGGTGGTTATCCACTTTGTTAAAAGAGAAATGGACTGGCTGCTCTCTGGCTTAGTGGTTTAGTGCAGTGAGGCTCAGCTCGTGCTTTTTGGTCAACATCTTTCATGCTTTACGGCCAATACTGATCCATAGCATTTCATCAGGACCTAAGTGCAAAACTACATACACATGGTGGTGGGTGGAAAGGTTCTTACCTACCACTCTTCATAGGTGTGAGCATGGTGTCCCGCCAATCCTAGTAGTAACCTATCGAGAGGGAAAAACTCTCTCCAACGGTCTTTCAGCTCAAGATACCAGCGTTGTGGTGTCCTGTCCAAATGTGGACGTTCGCCGGAGACCTACCCCGCAGCGAGTCGAACAGCTGGAAGATGTAGTGCCATATGTGGGACCGCCGCCTTATAGGTGGGTGGGTCCTATCCCTGGGACGATGGCAGACGGACAAAAGTCCATCCAAAAATTGTAATCCGTAGTAGTCTTGTAACCTGCTTGCCAGAGATTTACAACTGTCACTGTTCCCTCATGGACCTTTCCAGAAGTCTGAGATTAACATTTTCAAATGATATGCAAATGTATCTACACGTTTGTTATCTGGGGTATAAAGTTTCGTCTTTATGTCACACTGCCTTGAGCTGGTTTGTGAATTTTTTAACTATTGTGAACTTAAGCTCAGTGCAGCCAAAACAGATGTTGCTTTGTTGGATCATCCTCCTTTATTGCCCAGTGTATTTCCATGCCTCTACCCTACTCCTCTTGAACTGCATTTGCCATTACAGTAGAACCTAATGTCAGTTTTTTGTTGTACACAGACATTAGCCTTACTTTGTAGATTGTGGTTGTAGATCAAAGGTCTGTTACAATGCTCTGCCACCTCTTACATGCTTGTTATACATTCCCAGACATTTTCTCTGGTTCTTTAATTAGCTGCAATATGGACTATGGCAATGCTCTCTGATCAGCAAAGAACTGACAACTTCTCAGCTTCAATGGTTTCAGGCAGAAGAAAATGATATGGAATGCTTGACCCATGGTCTCAAATAAAGGTACAGCCTTTCAGCTCTCCGCTGAGATCTATATTCTCAATAATAGCTTGGAGAACACCCTTCTTTCGAGAGTTCAAGTGTTTACATCACCTTGCTGTACTTCCGTTGGCAAAGAAGTACGGGGCAGATTACACTGGTCACAAACTGAAGTCACAATTTGCGACCCGTCTCTTTGCGCTAGCATTGAATTTTGTGAATCAACTTATCTGCTACGAGGTCTAATTGCAAAGTTCTGAAACTGAGTGTGTGTTACAATCCGACCTACCTCATTCATTTTCCTGCGGTAAGTAGCAAATAGTGACTCACTCTGATTGGACAAAATTACAGGGATGCAAGGCATGGACGTCATTTGACTGTAGTCAGGGGTCTCAGCCATGACCTCTAGCTTGCTCCCTGGTACTCCTTGCACTTCCTTTATGACCCCGGCCTCAGAGGGGGTAAAACTTGCATGCACTGATTTATACTTTACATAGAGTTGAAGAATTTTATAAATGTTGTCTTTAAAGGTACAGTAGTTAGAGATGCAAGAAATTTGTAATGAGTTAGGATTTTCCACTGGTTTATTCTTTCTGCTAATATGCTTGTACAGTCTATACAAGTGTTTATTTAGCCACAGCACCTTTGAGGATCTTTAGTTAATGTACGAAATGAGCGGAGGTTTTTCCAGACCTAAATAATTATTTACATATTTGCTTTATAGAAGACTCATCTCCTACAATTTCTGATGGGAGGAGTTAAAAATGTCTGTACAAGTATGCAAAAGTATTTAAAAAACTCATACAAATACAATACATCATCACATTGCATGCATTCTTTGAACAGGCTGATGCAGCCATCATACAGTCTGACACATTACATTCTCACACGACTTGAAGAGACAAAGGGACATGTACATTTTCTTTTTTTTTTAATTGCAATTTTATATCAGCAAGCAGACAAAAATACAAAATCATTCATGAATACAGTCCATCTTTGTAGTGGCATTTCGAGCAAGATTAACTCAATAAACACTAAAGTCGCAAAACCATAGTATAGACAGAGAATTCATATGTTCATATCCAGTTGGACAAAGGTGACCACAATTTTGAGCCCAGTATTTTCTTTTTCTTGCCCTTAGATTTATACAAGGCAGATTCTAACTGATATATGGACAGTAATCTCGCTTGCCAACTATGAAAAGCCGGTGGTTCGGAATCCAACCATTGGATAGTAATACATAATCCAAAATAATCCATGCAAAATAGACCCTTGTTCAGCTTCAGGACGGCGGCCTGTCAAATCTTCTTGTAAACCAAAAATCACTAGCTCCGCAGATAGCTGCAATCGGATATTCAAACTATGATTTAAGAAATATTCAACATCCTTAATAAAGTGAATACGTTTGGGACAATGGAAAAACATGTGTGATGCGTAATCGACATAAAATGTTGACTCTTTAGGGGCCCATTAAATAAGATATTTGAGGATAATGCAATTATTCTCTCCATATTAATTTGCTCTATCCCTAGTTGTCCACTTGGCCTCCCATACCGCTAGATCATCCCCAATATTTTCAATAAATAGCTGATACAAAGGGCCCAATCTAGATCTTAATCTAATCGCTTCTATAACCTTGTTCCTGTTAGGTATTATCATATTTTGGATTATTTTCTGTTCCATAAAACTGCAGGGCTGAAGATAATTAAAAAATTCTGTTCGAGGTAAATTAAATTTCTGTTGCAAAAAATCAAACAAGGCTAGCTGATTCCCCTGAAAAAGGTCTCCCATATGATGAATTCCAGGTCTCTACCATCTAGCCATGATCTGATCTTTAAAGACTTCTGGAAATAAAGGACAGTTTTTGAACGGAGTATAAAAATGTATATTAGAATGAAGGCCAATTTTCTTTTTTACTTTCCTTCAAATTTCAAAAGCAGCCGAGATAACTTTAAATTTCGTCTTTTTATAGTAACTGGGTTCAATTATACGCACTAAACATTGTCGCGCTTCACCACCCAATAACATCTCATAAATAGACGGACGAGTGAAATCTTCCATCGGATCATCCTGTAGAAACAGCACCCCCATATATTGCAGTAGGGCTATCCAATGGTATAAACGAAAATTGGGTATCCCCCCACCCCCCTCTAGATCTGTGTAAAATGCACCATTTAAGAGCTCTCCTTGAGCGAGAATAGCTCCACAAAAATCTTGAACACATTCTATCAAAACGGGAGAAAAAAGAAGTTGGAATAAATAAGGGGAGTGTCCTAAATATATATAGGAATTTGGGAAAGATGAGCATTTTAAGAACATTACTGCATCCATATAAAGACAGATGAAGATTATTAATCCTTTCCAGCATCTTGTTTTCAGAAGCTATTATAGGATCTAAATTTAAACGAGCAAGATCCTCTACTTTGGCTGAGATTTTGATACCTAGGTACGTAGCTTCCGAGTTAAAATTTATGTCAGCCGGGCTGCCTGCTTTGAAATGGATTAGTTGTGTCTTAGTAGCATTTAATTTATACCCAGAATCGCACCCGAATCTATCGGCTGCTTCTACTATTCTAGGCAATGCGGTGCTAATGTCTGATGATACAATTGCGGCATCGTCTACATATGCGAATACTGTATACGCACAGTTGTGTATCTCTACTGGTTTAATTTCCAGATTATTTTCTAAAGTATTTAAAATAGGTTCAATGTAAAGAGCAAATAACAAGGGGGAACAAGGACAACCTTGTCTCATCCCCCTTGTTATTGCAAAATTCCCTGAGAGTCTACCCGAAATACGAATTGCAGCTCTCGGATGAGCGTATAATGCCTGTATAGCCTTAATAAATTCTGCCGGGAAGCCCTTCCAGGCTAGGACTGACCACAGGAACCTCCAAGAGACCCTGTCAAATGCTTTTTCTGCATCTAACTGGGCCACACCAACGGAGGAGCTGGTAGCCTGTGACCAGTCCAGGATGGAAACAATTCTTTTAATGTGATCTGTCGTGTCTCTATTCCTAATGAACCCATGCTGCCTTTTCTAAACTAAACCCGGCATAAGATCGTTCAATCTGTTGGCAATTATCTTTGAGTTAATCTTACTATCTTTATTGAGCAACGAGATAGGTCTGTAAGAGCCCATTTCGGTATCCTTTTTCCCTTTTTTCTTAAAAATTACAATGATCGCATCTGACCATGAATCTGGAGGATTACCCAAAAAAGATTGTTGGCATATCTCTATTAGCTCACTTTTAAGTACCTTCCTGAAAGTACTGTAGAACTCTAGTGGAATATTATCAGGTCCCTAGCTTTTCCAAGTGCCAAACCTAAAAGAGCCGTCTCTAGTTCTTCCCATACTATGGGAGCGGATAATAGTGTTTTTTCCTTTTCGGACAATTCCTTGGTATCTAAATTTTTAAAAATTCGCCTTCATCCAGTCCAGATGGTTCTGCCGAGGGCTCACTATACAAAAATTGATAATATTTTCGGAAAGCTTCTAAAACACCCTCTTTAGTTCCTTGCAGCACCCCATTTAAATCAGTGATCTTAGATGTATCATTGAAACTGCTTGCTCTCTTAATCTTTTAGCCAAAATGTTACCAGTTTTTTCGCTGAATTCATATGCCTCTTCCTTATGCTGCACACATTTTAACGCTAATTGATCAGCAATATTAGCATACGCTGCAGCCCTCTTAACGGTAAGGTCTCTCTGGGCTACGGCTCGATCTAAACCGAGTCTGATCGACTCAGTTAATTCCTGTTCAGCTAATATAACTGAATCAAAGTCGTTTTTATCTTTGGCCCATATTTTTTTCCGTCTAATATTTGAAAAACGTAGGGTTTCTCCCCTGACTACCGATTTGAAAGTATCCCGCACAATTCCATTCGGGGCTGAGCCTTTATTACATTTAAAGAATTCCTGAATTATCTTGGCCATGAATTGAAGATACTCATAATCCAATAGTAAATTCCTTTGAAAGGACCAAACCCGATTTCCCTCTTTTAGTTGATGGCCCACTGTTAATTCAATTGTTAAGGGGTTATGATCAGAAACAAGTTTAGGATGGATCTCGATGTTAACTGCTCCTGACAATGATGATGAAACGAAAAAATAATCTAAACGTACAAATTTAGTATGCAGGGCCAAAAGAAAAGTAAAACCTGGATCATGCGCATGTAATACATTCCACACATCATAAAGGCCGCGCTCTAAAATCAAGCCCCGTAATGTCGTAAACACCTGTTTCTTTCTACCTGCATATACCATATGCTCTCTTAAATCCATACTCGCATCTATAAGAATATTAAAATCACCACAGATCACCACTGGTTGGGGCCATTGGGCCAGTTCTACATTCAAATGATTCATAAGCTCATAGTCGTCCAAATTAGGGCCATATACATTACAGAGGGTAAAACTAAACTGACCAATCTTAAATTCGCTAATTACCCAGCGACCCCATTTATCTTCTGCTACTTTAGTACATACGCCCAACCCGCGCCTCATTAAAATAGCCACCCCTCTCTTAATCCCAGTTTGTTTAGAGGAAGCCACCAACTCTAACCTTAAGTTTCTCAGACACCCCCTTTTAGCCCAGGGAATATGGGTTTCTTGCAAACATATTAAATCAATATGTAATAACTGAACAATTCTAGCTAATACATTGCTTTTCTTGACATTATTAAGCCCACATACATTCAGAGTACATATCTTTAATTTCCTATCCATACAGCCTTACATAACGGCGAATCAGTGCTGTAAAAGAATCATAATCTCTTAACATTTCATGTACCCAATGAATATTTAAAACATTCTGGGAACAGAGAACCACTTTAATGAGCAATTTGGGTGCTGCTGATTTTTCACCCCCCCACTACCTACACCCAACTCCCACCACCATGATCCCACCCCAAAACCCCTTACCCATCGTCCTTCCCACCCAATCCACCCAACCCGATCTGCCCACCCTTCCCACCATATGAGGCCCAGGGACTATCAGTCCCTGCAAGTAATGGAGCGCCGCACCCCCCCAGCCCCACCCCCACCCCGGGATACGGAAAAGAATATTGTCCATTTTAAATCTGAACAAAAAGACAAAAAAAGAGAAGAGAAGAGAAGAAAAAGAAACCCAAGAGGAGATGGAATGGTGAAACCCCCCTTCAGCTAGAAGCAGTGATGTCACTAGAGCGGTGCTGAGGGTGCGGAATGCACCGGGTGTCACCCCATCATGGGGTGACACCAATCTGGTTAGTTAGCCAGCCTCGCGCCCTCACGGTACCTCTCTGCTGCGGCTGCTTGCCAGTGCTTTATATTTATAGTGCAAGACGCCGCAACTTCCACGGTGCGCAGTTGCGCACCTGCTTAGTGCACTGCTTACTACAAAATAAAAATACTCAGTGCAGACAGTGAGTGTGCACTGCTGAAGCACGTCGCCACTGGCCAAGCACTAACGCACAGGTGGTGTTGGGGATGATGCGGATGCGCGGGGTACCCAGTTTGGGTCCCAGGGCCGTCAATCTTTAGCGCTCCAATGACGGCCCTGGGACAGCCCCCACACACTGTGATGAGTTCCTCTGATGCGTCGCGGTCATGCACCAAGGAGGAGACGAGACGGCAGCGAAGGGGAGTGCGTGCGGTGTTGCGCTGCTGGCTGCTAGGCTAGAATAAATAATTAATGTGTGCCAGCAGCCAGCCATCATCTTCTTTTGTCTCCCCTTCAAATTTGGGACAGTGCTTACTTCTTTGGACCGGAGCAGGCAGTCGTCGAGTGAGTCGGCGTCGGCCACGGACGGTCACGGTGACAGTGAGAGACATATCATGAGGTTAGGTTTAGCTTTCTTTCCAATGTGGTCTAAGAGTTCTGGAGGGGTGCCGATTTCTTGCTTCATCGTATTTGCTTTTTGAGAGAGAGTGCCTGAGCCGCTATAAAGTCAATTGTAAGATGTGTGTGGTGCACTCTTCAAATAGTGAAGATTCATGAATGTTCCATCAGAAAACCGCTATGTATAATAACTTTGGAATGTTTATGACTCCCCTGCTTTTCATGAAGGATGACTGTTTTGTTTTTAGGTATGGCTTAATTTTTTACTCTTTTCGAATGAACTCAATGAAGTTAGAGGAATGTGGCAATGCAGGGCAGGCACACTAGATTCAGATCGCATCATTGCAATAATCGCATTACTCCCAGACAGTCAAGGCCGGCCCAAGAAGACAGACAGTCACACACACAGTCAGTGCTATAAATTAGGAGAGCTTCAGCAGTCTTCTTTAAAGAGACGTGTCAAGAAGCAATCTCTAATCATGATTTATTTCAGAGCTGGTGTTCGCTACATTATTTATGTGTGACTGCAGGAAATGTTCCAAAAAACAAGCTCTCTTGCTTTGGCTCTTTCTTAGAAAGTTTCCCACTGATCTGTTAAACGTGGTACTGATAAAAAAAAAGGGAAATCTAAAAAGGATTTTCCATTTTATTTCCTTTTGGAAGTAATATGAAAAAGAAAAACCACAGGTTTCAAATGTTAAAGGGTATTTGTTTAAAATCCTTAACTGAGTATAAGCGTCTCCCACCCCTGAAACGGCATGTAGGTGCTCAACAATCACAGGCCATATGACTCAAAACAAGGCATATGCATGAAATCAGACAGCATAACTTAATGTCAGATTCACATTTTTAGTGGCATAGTTAAAAGTAAACAGGAGACCATTTGCTCACCAAATGAACCCTCATTTTATTTGCAAATGCCTATTAGTCTTCACTTTTTTTCTTTTAAAGAAGTAATTTAAATGAAATTTAAATGGTGTACTAAACCTGTCAATACTTTCCAGTGGGCTCCATATTAAATTATCTTATTTATTTATTGGCACAATCGGTCATCCGGGGTCTGTGAAGACAAAAAAGTGCTGACGCTTCAAGTCAGAATGTTGCAGCAGACTCCTAGCCTAGCTTTTAAGTTAATGGAAAATGTGATAGCAATAATTGACTTCTTGTGAGATATGGTAAATCGCTTTCGCCTTCAATAAAACCATGATAAAAATGTTGATGTAAACAGAAAGGGGCATTCAGGCGTGATGATGCATTGCACCCTGCAGAAAACAGTATGCCTAATGTATATTAGTTGATTCTGGAATAGTGCTTCGCTGTCCATATTGTGTCGGAAATCAGCCAATAATTTTGAAATACACTTTCTAGTTGGAAACTGTTCTCTGATACTGAAAAAAAAACTTGGCAGAAGTTAGGATTTTACTCAGAAAGAATGCTATTACTTATGGTAAATCTGTTTAGTAGTTTAAAGAAATATTTGGTGAAATAAGTTCTTGGTGTGCTTATGAAGGGGTAAATTTTTCTGAAAAGTTAGTGATATCTGGACCTTTATGCACTAAAAATAAAAGATTACTTGCTGAGGGAGCATTTTTCCGGTCAGCCAATGGGGTACTGCAAAACCTGGTATGGTACTGCCGTAATTGACGTTCTGATTGGCCAGCCGTAACTTTTTAGGAAAATGCTGTGGTGGTCATGTCAGTAAGTCGTGAGGGGGTGACACCATGAGTTACCCGCACCGGGTGACACCAACCCTAGTGACGCCGCTGGCTAGAAGAGCAGGATTGCAGAAAACCTAACACTAATAATAGTACATTTACTCAACCCATCAGAGTCTACAGAGATGCCAGAAAGTCCTTAGCCTCTATCTCAGAAAAAAAACTAGCCTGGCCTTTCGCTATAACTTTAAGTTTTGCCGGATATTGAAGATATACAGTAGCCCCTTTGCTTTGAAAACCTGGTATAAGCTGACGGAGATGCCATCGCTTAGATACCTTTGCCTGGCAAAAATCTGTCCTAACAAAGAAATTACAATCTTTAGCAACTCCTCTTTTGTCTGGTCTGGCTAATTCGTGTATGGCTTCTCTTGCTAGAAAATTCTTAAAGCACACTAAGATAGCTCTTGGACGGTCTTCCTCTCCTTGCCGCGTTTTCCTAGCTGTAAACGGAAACCTATGAGCTCTTTGAATTTCAATTGACCAGTCCCAGGAAGTCAATTCCGGATAAGCTTCGGATAGAAGTTCGCAGACAAATTTCTTAGTATCAGATCCCTCTTTCTTCTCAGGAATGCCTAAAATACGCAAGTTTTTTCTGCGTGCTTGATTCTCCAACTCAGATAATTTATAGATAAGGTCATCTCAATGTGCCTTAATAGAATCCATTTAAAGTTTTTGAGCAGCCAGATCATCCTCTAAGGCAGAGATTCTAGACTCCGCTTCCGTGACTCTGACAGCCGTATCAGAACAAATTTTAATCACACACCTGACAGCTTCTTCACTTTACTACAGGTTACTTGTGTGCACAATTTTTCTGCTTTACTCTCTGCTCTGTGACTCATTATGGTTTTATAAATTGTAGACAGAATAATTTCTTGGGGCATACTTTGCTCATTTATAGTTTTCTCTGCAACAGTCCTTGATGTTTCAGACAATTCTGCTTCTGATTCTATTCCTGTCTCCCCCATCATTTTATCTGTAGTCATGCCTTCTGAGAGTCTATTCTTGGATTTAATTCGTCGGGACCCTCTTTTTCTCATTTTTTTTATAGTAGACACAGCAGGATTTGGCGAGACCGGATTTAGCCTTGATTCATCCTCCGTGCTACTGCCTTCATGATAATCTATCCAGTCTTTACTAAGATTAGTACTCTCATCTGAGGACAGATCTGACAAAGAATAAAAGTTATCCCCAATCTCTTGAGAGCCCTTCAGTCCTTTTGAGTAGGCTCCCTCCGTTAATACCAATGAATCTATCTCAGAAACAAGATTGTCCAAGCTGCCGGTCATACCTAGAGCTTCATCGCCAAACAGTGCCTTTCTCCGCACTTATATAGTACAGAGCCGCATTTTCCTGCTCTGTCAATTGTTCCAAATTAGTAGCAGAAGCATTAGTCATAGGTTTTGATGCTTTTGGTGTGGCTGCCTTATGAGAAGGGGAGGTTTCAAAAGTTTCCAAGGTTGGTGCCTTCAAAGTGTCTCTGAATAGCAGTAAAAACATTTTGATCATCACTTTCACCTTGTTCCCTTCTCTCATCAGTTACTCCTGGAATATCTTCACTGTCATCGGCTATAATAGGTTGCTCTTTTGATTTCCCGCTGCGCGTGGTAACCTTTGGTGGCATCTTTCTTCGAGCCACTGTCTGTGTTCCCCCACATCCGCGAACGACTCCACAGCGTAATCCAGAAAAAAAAGCGGGGAACCGCCAAATTGGAGCAGCTCGCAGTCAAAGACGAAAAAGTCCTGCAACCATCCGGCCAAAGTACACAGAGCCACTGGGCTCGACGCAGATGTATGCGAGAAATAAAAACTTAATCTTAGAAAAGGTAAAAGTGCTGTCAGAATTACAATGTAGTAAAGTTCTCCCCGTGTTTATCTATATAGGCAATCTTTCCCTGCCAGAACAGACAACCGAGGCTGCCACCACATCTTTAGTATAACCGAGCTATTCTTCTATTTAGCCCAAGTTATCTGTAGCCGGCTGCGGCGAGCGAGGAGCCTCCAATCCAAAGAACCATAGGGGCATGACCTGAATGTTCTCAAAAGATCAGAATTTCCTTCCCAGCAAAAGAATAATACTCGCTATTTAAATAAAGGAGTCCTCACCGCAATTCCCATTTGACAAAATCCTCGAGGAATCCACCGGCATACCGCTAAAGCAAAGTTTTCCGTTGTGTTTGTCCGCGCGAGCTCCGAATCGGGTAGAATGCTCCAGCCGCTGAGAGTCAGCACAGGTGTGCCCGGAGAGCAGTAACTCCTCCCCAAACACCAAACAGTCCTCGGAGCAAGCAGAGCAGACGGTAAGCTTGGTTAATTTTATCCAAATTGCCAGTTTTCGGAAAATCTTCACAGCTATTAGTATTCCGGGAACTCTCAGGTGCACCTTTATCTTCAGCAAGCCAAAAAAAGCACTCTAGGTAGCATCTGAAGCCTTGGAAGCTTTTTGCACGTAACAGTGGGAACGCTATATAATAGAATGCATTGCTTCTAGTTTTGAGAAGTATATTGATACTGATTATTTACTTCACAGGGTGATATATTTACATTAATCACAGAAACAAAGTGAATAGTGTGGTCACTGAGCTGCCTTGTGAGTAGTTGTAAATGTTAGAATGAGGAGCATATCACCATTATTAACCTTTAGACCTCATATTCATTTGGAGGAACAGAAAGTGTTTCAACCAATATGAACTACTGCTAAACTATAGACATTTAGCAAATCTGTATGAAAACTTACACAAAAACAACTCAACCCCCATAAACAGTGGAAAAATACGAATCTCTGACTTTTCCAAACTGAACTTAAAGGTGCTATACATTGACAGGGTTTGGAAACTTCTCAGTTTGTTTCTTCATGGCCGAGATCAGACTGGAGAAATTTGTATCTCACACCTTCTGCCTCCCATATGCTTTTCAATATTTATTTTACCCCCCTTGTGAAACTGATCAAGCCGTTTGGATTTAGTCCTACCACGATGATACTTGAATTGTGGTATCCTTGGCCAATGACTCGTTAGAAACTGGACTCAACTTCAGCAAGTGTATGATACCTGCCTCCAATTGATCTCAGCTAAGACGGATGTTTTGCTATTTTTGGGGCCGACCAATCTTTCTGGACTCCCACTTGGTGGCCTCTGGATCTGGGCTACCTTCCAATCCCTGTCAATAAAGCCCGCAATATCAGTATCATTATCAACAACAGGCTATCCTTCACGTCAAGTGAGTGCAGTCGCTTCCAAGGTCGTCTACACCCTAAAGCTCATCAAGAAGACTATTGCTTTCATTCCTCCCCAACTTCAAGAGACAATAGTGACCTCCCTCGCTCTTTAACGATTGGATTACTGCAATGGCCTATATCAAACTGCCCATAAGCATGTGATAAACAGGCAGTAGACGCTGCAAAACACTGCCACATGGCTCCTCTTGAAAATACCAAAGTATCACTCAGTTGCCATACCTTTAAGGAAGCTCCATTGGCTACCGATCAGGCAGAGAGTGACTTCCAAGGCCATGTGCCTTGTCTTTAAAGCCCTGAATGACCATGGTCCCTTATTCTGCAAAAGCAGTTTCAATTGTTACCAACCCACTAGATCTCTAAGAACCTCTTCTACTAAAACAGTGATAGTTCTCCGCTTCAAACGAACTACCAGGGGTGGTCTCAGCTTTGTGTAGGTTTATGCCCCTGCCTGGAATGAACTTCCCTTCTACATTAAAGCTGCTCATGTTCTCTTAGGATTTAGAAAATCCCTCAAGACTTGGCTCTTTAACTCTCCTCATTAGGGGCCTGATGTAGGTGGCTCATTACCGTTCGGTAAACCCGAAATTCAGTAAATTCCAGGCTTACCAACCGGTATTGAGCCATTTCCAATGTAAGTAATGATTCAGTAAATACAGAATCAATATTTACCAATTCTGTATTTACAGAATCATTATTTACCGAATCGGTAGATCGTATGTAGGAAGCACATATAAGAGTGCTTATGTGCTTTAAGGATTCGTTATTTACCACCAACTACAAGTTGGTGGTAAATATCAAAAACCTTAAAAAAGCTATTTTGTGCTTTTGTAACTGTGCCATGTGGGACACATACATGCCCTTAGGGCATGTATGTGTGCCACATGTGCACACATGCACGATTTAGGGGTGCAACTGGGTGTCAATATGACACCCTGCCACCCTTGAATTGTTCCCACTATTACCGAATCGATATTTACCAATTTGGTAATTCCCATTCATTCCTATGGGCCTAAATACCGATTCTAAAATACAGAATATTACCGATTCGGTGATAATTACAGAACTTTTTGCTACATACCATTTACGGATTCTGAAATACCGAATCTGTAAAATTCGGTATTTTAGAATCTGTAAATGGCAATTACCTACATATGGCCCTATGTCTTCTAAATTTAGTTTAACATTGCATGCCAGTGATCAGCACCAAGACACCCTCACAGGTAATCAAGCGCTTAATAACATTTAAAACATACCAAGTGCTCTTAACATGACTTAACAATGTAAGTTATGGTGCCCACTTGACCGAATTATGGATAAGGCAATAGCATTTGGCTTTTATTGTGTAGATCAAGCATTTTACTTGGGGAAGGGTTTTGTAAAGAGATCTGGGGAGGGTTGAAGCAATGAAAGTTAATGCTCAGTCCTCATTTAATAACAATAGCAAATATTATTATCATTATTATTATTCCATGAATAGTTTTATTGAATCTACATATGTGAGCAAATAAAGGGAAAAGGGTATATTGATAGTTATACAAGGTAAGCTGAAATGCCTGTTATAATGAAAGGAATCCCTGTCTTATGACCGTTCACTCTAAGTGTAGCTTCATTTGCATGAGAACAAGCAATAAAGGAATAGCTAAATTTATGTAAAAGACCGACAATGAGGAGACAATTGTGTGTGCGTTCGGAAGAAATAAGTAGACTCATTTAATTATCTAATATTATCTGATATTCTGAAATGTCTGTGCCATTAGCCGATGTAATTGTATTTTTTTCTAATTGAAGGTTGTTGTGCTGGATGTAAAAAGAAACCTAGATCTCAGCTTATGTTTAATAACTTAATATTAAATTTCTTGCTATGATACAACCATCAATAAATCATGAAACAACTAACCCTGGGCGAAGATCGTGTAGCCGTGCTACGCGAGGCTATGCGAAGATGTACAAAAACTCCACAACGCTATACGTAGCAGCGCGCACATGTGGAGTTGCTTGTTTCAGCATGTTCGTGTTGTCTCGCGTATGCTCGCGTTGTTCTCGGGTAAGCTCGGGAGATGTTATTGCCGCAGGTGACGTGTTCAGGGGGGAAATATCGCACAAACTTCACCACGCGATCGCCAATGGGCACTGCTATCTTGTTTTCCTATCTTTTGCATGGTTCTGGGGCTTGTTTTCCAATCTCTCTCCAATCTTTTCAATCTTTTTGTATTTTACCCTGTTTGTCTGACCTTTTTTTATTTATTATCTATCCCTCTCTGTCCCTTAGTCTATATTTTGCGTTTTATTTCTACTGTTACTCCGTTTTTTAAAACTTTTCTACTGCTTTATTTTACTTCCTTCTTTACTCTGCTACTTCTTCCCCTAACTGTATTTTTTCCTGCTAAATTTTATTTTGCAGTGTAGTTCCTATATTCCCAATAGGCTCTGCGCATTGGAATATTATATCCTATAGATTTCACATAGGACTGAGGTCGACTATGTCTCTATCGAATATATTAGACTTAATTGTGAGTGCCAGCTAGCTCAGAGGTCACTAGAAACTTTCTCGAATACACAAAAGGGATTCGTTTCTGACAACCACATAAACATGACAACTTTGTTTCCCCAAGAATAAAACTTATCTTCAGAGTCATGGAAACAATAGATAGATATTTTACTCAGTCAATTGTGCATGCTTTGTTTCCTCAGAGGTACAGAGGAAATAGAGAGACAGGTGTTTTAATGAACAGTCTTCTTTCTCATGCAAGTAAAATGAACTGCTCAATCGTAATACTGGTTGCAAAGTATAATGCGTACAGTAAGAAGAGTATTATAAAATAATACTGTAAAAGCATTGTATGGTTTCTAAACCATAGATAAATACATACATAAATAACAAAGGCTAAAAGTACTCAACTGGTGCTTCTAAAATACACCTACCCCAATGTACCTAACCTAAGTCTAGTATGTGGGAAGAAGTAATTGAGATGTAGCATAGGTTTAGTTTTTCCTTGCCAAGAATCTAGCCAAGATTTCTCTTAGGTCTAATCAGCTCCGCACCTTGGTTTTAGAATGACAGAGGTCTGGTATCTCTGTTTCGGGACTCGATTTCCCAACACCCCGCGAGGGGAGCTTGGAAACACTGAAGCAGGATTCTCGCCGGGAGAAATGCGGCCTCTCAATCAGTGCATCAGCTGGAGGGTCGGCTTTCTTCGGCACTTGCTGTAGCGAGCTGTGTCGGACAAGTAGATAGGCGAGCTCCTTCGAACCACTGTGTGTTTGCTAGTGCAAGTATAGGCATATTTATACCTAGAAGGTGCCTAGTTTGACGTACAGTCATACATAATACCGTCACCAAAGAACCCCAACGGAATCGTAGTTCTTTGAAAACTTCATGAATTCTTGGACAATTCAATATTCAAGCAAGGGGATGTCCCTGACTGCTGAAGCCGAGTTTTCCAAGAAATTGTTGTGGCTTTTTGGAATGAGTAGAAGTAGCCATACCTGTATTTGGACTGCATGGGTTATGTCTAAATATGGTTATGATTTCTATGCCTATATAAGGGCAATTAGAATTGTACTCTATAAGGGCATGAATAGGTAAATTTCGCTCGCATCCTAAAACGCTATACAACACCCACTCCACTTTAATATGTCCGATATTACTAAATTCTAAGCATTTAAAACATATCTAAAGCATGATGTATAAAAATCCCTCCCAAAATACATAAAATGCATTAGAAATGGTTGTACACAAAAGATGAGCATTTGTGCTGTACACATTTTAAAAAACAATATTTTCATTCAAAGCATGTGGTGTGACATTGGAACTGCTATCAGAATGAGTCATAAAATACCATTTATGAAATGGCTCTTTAAATACAGAAAAAAAGATTGAGATCATTCCATAACAAAATATATAAACTGTTTAAGTTGTGGACAAGGTCAAATATTGTCTCTTGGAATTGTTTCAAAGAATTCTTGTGCTCTAAGAATAGTTCTAATTTAAGCAGATTACTTTTTGCCCCCCAAAAAGTTCAATTTTGGAAAAAGTCAAATCGCAGAAAAATAGAGTTCTTAAGTTGGAAGTTATGTTTTGAAAAGTGAAGGTCGAATACAGAGTCCCAAAGAACGCTGTGTGCTAACTTCAAAATTAATTCTCGTTGTTTGGAGAAAACATCAAATCTTCTAAGCTGGTAAAGAATTTGTCTACCACAGTAGGTGAAAGTTGGACCACTTTGTTAAGTTAACCAATTGCATAAAAATGTGAAGCTTTGCCACCAGCGTTTGCTACATTAGAAATGTTGGTCGGATATGGAGATGGTACCTGTGTGCGTCATTAGGATTGGTAGCCGCGGGGGACTACACAATGCATGGGCCATTACTGAACCAAACAAAGTATTAACATCCGTTGGCAGTGCTGATGGAAGTGTTAGACAGATGTCCAACACGCATTCTTCTCCACATAGCAGGCATCGTAGAACAGGTAAGATGCAATCTTGCCAGATTGGTCGGAATGATAGAGACCTTGTGGTATTCAGGTCTCTTAAACGAGCCAGGCCCAGAATCTATATCATGCGCTCACAACACTTCATTGCCAGGAGAGTGTTCTCTAAGGGAATCTGGGTGTCGCTGCTGACATGACTTGCCATAACGGAGCATAAGGAACAAGAAAAGTATTCCTGCTACGAGTGCCAAAATGAGAGGCAGGCCGCCGAACACGGAGTGCACGAAGTTTAGAAAAATGCAGAGGACTGCTTCGAATGGTGTTAACAGTCCCGAAAAAACTGTCTTAAATACATGTACAATACCACTGGTATCAGACATGTTGAAGATACGACCTAACATTTCTACGAAATGCACAGGGCAGCATGTTGATAATAGGGCATGTATCTCTGCAGAGGACCTTGCAACTTGTAGTTCATATGTCTCTTTGGACGAGGTCATTGACACAGTTATTTGTAAAAGAATGGCTTTCATTCTGCTTAAAGTATAAATTTGAATGGAAGAGATGTTCAGTGAAGGCCATAAAGGCGACTCCCCGTCTGTCTTAGCTTTAGGAAACAATACTTGCATACAACAAGTGACCCTGGCTGACACCGTTACGAGATAGGCTGTTCCTGGCAACATGCCACAGCAGCTGTGATTATTCAACATTATATAGCTTCCGATAGAAAGCTGCCTAAAAATTGGATCTATCACTGCTGCTGGAGAACCTTGCAGGTGGCAGGATAAATTGGTCGAAGAACCGTCACAGGCTCCATGTAAATTAATACCCTGACATAAAAGTGTACAGCTTAGTGCGCTTTTACATTGTGTACCACTAAGAAATACTTCTTTTCCCCCACCCCAACATGTGTGTATATGGTAATTACCAGGCTGACTTAATGTATTCTTTATCCAACCTTTCATAAATGCCAGCTGTTAAATGTTTCAAACAATATTGAAAATTGAAAATTGTGACAGGCTGAGTGATTATCCCGTGTACTAGCCATTCTGTTTTTCTGAAACAGTTAATGGTAATCTTTCCAGTTTCTCAATGCTCAGCACCATATAGTCTGCTCCTCTCTGTGCCAAAGTGATTTGTTTATCTGTAAGGTTAAATACAGAAATCAATGACATGGTGTTGATTAGACGCCATGGCACATATCCAGAACGAAGATTTTGCAACGTCCAGCCTAAAAGCATTATAGAACATCATTGTGACTGACCATACTGTAGCATGAGCAAGTCGTGTTCCATTATGTCTATGGCAAAGGATACTATGCTGTCCAAAGAATAAATTCTGGATGACAGAGTTGTTAACCCATTGTCAACTACAGAGAGAGCTTTCTCTAAATGAATACGATTAATTTCTTGTATTCGTTCTGCAGTCTCTGCTTGTGTCGCTTTCCAAGGTTCATTATAAATTGCGTATATAAAACATTTATGACGTCATTTTGCAGGACTTTTGAAGAAGTCCCTTAAATCAATGCTATCTTTAAGTAAAGATAAGTGTTGTTTAACCTCTGTAAGTGTGGACTTTTGTAGCCACTCAAGGCTCAGTTTTCTTACACTGTTTGTTGTTACTATCCCTGGATGTTGTCTCTGGACATATCTTGGATCTGGCCTAGTTAATGTAAACCCTTGTGTCTTGTTCAGGAATCTATCTTGACAGTTATTCGTGTCTGTGGGCCTGATTAACCATTTTTTCCAATCAGGATCAGTTCTGTTTTTAAGTAAAATAGTTTGTACGTTGACCCCTCCTTCTGAAGTGCTTTTACTATCAGGTGTAGTTGTAGGTATGGATGGTTTGTTCAAATCTTTTATCTTGGCTTGGCCAAGGCAGGATGTCTATTGCACAGTGTCGTTCAAAAACATTATTTGTTCAGGGATAATGCAGGCTCAAAATAAAGCTTCTATTCCCTGCACCTGCCAGTCTTTTGAGCCCCAGACAGTTTTTGTTTCTATATTATCACTCCAAAAGTCGAAACCTAATGAGGATAGCTGGGCATAAATAGGTGCAGAATAAGTGTGCTTTGTATTTTTAACATACTTTTCACTGCTGTCTTATTAACAATTTTAAAGTAAAACGTTTCCGGATTTGTGGTATTGAAAACTGAGAAGTACGGAAATTTATCATAGAATGTTTTTGAGCTACCTTTTGGTGGCGTTTGGCAATGTTCCTAGTGAATAATAGTATAAACATTTCTAGGGCTTTCAGATTTGTGCGAATAATGATGACCATAGTGATTTTAACAGTACATTTGTGAATAATCTGATGAACCTTCTAAGTATTCATGTTTTGTAAATTTAGCAGACATCTCTAAATCTGACAGAATATCATTATTAATAGTCTTAAAGACACAATCATCGGAAAATGTGCTGGGTGAAACAAAGTCACTCAAGGAAACCTTGAATTGATGTGGAATCTTCAACAGCTCCGCAGGACCAAAAATGTCATAATCAGTTCTGTCCTATGCTATTCCATCAGGTATAGGAACGGCTGTGATGTTCACTAATGTCAAGTCTCTTTGTTCAAGATGAGATGATTTGTGTGGCTTGAGGAGCAAGTTGATGTTCCTACTTGCTGTGTCCATTTTACTATATATTCCATTTATCAGCATTCCAAAGTAAATACAAGTAATAGCCAAAGTAGGAGAAAAAGTACGCCTAGCACAATCCAAAATTCAACCCATGGTGAAACCAGGTAAGTTTTGTCATTTTGCTGAAAAAGTTCTGTTACTTGCTCTTTAAAAGTTTTATTTGCTGGCATTGTTTCAGGCTCACTGGGATCCTCGGAAAACTTATCAAAGTTAATGAAATAACCAGAAGCAGTTCTGTCAATTTTAGGTATTGCATCAGGATTACTTGAAATCACTGGAGCTACCGGATCCTTTGTCATATTAGTATAGTCAGATGCTACATCATTGTAGACAGGAGTGTCTTGACGAACTGTTATTTGGGTCTCAAGAGGCAAAATTTCCATAGCTTTATTGCTTAGTCCTTCTTTTCTCACTGCAGATTCTTCAAAGGTGATGAGTCTCTCATATTAAACCTCTTGGATAGTAGCAAGATTTGGTCATCTGCTACATCTTTAGAGTACACTGGCCCTACTACTTATTATTGGCCACATGATGTGGTTTGACCAGGTCGATAGATACAAACCCGTTCTCCTTTCTTCCAGCGATGGGCAGCAGTAACACTGTTCTTGATCCATGGATTGCAAGCACAGGTACTGGTTTTCTGTAAGAAGACCCAAAATTCCTTCTTATCCGCGATCTTTTCTCTGACTAGATCTCCAATCTTTGGAATCCAGACAGGCCTTGCTAGGACGGGTGGTTCTCCTTCAGTGGTCGTTGGTTACTGTATTGTGTTGCTTTGACATCTCCTTTTCTCATTTAAGTCCTGCAAAACAGCCAAACTGTCTTTGATTTCAAAGGATGTTTTGTTCTACCAATGAAGTGTGACGGTCAAGATCCTGGACAAGCATTCTAGTACCAAATAAGATTTCATATGGAGCGATTCCACCCAGAGAATTTCTTAGCAGATTATTTAAACTACGTTGGACACTTATTAGATGTTTGAACCACCCATCACCCGAGCCTAATACCCTAGCTGTTATAGATTGCTTTATGTCCCGTTTTTTTCTTTCCACTACAGAATTTCCCTCAGGATGGAATGGACTCGAATACCGCAATGCAACGCCCAGATTGGCCATGGCCTCCTTGTAAGCTATGGAGCTAAACACAGGACCCTGGTCAGAATGTAGCGGGCCGGCTGCGTATGTGCCGATAAAGACTCGCAGATCTTTTATAACAGTTTTAGCGTCATCTGAGCGCTGAGGCCACATCCAAATGAATCTTGTGCATGAATCCACTGTGACCATGATATATTTGTAGTTGCCATCCCTCTGTAAGAGACCACAGTGGTCCAGGTAAATGCATGCTAATGGTTTATCTGAAATTAAAAGGGCATCTGCACCAGGCGTTTCACTGTTGAAATCTTCATTTTCTGGCAGATTTCACATTCCAAAACATAGTTTCTGGTCTGTTTCCTCATGCGCGGCCACCAGTATCTTTGTTTTAATAATGACACGGTGGCGGAAACACCTGCATGTGCAGAGGCGAGCCCTTCAGGTGCTGCTAAGATTAGTCCTAATCTTTATTCCATGTTTCGAATTACTCTATCCCCCCACTCCAGGGATTTGAGCCAAAGGAACATTATTTACATCAGTTATATATAAGTACTTGAGTGAAAGCCTTTTGGTAACGTTTTACCGCTGTCTTTATTGAAAGCGGCAACTGCCTGCACAATTTTGCTATCTATTTCCGTTTTCGAACGAGTGATTGCAGCTATGGAAGCTGTTTGCACAGCTGCCTTCGCGGCTTCATCAGCCAATGAATTCCCTGCAACGTGAACGCCTTCATGCTGATGACTCAGTGTATGGATCACGTGAGTCTTTTGTAGTTCTTTCTGTAATTGAACTACTTGTTCCCAAAGCAATTTATGCTTGATTGTGCCACCTTTTGCATCTTTGAAACCGTTTCGAACCCAGTTCTGCAAGTATTCATTGTAAGATTGATCACGGTAATACAAATCGCACATTATGAGTGTAGAGAATTCGCAATCGGTATTTTCAAGCTCCATCTTGAAAGCCTGTAGTGCAGCTCACTGAGCTGTACAGTCTCCGAGAGATTGTGTTTTTGTGACCATAGGTCAGAATTTACCATTGTGCCAGTGACCTTTAACAATCACGCACGCAGCTCTATAATCTTGTTTACCCCCAATTGCGGGCTGTGCTGATCCCTCTGTATACATTATACATTTGTACTGTTCTAGAGGCAGAATCTCAGTGGACAGAGGACATTCTTGTGTGTATTGTAGATATTCTTGAGTTTACAAATAAGGGTCAAAAACGTATTCAACGTCTGTTGCAGCAAGAGAGTTAACCCATTGTAGCCATCTTGGATGTAAAGCTTTTGCATTTGGAATGCTTGCTTTTGTCACTGCCTCTAACGTAGGTACCTGAGTAACAACCATTATGCTTTTACCCTGTGCGAGAGCTCTCTCTTTTGCTACTGCAGTTTGAAGCAGGGTCAGAATTCTTTCTGTTGAAATGAATTTCATTTCAGCTTGTGTGTACAAGTGTGATTTGTAAGCAATTGGTACTTTTCACCTTCATTAAAAGTTAAGTAAGTGAATCCGCATCTTCCTGGGATTATTCTGATTACAAGGTTGCGTACGTTTACGCGTGTCTGTAAATGTGATGTTGCTAACATATCTGTTTGCACTGAACGCAAAATTTCGGTGTGTTTTTGAATCCAATTAGTTGTTTTAAAATCAGGTTTGATTCGTTTGTAGAGAGGTTTAACCCTTTCTGCGTAATGTAGAATGTATGTTTTTCCGAAATGCAGGAAACCTAGAATTGACTAAGTTTTTCAGCATTTTTGGAGGTTGGAGCAGCACACACTTTTCTAAAAAGTTGGCTGGCAGGCTTTTGCCTTCACTTGATAACTCGTATCCTAGAAAAAGGAAGTTGAGGTGGTCAATTCTTGATTTTTTAAAGTTGAATTTGTACCCTTCTTAGGCGAATCCAAGTATAATGGTATTCACTCTGTTGAAGTGCCTGTCCAACTCATCGTCTGTTAGATAGATGTCATCGACATAAGATAATGCCTCATCATCATACGTTTGTAGTAACTCTGTTACTCTGGCTGAAAATAACCCTGGACTATTCTTGAATCCCTGGGGGAGACAACAGAAATGACGTTCTGTCCCCATAATTGAGAAAGCGGTCAAGTTCCTTCTTTCAGGTGCAATATTTTGACAGAAGAAACCGTTAGAAATATCTAATGTGGTTTTGTATTTTTTACACACAATGTTATTCGTTAGTACTGCACCATGTGCATTTTGTACTGCAAAGGTTTTGCAACAAGAGTTTAAATGTTTGTAGTCCAAAACTAGACAATATGTATTGTCTGGTTTGAAGACAGTAAACAAAGGATTGTTCATTGAGGAGGTGCATGTTTCAATCACCCCTTGGTATTCAAGTTGATCTAATATCTCCCTGACCTGTTTTTTAGCTTCCTGATTACCTGGATGCTGCCTCTGTGCAGTTGGTTGAGTTTTTAACTGGATTTTATGGTGAGGAGAATCCTCATCCCATCCCACCCCACATGATTTTTATATAATGCTGGAGCCTGGGCTACTGCCCATTTTCTGGCACAGGTGTATTTTAAATGATTGGAATATGATTAGAGAAGGCTGGCATAATGATGTCTTCGCCATGTGAGCACTCCCTGGCAAATTTTGGTGGCCAGTCTTTTTCAGCTGCAAGAATGTCATAACCCTTAGAGAGCTTCTCCCAAAAGAGTGCTCTTATTTTCCTAGTTATGATCCAGAGCGTTACTTCATATAACTTATGGGGTACACTAACGCTGGTATCAGCTTCAAGATCTTGCGAGCTATGGTGACTTCTGCTGCGCTGTCCAGCATTGTCTGGGCCCACTCCCCGTTCTTGATTTGTGTCCTCAATATCCTCTGCATGTCTGATTTTTAGACCTGCTACCTTCTTTTTGGTCAATTGGGTTTTCTTATTTTTTAGAACGTGTTGATCGTCTTTGGAATTCATGCGTTCTCCCTTGTGTTCTGACCGTCCTCTTCTTTCCGATTTCTGTTAGGAAGTCTGAAAGGTACGAGAGGAATGTGTATCAGTATCTTGATATCTATCAGGTTGTCTCAAATTATCCCTGTTCCTGAGGTTATACCTCTTTTCAGAGTGCTCCTTTTTAGGACACCTTCCTCGGGACTGAGAACGCTTCTCATTAGAAGTTTGTTTAGTATTCTTCCACTTTTTTTTAGGAGAGTGAGAGTGTTTTTAATAAAGACCTTTTCAGGATTTTTTGTTAGTTGGGGCTTTACTGGTTTCCCACCCAAACTATCTCTACCTTGTTCTTCATAGTATTTTTCAATTATTCTGGCCAGTTCATATGGTTGCTCAGTTACATAATTTTTTCTTATTTTTTGGTGGATCGCCCCGGATGCTGCTTCACCTTTAATATTAGCTAATATTATAGCTGAGACCTGTTTGAAATCTTTCAGTAATTTCATACCCATATTCATTTTGAATCTGTTTTAGGACATCTGGTATTACCGCCATGGAGGGAACACCATGTGTTTTTGTGTAGATTGCAGCAAAGACTGTACCCTAAGTGTCGCAGTCCTCCAGGTGTGGTGCGATCCCCATTGGTAAACAGATTGTTAAAATTCTGAGTTTCTCATGAGGTGTACTGACAGGAAATACTGCCTCGATTTGAGTAATTTTTTTAGCTATCCAGAATGGCATTTGTTGCCTTTTTGTGGGTAATTTACCAATGACTGATTGTATAGTCTGTGGTGTGATTTTATTTGTGTTCCCCTGGTGAGGGGTTTGTTGTGAAATCCTTATAGGAGGTTGGACTGTTAGAGTCTGCATGACATATTGAACCAGTTGTCTATGTATTTTAATTAGTTGTTTTAATTGAACTAATAGTTCCGTACTTGACATTTCTTCAAAGTCAGGATGTGGTGTATAGCTGGCTAGTACCAGCCATGTTGCTCCTGGTCTACCTAATGGACCAAGCCTGCTAATGTGATTCTCCAGTATTGGGGTGTCTTTCATAGATTCACATGCCTGACTCATTCCCCGTCGTCGGAGTGGGAGTCAGACGGGACATAAAAAAACAATAATATGCAATAATATCCTTAGAAAAACGTGGTAATAATCAACCAGGAAGTAAAGTAGCCCAAGCTACCCTAGAAAAATCTTCCACACTCATGACTATCCTAGTCATTTTGTAATGTCCAAACTGCAGCCAATAAGGCGACAGCACCCACCAGAAAGTCCTCCCCAGAGGCTCAGGCGCTCAGATTTTCTACCGCACGTTGTGTGAAGGGAGTCTCCTGAGCTCTGCTCAGTTTTTTTCTTCAAAATTTCTACATTCTGCAAGTATTTTTACTTTTCTTCAAAGAAGTCTTTATTTTCAACTCTGCTTCGCCTGTGGAAAGCTTCGCCCTTTTTTCTAAGGACCCTCACAATACTCTTGTTTTTTTTTCTGAAGTCAGGGAAGAGTCACAAGTTCTGTGGAACCCTTTTCTCAAAGGACCTTTGAGAACGGAGAGGCCCGTCTCCTTCTGTGGCTACAGGAGTTGTAGACTTTCTGACACCCCTGTCTCTGACATGGAGAGTGTTTTGTTCTGGACGTGATAAGTCCTCTCTCAGTGTGGGTGTGGAACTGAGATTCCTTCTTCTTGGCCTCCAAGGATGAAGTAGGATTCTCTGGATATTGTTCCCAAAAGGAGTCTGCTGGCTTCCACGCCTACGGGACCTGGTCTCTGGCGTTTCAGACTCTTACTGTCATCTTTACACTATTGAAAGGTGGTAGTCCATCGACGGGTTCGTCGACACGCCCGTCGACGATAAAAGACTCCATCTTCGTCGTCACTTCGTCGACGACCCTGTTGAGTGTGTCGATGAGTCTAAAGGCCATCTTCAACTTCTAAGTTGCTGTCGTCGACGGTGGCCCCATCATCGACGGTGGCTCCGTCGACGACAGTGAGGAACGTGCCCTCTCGTCGACGGTAATCTCGTTGACGACAGTATAAACCTCGTCGATGGTGGCCTCGTCATTGATGGTGGCCTTGTCGTCGACGGTGGCCTTGTCGTCGACGGTGGCTCCGTCGATGACCGTGAAATAAGATTTGTCGACGGTTGTCCTCGTCAACGGTAAGCCTCGTCGACGGAGTCCTCATCGACGGTTGGCCTGTCGATGGTTGTCCTCGTTGGCGGTTGGCCCATTGGCGACAGTCAGCTTCGCCGACAGTGGGCTCGTCGGCGGTATCTCGTCGACGGTAAACTTCGTTGACGGTGTACTTTGTCAACACTCATCCTCGTCGACGGTAAACTTCATCGATCATTGGCTTTGTCAACGATTGGCTTTGTTGACGGCAGAGCTGCATTCATGGTGGCTTACTCGACGGTCAGCTCCGTAGACGTTCAGCTCCGTAGACGTTAAACTTTAGCAATTACTTCATCGACTATCAACTTTATCCAACAATGGACTTTGTTGACGACGGAAAACTTCGTTGACGGTTGGCTTCGTCGTGTGTTGGCGTTGTCGACAGTTAGCTGTGTTGACGCAGATGGCCTCGTTTACGGTTGACGCAGTTGACAGTTGGCTATATGCACAGTGCTCTTGTAGCCTATTTATTAGTCATAAACTGCTTTTCCGCTACATCAATGTGATGGCGTGATGGCTCATTACTCAACGCCATAATTTCTTGGACTGGCTAAAGACTTAGCCAGACTCTACTCCTCTTGTTCCTTAAGACCAGAATTTTGTTTTTCTGACGACGAGGCTGCGATGTTGAAAAATGCAACGTATTGGCTGGCCCCTACAGGAGAAATACAATTTGTATTAAGCATGGTAAAATAGTACACTTGAGTTACATTTAGTGTGTAAAAGATTAAATCATAATAACAGAACACATAGATAGGATTCACTTCTTGCACAACAAACAAACAACAATTGCTTTCATCTGAGCCAGACAGCCAGCGTTGTCCACTGCATGCCATCTCATCATTCATTACCTGTTCCACTTGTCAGCATATTATTCTTAAGTGAAGGGCCACAGGGCAGCCTCTCGTGTCAATTTCAGAAGGTGCAGTCAGCATAGTGAGTCATTCCAGTCCCACTTCTTTTGAGGGGACTCATATACGAACTCAAGCAACAGTTTCTAGATTCTGCGTAATCCGGCCATCTGCCTTGAGGGAAATGGATAGGGCAGTCTGGAGGAGGAGGATAGAGGAGCATGACTGAGTTGTGAACTTGTGAACTTCAGGAATGCAGACAGTGGCACCTTCAAAATGGAAAATAAGACAAAGACAGTGCTGCTGATTGATTTGTTGTGATTAAAGTGTTGTTGTGCTAAAAGTTGCAAATCAAAGAAAGACACACAGAAATAAAAGTCAATAAGGACGGAAGAAAACAAAAAGCACGTTTTTCATACTAGTTGTCAGGGAAGTGGAGCTCGTCCTCAAACTCTATGAATTGAACATGGAGTAGGTCAGCTAACAGAGAAGAGCTACCGTCACCTAAGTCGGTGTCCTCTTCTTCCTGCGTGGATTCACGTATTTTGTAATCTGGTGGTATGAAGTGCTGATTCATCTTGATCATTGTTAACTTCTCCACATTTTTGGGCGAAAGGCGGGTCCTTTTTGAAGTGACAATGGCACCATCAGCACTGAAAACTCGTTCCGAAGACACGCTTGCGAGTGGGCATGCCAAATAATTTATAGCCAGCCTGCAGAGCAGTGGCCAGTGAGGCCTTTTCTCATACCAATACACCAACGGGTCACGATCAATGTAGACCTCTTTCTGATGGATACATCTGCCAGTGGATTCCTCACCTTGTGAATATTCCCCTGGTCAGCAACGTTCGGAAAATTCTTTTCTAGCACGCCAGCGTGGACGACGTCATAGGAGCACAGCATCGCTCGCGACTCTGTCTGACGTCACCGACCCCTTATTAGGCCTACGTCGGCGTGATGACATCAGTTCCCTTTTTTCTGCGTCGTCGACGCTAACGGTTTATTGGGATCTTCTGTGTTACGGATAGCTACTTTGTTACTATTGTGGACTTTTGTTCTGTATCTGTGTGGTTTTGCTGTCTTCCGTCGAGATGTCAATGAAGAAGACAGGATTTAAACCTTGCGATTCATGTGGGAGGATGATGTCCATCACCGATCCTCATCGTGACTGTCTTTGGTGTCTGGGTTCGGATCATGACGTCAAGGGTTGTGGATCCTGTTCAAAGATGAACCCTAAGGCTCTTCGGGAATGGGAGGCGAAACTTCTAGTTGCCAAAATGAAGAGTAAGGACTCTAAGAGGACTTCGAGGTCAAGATCGAGACGATTGAAGTCGAAGTCCAGGTCCAGGTCGGCATCGAGGTCGGCTTCGGGTCATGCTTCTGGTTCATCTAAAAAGAAGCATAAGAGAAAGAAGCACAGTTCGAGACACCATTCCGGCAGGGAGTCGGACTCAAAAAATAAGTCATCTTCTCGAAGACATCGTAAGGACAAGATTTCTCTTTGTCCTGCGCGTACCCCTGAAGGTGGGGCTATGCCTTTACGATCTCGTGAGCCTACACCGGCTCTGGTATCGAATCCGTTTCCGGATCCGTAACAGTCTTCGGTGCATGATGAAGGAGAAGAAGAAGAAGTTCCTCAGGGTTCGACGACTCCGGTACGACGTCCCGAGCAACAAGAGGAACACGGGGAGTCGAATCCGGTGCAGCCTCCTCGGGAGCAGCCGGTAGGCTTGTATCCTCAATTTCCTGGTCCTGGTCAGGACCCATCGCATTTTCTAAACGCTATGCATGATGTTTATGCGAGAGCAATGTTCCCTTCTGGTGCACCTGTTGGTCCCATGGGTCCATTGGCTTTTAATCTTGGTGTGCCTCAGGCATATGCTCCGGCTCCTTTCATGCCGTTTATGCTGATGCCTACTCCACCGTGGCATCTCTCGGCGCCACCGAGGTCGTCGACTCCGTGCACGGCTTCATCGGCTCCGGAGAGACCTCATGATCTGAATCGTAGTTCAACGCCGGTTCCAGCTTCTCATTCGAAGGCGGCTCCGTCTCCCCATTCAACGTCGGCTCCGTCTCCATCGGAGTTGTTACTGGATCCGACGACGTCGGTTCGAATGGAGTGGTCGAGGCGTAGAGCGCAGCGCCTTTTGGAGGAAAGACATTTTGGAGATGCTGAGATTGAAGAGGACGAGCTTCAGGATCAGGAGGATTATTTTGAGGAGTTGCATGATGCAAGTGGACTGGAATTTTCACCAGAATGGGAGTTGCCCACAGTATCTGATGCTCCTTCTAAGAATGTTGCGCCTTACCATCAATCAATCAATCAATGACACTTATAGAGCGCGCTACATACCCGTAGGGTCTCAAGGCGCTGGGGGGGGGGGGGGGTGCCGCTACTGCTCGAACAGCCAGGTCTTCAGCTTCTTCCGGAAGGAGAGGTGGTCTTGGGTCAGGCGCAGGTCAGACGGGAGGGAGTTCCAGGTCTTGGCGGCCAGGTAGGAGAAGGACCTTCCTCCTGAAGTCGCTCTTCGGATGCGGGGGACGGTGGCGAGGGCGTGGTTGGCTGATCGGAGGTGGCGTTTGGGAGCGTAGAAGTTGATCCGGCTGTTGAGGTAGCTCGGGCCTTGGTCGTGTAGGGCTTTGTGTGCGTGGGTGAGGAGGCAGAAGGTGATTCTTTTGTTGACGGGGAGCCAGTGAAGGTCTCTCAGCTGTCCGGAGATGTGGCTGGTACGTGGGATGTCGAGGATGAGTCTGGCTGAGGCGTTCTGGATCCGCTGGAGTCTCTTCTGGAGCTTGGCGGTGGTACCGGCGTAGAGGGCGTTGCCGTAGTCCAGTCGGCTGGTGACGAGGGCCTGGGTGACGGTCTTCCTGGTCTCGGTGGGGATCCACCAGAAGATCTTCCGTAGCATGCGTAGGATGTTGAAGCACGCCGAGGAGACGCTGTTGACTTGCCTGGACATGGAGAGGGAGGAGTCCAGGATGAAGCCCAGGTTGCGTGCGTGGTCTGTTGGTTTGGGTGCGGTGCCCAGGGCGGGAGGCCACCAGGAGTCGTCCCAGGCGGAGGGTGAAGAGCCCAGGATGAGGACCTCCGTCTTGTCAGAGTTCAGTTTCAGGCGGCTGGTCGTCATCCATTCGGCTACCTCTTTCATCCCTTTGTGCAGGTTGGCTCTGGCGGAGGCGGGGTCGTTGGTCAGGGAGAGGATCAGCTGGGTGTCGTCGGCGTAGGAGATTGTGCTGAGGTTGTGTTTGCGTGCGATGGCCGCGAGGGGGCTCATGTAGACGTTGAAGAGGGTGGGGCTCAGAGATGATCCTTGAGGGACGCCGCAGATGACTTCGGAGGCCTCTGACTTGTACCGTGGTAGGCGGACTCTCTGTGTTCTTCCGTCGAGGAAGGAGATGATCCATTCCAGCGCCTTGTCCTGGATTCCGATGTTGCTGAGGGGCTGTACTAGGGTGCGGTGGCAGACAGTGTCGAATGCCGCGGAGAGGTCTAGGAGGATGAGGGCCGCTGTTTCTCCGTTGTCCATCATGGCTCGGATGTCATCGGTGGCGGCGATGAGGGCGGTCTCGGTGCTGTGGTTGGCTCGGAAGCCGGACTGTGAGGGGTCGAGGGATCCATTTGTCTCGAGGAAGGCGGCCATCTGCTTGTTGACGGTCTTCTCGATGACTTTGGCTGGAAACGGGAGGAGCGAGATGGGGCGGTAGTTCTTGAGTTCGGTGGGGTCCGCTGTTGGTTTCTTGAGTAGAGCGCTGAGTTCGGCGTGCTTCCAGCTCTCAGGGAAGGTGGCGGTGTCGAAGGATGTGTTGATGATGTCTCGCAGGTGGGGTGCGATGATAGTGTCGGCCTTGTTGAAGACGTGGTGAGGGCAGGGGTCGGTCGGTGATCCGGAGTGGATGGAGTTCATCGTGCGGATGGTGTCTTCGGTGCTGATCGGGGCCCAGGCGTGGAGGGTGGTGGTGGGGGGTGGTTGTTCGGTCATGGTGTGCGTTGGTTGGTTGTTGAAGCTGTTGTGTATGTCCGCGATCTTGTTGTGGAAGTAAGACGCGAGGGAGTTGCAGAGGTCTTGTGATGGGGTGATGTCGTTGTTTCCTGCGCTGGGGTTGGAAAGCTCTTTCACCATGTGGTAATTAAGAAGGCTGCGCAGCTCTTGAATTTGACTTTGCCATCTGTGGAGTACAAGTCGAACATCCTTACTGAAGTTCTCCATTCTCCGTCCTCGTGGTTGACCCACTCTTCCATTTACTGAGGCTCTTACTGAACCCATATTGGAGGTATGGAGTAGACCGCTTACTGCTCCTGCAGTGTCAAAGACTGTAGCAAGGCGTTATAGAGTGGCGCCTGGAGATCCTGAATTCTTGTCCTTTCATCCTCTGCCAGAGTGCTTGGTGGTTCAGGCTGCTTGCTCGAAAAGATCTGCAGGTGCTTTTTCCCAGGTTCCTTGAGATAAAGACTCTAAGAAACAAGATCAGAATGCTAAGAAGGTGATTTCGTCGGGCAGTATGGCCCTAAAGTCTACTAATGCTACTTGTCAGCTAGGCAGATATGTCCATGCTTTGATGGATACAGTGAAACAGCTATCGCCTAAGCTTCCTGAGGAGGATAGGAAGAACTTCAATGAAGTAATATCGGACACGCAGGCATCAGCTCGACAGGTCATACAAAGTGGTATGGACACCGCAGATTCAGTGGCTAGGATCATGGGTCTTCGATCGCCACTAGAGCTGCTTGGCTAAAGATTTCCGAGTTTTCTGCGGATGTTCAGGCTGCTCTGATGGATTTGCCTTTTGATGGCTCTGGCCTTTTTGGAAAGAAAGCTGATGCTGCTTTGGAAAGGTTTAAGGATAGAAGAGCGACGGCAAGATCTTTGGGTTTGCAGACTAGAGGCTCTGTCTCCAAAAGGTACAAGGGTTTTGGAAGGTATGCTTTTCATTCCTTTAAGTAAACCCAGCAGCAACAGCAGCAACAGAATCCTTTTTACAGGTCCTACATAGGCAGACAAAGGGGTAGATCTCGTGGACGTCAAGCCTCCTCCTCCTCCACTTCCTCCTCTGCTACCCACCCCCCACCTACAACAGCAAAGCAGCTCTAGATCCGACATTCTGGATCATGCGGATCCTGTAGGGGGTCGGCTTACTTATTTTCTACGGGATTGGGAATCGGTTACATCAGATCTTTGGGTTGTCAATCTCGTAGAGAATGGGTATGCTCTTCCATTTTGGGAATTTCCCCCAAATTACCCTCCTTGCCAAGGTTTTTGCTCGGAGGACCACCTGTTGCTCCTTCAGGAAGAAGTGAAAGCACTGTTCAAAAAGGGTGCGATAGAGGTGGTTCCGAAGCAGGAAAGGGGTCAAGAAATACTCCCGGTATTTCTTGATCCCCAAAAAGGATGGCAGACTTCGTCCAAACCTGGATCTCAGGATCTTGAACCTTTACCTGAAGCAGGAGAAGTTCAAGATGCTCACTCTTGCGCAGGTTCTTCAAGCGCTGATGGAAGAAGACTGGATTGTGTCGATCGACTTGCAGAATGCTTATTTCCATATACCCATTCTGAAGTCGCACAGGAAGTATCTCCGCTTCACGGTTGGATTGCAGCACTACCAGTTTGCGGTTTTACCGTTTGGTCTTACTACTGCGCCTCGGGTCTTTACCATGGTGATGGCTGTGGTGGCTGCACATCTCAGAAGGTCAGGGATTCCAGTATTCCCTTATCTGGATGATTGGCTGTTCAAAGCACAATCTCCAGAGGTAGTGCTCCATCATCTGCAAGAGATAACTAAGTTGTTGTACAGGTTGGGTTTATTCGATAAATGTACCCAAATCTCACCTGGTGCCCTCTCAGCGCAACCTGTTCATAGGTGCGGTACTGGACACAACTGTGTGTCTTGCATTCCCTCCACCTCAAAGAAAATGATTCTTTTATTTCACAATGGAGTGGTTGTACCAGTCCTGAAGGTCCTTCGTCTGCTCGGTCTGATGGCTTCTTGCATTCTGTTGGTCAACCATGCACGCTGGCACATGAGGGCACTCCAGTGGTGCCTCTGCAGGCAGTGGTATCAGCACCAAAGGGATCTCAGGGAGTCAGTAAGGATCTCCAGAGAAGCTGCGGCGGATCTGTCTTGGTGGGGAATGGAAGGCAATCTGTCTCAAGGAAAGCCTTTTCAAACTCCTCCATCGGTGGCCACAGTGATAACGGATGCATCCACTCTAGGGCGGGGTGCTCATCTGGGGGATCTCGAGGTCAAGGGTCTTTGGTCTCCAGAGGAAAGGTCTCTTCACATCAACCTTTTGGAATTGCGGGCGATACGTCTGGCAATCAAGGCCTTCCTCCCTTCCCTTCACGGTCGGTCAGTTCAAGTCCTGACGAACAACACCACAGCGATGTGGTATGTCAACAGACAGGGAGGAGTGGGGTCGCAGTGTCTCTGTAGAGAGGCTTTTCGCCTCTGGTCCTGGGTTCAAGACCATCAGATTTCTCTAGTGGCAAATCATCTGGCCGGAGTACTGAACGTTCATGCAGACAATCTCAGTCGGCAGTTCTCGGCCGACCACGAGTGGAGGCTTCACCTGGAGGTAGTTCGTCATGTCTTTCGGACATGGGGAACTCCTTGGTTGGACCTGTTTGCCACTCACGAGAACGCTCACTGCCCGTCTTTCTGCAGCCTCCAGTATCCGATGCAGGGGGCCTTGGGGGATGCGTTTCAGTTGAGTTGGGACTCGCAACTCCTCTCCGCGTTTCCTCCCATACCCTTGATTCCTCGGGTTCTGAGGAAGATACGTCAAGGCCGGGCCCAAGTTATATTGATCACCCCGGATTGGCCAAGAAGGGTGTGGTACACAGATCTTCTCCGCCTCTCCTCGTGCCCTCCGCTCCGTCTCCCTCTCAGAAAATTCCTTAGTTCTTGATGTTCCATATCTATATTTTATATACAAGCTTTTTGCTAAAGGCGGCTGGATCTCTTCCAGAAAGGTTTCAAAAAGTGCCAAATCTTTAATCAATAAAAACATTTCAGTTAGGGGACCATGGGTTTTTATATACGCAGAATCATAGCTCATGTACGAACAGAATGACATTTTGAGGATTTTCCTGGAGCACGCATTCATAGCTTCTGGATCAGTCCAGAAATGGGATAATCCTATTTTGGCTAACCAGGATCTTACATGCGTAAACCAATAGATTTTGCTACCGCTGTCGAGATCCATGACTTCTTTCAACGCTTCCTTATAATCAGACAGTTCGGGAGTTATCCACAATCTAATCCACAGCAATAACGGTCTTAATATCGCATGTTGGTCCGTGCGTTTAATATTCATGTCCAAGAAAAGGGGTGTCAACGGGGTGCTAATAGGCAGTCTTAACAATCCCCTAAAAAACTTATTCTCAAAGGTTTCAAATGTCTTTCTACATACTGGTCCCCATAGTTCTGCTCCATATAGCACTGCTGATTGAACCTTGTTCCTAAAAAGCTCTAGAGCTGGGGTTACTGCCTTATTCAAGCATTTATGTGTCTTTTCAGAATTTGGAGACAATTTTGTTTAAACACTATTTTTGTCTTTTCTAACTGTGGTCTCCATGCTAATGATGAGTCTATTAATACACCTAAATAAGTGAAATTCTGCTCATGATCTAATTTTTGGCCGTTTAACATTAAAATATTTCTAAAACTTTTATGTAGGCTCAGAGCCATGTATTTGTTTTTTTTAATATTAATTTCTAGACCTTTCAAAATACAGTACGACTGGAACCTTTCCAATAGGTTCTGGAGACCCTGTGGTGTTTGTGAAATGAGAATAGTGTCGTCCGCAAACAGGAGGGACGAGACCCTTTCAACTACCAATCTAGGCGAGTCATTGTCGCACCTCTCCAAGTAAGACGGGATATCATTAACAAACAGGGAAAACAGGGTTGGGGCCAATACGCACCCCTGTCGCACTCCCCTTTTTATCGGAAATCGTTGTGTTAGTTCCCCGTTTGGGCCCCACCTAACCTTGGCATAGTTCTCTTTGTATAAACCCATGACCAGTTTTAATAGGTCCATTGGGAGTCCCTGGTTTTTCAATGATTCCCACAAATGTTGTCGAGGAATAAGGTCAAATGCCGCTCTTAAATCAACAAATGCCACATACAGATGACTTTTTCGAAGAATGACGTATTTCCAATACAAGCAGCACAGCCTTAGAACCTGGTCTATAGTTCCTGTTTTAGCTCTGAACCCAGCATAATATTTTGTTAAAACTGATTCTTCTTCCAACCATGTGTTAATACGATTTAATATATGCCTGGCATAGATTTTTTGGGTTATGTCTAAAAGACTAATAGGGCCATAGTTAGCAGGATCGCTTCTGTCACCCTTTTTAAAAATGGTGATAATATCCGCGCCATTCCATGTGTCCGGGATTAATTCACCAGCCGCGACCGCATTACACAAATGGTTTACATATGGTGCCCAAACATCCAGTTTATGCTTGAAAAGGTCACCTGGTATTTTGTCAAGTCCAGGGGCCTTCCCTTGTTTGACAGAATTAATAGCTAGTTCTGTTTCCTGTAGGTTAAAGGATAATTGTGAGTGTTCAGCATCTACAGGAGACAGAGCGTGCTCTTCCTGCACTATATCTGTGGGCCGTCCGGCCGCGTAAAGGTTCGTAAAATGGTCTATCCACATAGCCTCGTCAAGAAAGACCTCTCTAGAGCCCTTCTCCCTTTTGTTTCCCTTGGCCACTTTTTCCCAAAATAACTTCTGGTCCTTAGTTTTAGCTGCAGATAACATACTGGACCAGAGCGCTTCATCCCAGGAACACTTTGCATTTGCCAATGCCTTATTATATAGTTTCCTTTTTTCCTTAACTACTAGTGCACTTTTGGCTTTAACTGCTTGAATCAATGAAGTTTTTGCAATGCGGCATTCTTTGCTGAACCATGGTTTACCTATAGGCAGTGCATTAATAACACCTGTCCCTTTTTTTGGCCTTTTTGTCATTAATTCTAATAGTTTACTGAAAAAGACTTTATGCAATTTTAAAAATTGACCAAATTCACATTGTAAGTGTCAAAAGTTTTTGCAAGTGAGCTATAGATATTTGCCAGTAACTCCTCTTTTTCTAGGATGTATGCCCATTTAACAGACCGTCGGTTATTACTAAGTATAATATTATCTAGAATAGTTAGTAGCCCTCCCTCTTTAACTTCCAGCCCCTTTAATAAACTCTGTAAGAAGCTGGTTTCAAGGGGACGGTGATCGCTATCAAATCTATCCTTAACCAACAGGTCTTTTGTATATGGCCATAAATCCGACGAAACAATGACATAGTCTATTTTACTTTGACAGGTACGCCTCAAAAAAGTGGGTGCTTTGGGGCTGTCAGATGGCAGGCGCCCATTACATGCCCTCAAGCCCTGGCTTGTAAGTACCCTTGTAATCTGGAGAGCTAGGATGGTCCCAGCAACCAACCCTTTACTAGCTAGAGACGGTATTCCATTAGCAACATCTTCATCTTCGTACAATTTGTGCATGCCTACAATGGGTTCAAAATTACAATTCATATCCCCACAAATAATTACACTTGCTTCCGAACCCAAATTGTCCAGAATTGTCTCTAGTTTGTTAATACAAGATGATTCCTTGTGAGATAGGCATGGTCTATTATACACATTAAGAAGATTAATCACCCTTTTGTCATCAGTGGTCATTTCCAAACCAAGTAGATCTAGAGAGTCAATGTTTAGTTTTTTTATACCAATATTAAGAGATACACTGACCCATATTAACAAACCTCCTGAGGCATGACCTCTAATTGATGGGACTGCCTCTATCTGGTAGGTTCTAAATCCAGCTCTATGCAAGGGTTTTGTGGCCCATGTTTCCTGTAGTACACATATGTCAAAGGAGTTTATGTAATTGTTCCAGTCAGGATCACTTATTTTTGCACTCACTCCTGCTAAATTCCATGATATAATTTTAACTAGTGATTCCCCGATGTTTAAATTGCTACTACTTGGTGGTAGGGATTGGGTTGGGCTTCTAACTACCCCTGTCAGAATAATGTCATCTTCACCCACCACTAATTGGTCTAAACCATCTATTCCTATCGTTGGTACTGTAACCTTTTCAGCTTCTATTGGGTGGCTTGTGGGCTGCTCTAAGATGCCAGTGAACAACATTCGATCTGTTGCCTGATCTATGCAGGAACATGATACCCCCTTGATATCTCTAGTTCCCTCTCCTTTAAATTTAGGTACCCTTTTGTATTTTAATACCTGATGCCCATCTTCTGAACCTGGTGACAATGGGGGTACAGGGGGGAGGGTATCTTGTAGTCAGTCAACTGACTCTAAGCAATTAAAGCGATTGTGGGAAGGAAAAGAGTCCAATTTTAGGGATGGCATTAACCATCCCCCGGTTGGAGGCCACCTCCTCTTACTATGCACCGTCGTCCAATCACCTGCCCATGAAGAAAAATGGCCTGGTGGATAGAAATAGGTTAGTTGGAAGGGGCGAACGGTGGTGCCTCGACTGGGGTACCTCCAATTGCAGATGTAGTTCACAACTCTAGGGTTATCAAAATTAATCAAAACACAATCCCCCTTTATATTTTTTGCCAAATGTCCTACCCAGGGTACCAGCCGGGTTGTAAGAATTCTACCCATCATGTGTGGGGGCAATGGTCTAGTTATATCCAGCCAGTGGACAACCCTATTCCACAAGGTGGTAGAGGTTTCCACCTCTTGCCTACCCAACTCCGGCACTCCAGCCAGAATGACCACAAATGGGCAGGCCTCAGGGGGTAGGTTTATGGCATCTACAGTAGTTTCCGCTCTAGAGCTTTTTTCATTACAACCCTGAGATGTATTACTTTTACTTGGCCTACTTGCTTTGGTATCTTTTACATCCTTGTCTTTGGCTGCCTCCGGGGTCACCTCAGTTGTTATTGGTACTGGGGGATCCCCAGGAGCAGCTGGGGCCTTGGTAATGGTAGCCCTGACCTTCGGTAGTGTATGAATGGCAGTGGAGCAAGAATTCTTTAGGGAGGATTCAGTAGTTCCCTTGATATCTCTCTCTATCCATTTTAAGTGTGTCTCTATCTTGCTCAGCCTATCTTCAAGAGGACGTAGGAGGAGTTTTAGTGTGTCAAAAATAATATTTGACTCAGCAATCTGCGTCCCTTCCATAGCCCCTTTAGTTAATTGCCCTCCTGATGCTTGCATCATGTTCCCTATGTCTATTACATCAAGAGCCGGGCTTGTGGGGTTTACAACAACAGGCGTTTGCACAATGCCTGGACTTGGCACAATATTTTTTGCGCCCTTCTTTTTCCTTCCACCATGAGTGTTCAATAGCCCTGATTTCACCTTAGGAATAGTCCCGCTGTTTGCTCCTTTCGGTTGTCTTGTGTTGTGAACTTTAACCACGTTGGGGAGAATAGGCAATTTATGGGGAGATAGTAATAATGACTCTGATACAGTCGAATAACTCCCATCAGTCACATGTAAAGCGTCATAATTAGATGCCTGCGGGATGGTTGATTCTAAAATTGGCGAAACATTAATCTCCCCATGAGCTACAACATAACCCAGGGAAACAGGGGTTTGTGCGTTGGCAATTTGGCCGGTGTTCATCCTTTTGATGAATTGGTCCATTGCTCCCGTGAATACAACCGTGTCGGCTCTCCACTTAACCTCCTTAGGTGGCATTGTTCGTAAACCAGTCAACAGTATCTCCAAGATATATTAAGATCCACGGTACTCACAAGACAGGGTGTGGGATGTCAGTGGGGTAGCCCGTCCGGCCTCTTCCGGTCTTGAACGGTCCCGCGCGCGTCCCGCGTTGCGCTCTAGGTGAAGATTTAAAGAACCTGTGGCAGGGCGGTGCTGGAAGGAGTGTCTATGCCCATGAGCCTTCTGGGCTTGGTAGTCCGCCCTTCCAGGAGATAGCACCAGGGTCAAACCAAACAAGCGTTTCCCGCGGAGTGGGAAACGCAAGAAGTGCAGTGGTGGGGGGTGCGGGTTCACCTCCATGCTGTGGCTCCCGTTTTCCGCTGCTACAAAGCTTCCCGCTGCAATGAGTGTCTCCACTCTATTCACAAGGTGAGGAATCCACTGGCAGATGTATCCATCAGAAAAAGAAGTTGCTTACCTTCAGTAACGCTTTTTCTGGTGGATACAGTATCTGCCTGTGGATTCCTCACATGCCCACCCGCCTCACCATTGTCCACTTTTCTATATCTGAGTTTATGGCAATGTTAAAATGTATATATTGTGTTTTTCATGCATTGTCTTCACACTATGTGTGTTATTTTGAATATTATGTACTGCCTATACTGTATTTGTATTTATCTACTGTCATTGGTCCGTCCGGGTACCTCGAAGGCACAGAAAAAAGGGCGGAACTGATGTCATCACGCCGACATAGGCCTAATAAGGGGTCAGTGACGGAGTCGTGCGCAATGCCGTGCTCCTATGACGTCGTCCACGCCGGCATGCTACAAAATAATTTTCCGAACGTTGCTGACGCAGGGGAATATTCACAATGTGAGGAAACCACAGGCAGATACTGTATCCACCAGAAAAAGCGTTACCGAAGGTAAGTAACTTGTTCGTTGGCTCATCCAGATAGGCCTGCACCATCCACTCAAGGCCCTCCAGGGGTGCTCCACTTTGCGTACCATGTGTTGCCTTTGCATCAACACTGGAAAGAGCAAACCCTTGCTGAGTTATCCAATCCGCTTCTAACAATATTATGGCTGGGCCTGGTGCAGATGATGATGAGGATACTGTTGCTGCTGTCGGTAATGGCTGTGAGGGAAAGTGACCTGCCTTCGGCCACAGAAGTGGACCTTGACGCCGGATGGCCTGCTGCTTTAGTAGTACTTGGGGTGTTTCCTTCAATTTCCTGCCGCTCTTTTTCGAACTGAGTGGCTGCCAGAGCTAGCCAATGTTTGTACTTTGAAACATCTTCTTCATCAAAAGGAATGAATACTTTGCTGCTCAGTGCCTTTTTGTACCGTGGATCCAGAATAGTGGCACAAATGTAATGTTGTTCTGAATGTTTTTTTTAAGCCTTTCATTGTCAAGTAGGCGGCTTAATAAGCTCTCTGCCAACTGATATGCGTCTTGTTTGTGAACATCAGCTCGGAACGTTGAAGACACCGCCTTCAGTTGTTGCTCTAACATGCACAACAATGGGATAGCTTTGCCCAAACTACAGTCCTCCCTGCTCACTTTACGGGTGAAGACCTCAAAAGGACGAAGCATGTCTGTCAGGCTTTTAACTAGGTCCCATTCATCCGCCTCTAGCCTCATGTCTTTAATAGCAGCAGACCGTATGTTAATGCTAGAGACATACTCATTGATTACCAAGTACTGCTCAAACAGATGCTCAAGCATGTAGAAGGTTGAGTTCCAACGTGTTGCCACCTCCTGGATGAGTCCTTTGACTGGCACTCTACGGCCACGTTGAATGATCCTCAGCTGCTTCCGGGCCATTAAAGAATGGCTGAAATGTGTGCAGATTCTTCGGCAGGTGATCAGTAGCTTGCTGACTGTGTTTTCTTTTTTCAAGAAATCTTGAACAATAATGTTAATGCTGTGCGCCAAACACGGCACTCTGAAGTAGCCACCATCATGCATGGCCTTAACTATATTACTGCAGTATGAGATTTCTCCATGGCAAACATGGCTATTGTTGCATGTTTCCGACTAGCTTGAAAAATTGTGGCAGGGTCAACACCTGCAGACATCTAACCCCTGCAAAAGAGACCCAGTTTGTAGTGATGCACATGCAATCCACGACTTGGCAACTGGTCCACATGTCTGTTGTCAGGTGGATAGTGTGAACAGCAATCTTCTGCAAAGCTGACCCAATCACTTTCAGCACATCTTCATGTAGTGCTGGAATTGCAACTCTGGCAAAATAGGTTCGGCTAGGAACCTTCCATTTTCCACAAATTCTAGAAAACCCACCCCTTCCACGAAAGAAAAAGGGAGAAGGTCCAGCGCTAGCATTTTAGCCAGCTTTGCTTTATACAGACGTGCCGTTGGGTGGTTGCGTTCATATGGCGCCTCCGACCAAAACATGCTTTTAATGGTGGTCTGGAGCGTTTTAATATGTGATAATGATGATCCAGTCTTCTTCAACCCAGTTAGGCTCATTGATGTACTTTTTTGCATTGGTGTCTCTCCCAGACTCTTAGTGTACCTCATAGATGTTGCTGGGGTAGAGGGTGTGGGCGCTACCACTGCAGTGCTGCTGCCACGGTCACTGGGTGTACCAGAAAAAATGTCTGTCGCTTCTTCACCTCCCCCCTGCACGATCAGCTCCTCGTCATCAGATGCAATATGAATGGATATATTGGGACTTGTACTTTTGGCTTTCCGGATCTTACTTAGGTGCACCTCCCACTCGATAAGGTGGTGTTTATGGAGATGACCTCTCTGGGCCCCGGTACCATAGTTTGTACCAAGCTTACCCCGACTAACTACTTGTTTACAAATCAAACAAATCACTAGGTTTTCCACCTTTGTGCTAATACTAAAGAAGTCCCAAACTGGGCAGTTGAGCTGTCTGGTGGTGGTGGTGCTACTTTCAATGCCAGATGAAGTGGAGGATTGGCGTGGGCAAATTTGACTCTGTTGTGCACTTACAGTTACAGCACCACTACTTGAGGCAACGGAGGTCGAGCTGGATGGAGGTCCCTGCCGGCCCTTCTGAATAGAAAATATGGCAGCTGTAGGACGTGTTGGTGTAGTCGTTAGCTGTGTTGGTGGTGGTACCAGTGCCACACCGCCCACATCCCACTCAGCAGAAACTTGGGATAGGGTAAAAATGTCTGCCTGCTGCATGCCCGCGGGGGCTGGAGTGACGACTGTGATGACTGGGTCATCATCGTCAGACTGTTCATCAGCAGCAGAATACACCACTTTCTACTTCTTCTTCGTCATCACCCATAAGTGGAAGCCTTGCGGGAACCTTCTTTTTACCAAACTTTGTCGGCTCATGGCGTTCCTCCCTCTCAGGCTGCATTGGTGGGTGCCAATCACAATCAAGATCATCAGAAGGAAGGGGGCTTGAAGAAGAACTTGTACTAACCCTCCTTGACCTTTTCCTTGCTGGGGATCTGGAAGACAATGGATCATCATCAGGACTCGGAGGAGTGGCTTGCTCGGCTGATACCTCCGCATGAATCTTGATTTCCTCATGTGCCGCTACTTCTGGAGGAACAAGCATTGTGGGCAGTTGTGCCTCTCCATGCACCTCTACTTGCGCCTCTACTTGCACCTTTCCTTGTTGCACCTGTGGTTGTCATTGCGGCTGTGGTTGAACACTCGTCAGATGAGTTACACCCTGCGTTGATTGGATGCTACTTTCTTGTGATGAGTCAACGCCAACATCACTGGTCGATGGTGATTGAGCAATTAAAGTGGCTGCCTCTGCGGCACTCATGGCCTTGGGCCTAACTTGGCATGGTGGTACTGAGACCAATGAAGCGGAGGTGCTGCTCCCAGCTTGGTCCCCGGCAGACACCGCTGCTGCTGCAGGCTTAGGTTTTTTTTTCTCCCAAAAAAGGTGTCTGTGAGCACACCAGTCTCCTTGGTAAGTGTCGCCACTTGCTTCTTCTGCTCCTTCTTACTGGCAGTGGCACTGGCAACTTTCTTGGTAGAGGAGCTATGGCCACCTTTCTTTGGGCCCATCTTCTTCAGATGTCAGAACAGCAGCCCGTAGTTGCACGAGTTGCGGAGTTATCTGTGGCCACACGTGACGTCACGTGACATTGTGCTGCACACACCGCTGCAGGACTTCTTCTGGCACTGATGATGAACGATGACTGATGAGGTTCTCTTGTGCACCTAAAAGCAAAGGAAGCCAGAGGAACATCAGTTAAATAAATGTTGCATATGTCATTCTTCAATTAATATTTGCAACTAGGAATTTATTATTATTACAACACGCCCAAAGACCCAAAATAGAAATTGCAATTCTAGTCAAAAATGGATGTTTACATTAATAGAAGATAAACCACAGAGAGAGAGTTGTTTCATGCACCACTGAGTACCCCTGGGCATAATGGATGAAAGCAAGTAAAACTGTGTGCAGGTCTGAGCACACTGCCTGGCTTCAAAATGGCCCCTTGACCCCCACCCACATGGCCAGGCCCTGCCTGTACCAGGCCTCAAAATGGCCCACACCCACATGGCCAGGCACCAACAACACCCCAAAAAGTAAAAAAAAAAACACACAAATCACCACAATCCAATGCCATCCATGCCCTCAATGATGTTTAAATTCAAGACACCACACAGAAAGACTTGGTCCATGCACCACTGAGTACCCCTGGGCATAATGGATGAAAGCGAGGCAAACTGGGTGCAGGCCTGAGCACACTGCCTGGCTTCAAAATGGCCCCTTGACTCCCACCCACATGGCCAGGCCCTGCCTGGACCAGGCCTCAAAATGGCCCCCACCCACATGGCCAGGCCCCAACAACAAACCCAAAAAGTCGAAAAACACACAAAAATCACCACAATTGAATGCCATCCATGCCCTCAATGATGTTTAAATTCAAGGCACCCCACAGAAAGACCTGGTCCATGCACCACTCACTACCCCTGGGCATAATGGATGAAAGCAAGGCAAACTGGGTGCAGGCCTGAGCACACTGCCTGGCTTCAAAATGGCCTATTGGCCCCCACCCACATGGCCAGGCCCTGTCTGTACCAGGCCTCAAAATGGCCCCCACTACATTGGCCTGGCCCCAACAACACTCCAAAAAGTAAATAAAACACACAAAAATCACAACAATCCAATGCTATCCATACCCTCAATGATGTTTAAATTTAAGACACCCCACAGAAAGACTTGGTCCATGCACCACTGAGTATCCCTAGGCATAATGGACGAACGCAATGCAAACTGGGTGCAGGCCTGAGCACACTGCCTGGCTTCAAATTGCCCCTTGACCCCCACCCACATGGACAGGCCCTGCCTGGACCAGGCCTTAAAATGGCCCCCACCCACATGGCCAGGCCCCAACAACACCCCAAAAAGTTGGTAAAACACACAAAAATCACCACAATCCAATGACACCCATGCCCTCAATTATGTTTAAATTCAAGACAACCCACAGAAAGACTTGGTCCATGCACCACTCACTACCCCTGGTCCTACTGGCTAGTGTGGCTTTACAGGCACCCCAAAATTAAAAATAAATCCACATATAACAGTGAGCTACAATTCCATGACATAAATGAGATTTAAGTTCAACAAAACTCACAGAAACAGTTGTATCATGCACCCATGACTAACCCTGGGCCTACTGGATACTGTGGCTACCCACAATATTTTTTTTTAAAGTTGTGAATTTTTTTTACAATTGTAGTTGCAGCAACTGCAATGCCCCAAACAAACAGCACCAACTTACTTGTAAAATCTCAAATCCAAAAGTGATCCAAAGTCCAAAAAGTCCTTATATACAAATATCCAGCAGCAGCCACAAAAAGTAATCCTTCCAGCTCCAGATCCAAATGAAAAGTGACCAGGACATGGACAAAGGACTGGGAGGAGCCTGCTGGGCAGCAACAGGAAGTGGGAGACTCTGGGGCACTTCCTTCCTCCCACCCCCCCCCCAAAAAATGGACTCCTTGCACAAAAAAGTGCAGTCAAATGTCAATTTGAAGAGTTATTCTGATCCAAATCATCATTTTCAGAAGGTTTATGCTGCCTACAGTGGATTTTTTGTGCAGAATTGCAATTTTTGCAAGTTCGGGAAAGCTAGCTGTTCATATCTCCCGCCGGAAGTCAGCTGGGTGTCCCACCTACGTGTTCCCAATTGTTTACTCCTGCGATGCGTGATCGCAGGCCCTTATGACGTAGTCGTGTTCTCAAACTCTTGCAGTGCAAGATGGTGGGCCGCTATGACGTACTCGCGGTCAAAAAGTCGCGCGCGATCACGGAGCAAGATCCAAAATGGCGCAGCGCAAGCAAACCGGGAGGAAAAATAACTCGGCGAACTCAGAATCACGGTAAGTCAACGCAGCGCGTGCGATATTGTATTTTTGAAGTGCGACCAAGCAAAAAAATCCACCAGCTTGCGAATTGCGGATTTCTGGGCAAATTTGTGCGATTCGCGGACCGCAAATTTGCCATAAATCCACAAATTCTGCGAACGTAACGGATTTTCAGCCCATACTTACTTTGCTGGGCCTCTTTTGACTTTGCTCCAGCACTGGATCTAGCACGCCCTTGCAGTAACTATCAATCCTGTGCCGATTTTACTGGGGCTTATGATCCGGTTCTTGCTGTTTTCAATAGTGTGTTGTGTTTCTATCTCGGACCCTAATTTGATATTCCAGATTCTTGCCCTTATGTGGTTATAATCAATAATATCCTGATAAAGGCATAAGAATCATATCCATATTCAGTAATAGCCCATGCAGTCCAAAGCACCGCACGGCTACTCCTATCGACTCCTACAAAGCACAACACGTTCTTTAAACAAACCAAGCCTCCAGCAGCCCGGGAAATCCCCCCTGCTTTTGTTTTGATTTGAACAAGAACTCCTGAAGTCCAGAAAGAACTGTTAGTTCTTATTGACATCTTATGTCCAACCTTACGTCAAACTCGGCACCTTTCAGGTATAAATATAGCAACAGTTGCCTTAAGCAAAGACACAGTGGTTTGGAGCAGAGCGGCCATCTACTTGCCCGAGAGCCCAGCTGATGCAAGAGCCCACGGAAGCCGCCCCTCCCGTTTGACGCACTGAGAGAGACGCTGTCTTTTTCTTCAGCCGAGAAAATCCAGCTCCGGTGTTTCCAGCCTACCCTTGCAAGTTGCTGGGAGAACGAGTCCTGAGGAAAGAGATACCAGACCCTCCACATTCTATTACCAAGGTACGGAGCTGACTAAACCCTTAAGAGAATTCTTGATGCAGATTCTTGGCAAAACAATCTTAACCAACTTAACTTAAACTGCTACTTACTTACTCCTTCCCAAGTATTAGGCTTAGGTCAGGTACACCGGGGTAGGCGTAGTTAGAAGAACCAGTTGAGTACGTTAGTCAAATGTTTTTATGTATGTATATATTTTATCCATTTTAAAGTATCATATGGCTAAGAAACCATATCAATGCTTTTACAGTATTATTTCATAATACTACTTTTACTGTACGCACTTTACTTTATGATAAGTATTGCAATTGTGGCAATTCATTTCTCTTGCATGAGAAAGAAGACTGCTCAATAAACAACACCTTTTATTGAAAACGCCCCTTTCTCTATTTCTCTGCACTCTGGTGAAACTAAGTATGCACGGTTGACTGAGGGAAATAGCTGCCTATTGTTTTCACACGACTCTAGAGATACACTCTTATTCTGAGGGAGTAAAAGTTGTCATGTTTATGCAGTTGTCAGAAACTGAATCCCTTCTTGTCTGAGTCAGGGAAGTTCATCCCTTCCTATTCAGTCAAGAAAGTTTCTAGTGACCTCTGAGCTAGCTGGCGCAAACCTAAATTAAGTTTAACATAGTCAGTAGAGACCTAGATGACCTCAGTCCTACGTCTACACTGCTGTTTATGTTATTCCAATGCGCAGAGCCTATTGGCAAAATAGGAACTACACTACAAGTGTTGGTGACAGCTCTGAGCCAAACGCACTGCCCCCAGGCTCTGAAGTTGAACTTGATGCAGGATGCCCTGCTGCAGTACTTGTTGTGGGTTTGAATAGTGGGCCTTTAATCAACAGCAGTTCATTTTCCAAGTCACTGGCTGCCTACGCTATCCAAGTTTTGTACTGGGCAACATCCACTTCTAAAAATAGGAATTAATGTCTTAGTGTGCAGTACTGATTTGTACTGTTGATCCAGAATTGTGGCACACATGTAACTACTAAAGAAAAAGGGAGAATGTCCAGCACTAACATTTTTGCCAGCTTTGCATAGGGCAAACGTGCTGTTGGGTGCTTGCATTCGTACTGCATCTCCTACCTAAGCTTGCTGACAATGGTAGGCTGGATTTTGTTTCCTTTTTGGTGCAGCAGATGCAGGTGACTTCTTGAACCCAGTTAGGCTCAACTACGCACTTTTTTGCATTGCAGTACTATGCTGCCTTGGTGTCTCAGTCTGACTCTTACTACAGTGCCACTGGGATGTTGCTGAGGATGTGGGCAGTACCACTACACGGCTGGGGACAGGGCTACTTTGTGTACCAGAGAAAATGTCTCCCTCTTGTTCACCTTCCACTGCGATCATACCTTCTTCTACTTCTTCATCCCCACCAAGAGCAATGGGTGCAGTTATACTTTTTTGTACGCTAAGTAGGTGCGCCTCCCACTGGATCATGTGGTGTTTTTTTCAGATGGGTTGTTTGGCCCCCAGTACCATAGTTTGTACCAAGCTTACTCCGACTAACACCATGTCCATAAATTGAGCATATAGCAATGTTCTCCTCCATACTGATGACACGAAAAGAAGTCCAAAACTGGGGAGGTGAACTTTCTTGTGCTGCTGGAGGTACCACTTGTTGCAATGCCGGATGAACTGGAGGGTTTGCCTGGAATTTGACTCTGTGTAGTTACATTATCACTACAATCAATCAATCAATCAGTACATTTATAGAGCGCGCTACTCACCCGTGAGGGTCTCAAGGCGCTGGAGGGAGGGGCAGGGGGGTGTCGCTACTGCTCAAAAAGCCAGGTCTTGAGGTGTTTCCTGAAGGCGAGATGGTCCTCGGTCAGTTGTAGGTGTGCAGGGAGGGAGTTCCATGTTTTGGCTGCCAGGTAGGAGAACGATCTTCCTCCGGTGGTGGTTCTGCGGATCCGTGGGACGGTGGCGAGGGCGAGGCTGGAAGAGTGTAGCTGGTGGGTGGGGGTGTAGAATGAGAGATGGTTGTTGAGGTATTTGGGGCCATTGTCATGGAGTGCTTTGTGTGCGTGGGTACGGAGCCTGAACGTGATCCTCTTGCTGACGGGGTGCCAGTGCAGGTTTCTCAGGTGGGCCGATATGTGGTTGTGGCGGAGGATGTCGAGGATGAGTCATGCGGAGGTGTTCTGTATGCGCTGGAGTCGTTTCTGAAGTTTGGCTGTGGTTCCTGCGTATAGGGCGTTTCCGTAGTCCAGTCGACTGGTGAGGAGGGCCTGGGTGACAGTCTTTCTGGTTTTGGGGGGGAACCACCAAAAGATCTTACAGAGCATGCGCAGGGTGTTGAAGCAAGATGACGAGACGGTGTTGACTTGCTTGGTCATTGTGAGGGAGGAGTCCCAGATGAATCCCAGGTTGCGTGCGTGGTCAGTGGGTTTTGGTGCGGAGCCCAGCGCTGTGGGCCACCAGGAGTCGTCCCAGGTGGAAGAGGATTGTCCGAGGATGAGGACCTCCGTCTTGTCTGAGTTGAACTTCAGGCAACTGAGTTTCATCCATTCTGCAACGTCTTTCATGTCTTCCTGAAGGTTGGTTTTGGCGGTGGCTGAGTCTTTGGTGAGGGAGAGTATCAGTTGGGTGTCGTTGGCGTAGGAGATGATGTTGATGTTGTGTTTGCGTGCGATGGCGGCGAGGGGGCTCATGTAGATATTGAAGAGGGTTGGGCTGAGCGAGGAGCCTTGAGGTACACCGCAGATGATCTCGGTGGCAAAAAAAGGAGGTAGTCAGACTCTCTGGGTTATCAGGGTGTGGTGGCATACTGTGTCGAAGGCCTACCTACTGAGGTGGTGGTTGTGCCAGATATAGGTCCCTGCCGGGCCTTTGTAAATGCCAATATTGAAGCTTGAGGTCGTGTTGGTGTCACCTGTGTTGGTGGTATCCGAGCCACATCCCTCACAGCAATTTGGGATGGGGTAATGATAATGTCGGTCTCCATATCCACTGGGGTGGGAGTAATGTTCATGATGACTGGCTTGCATCATCCTCCTCTTCTACATCTTCCTCCATAACTCTAAGGCTTTCTGGAACCTTCCTTTTCCTTATGCTTGTCATGTGGCGTGCCTCATTCTCAGGCTTCAGAAAAGGGGGTGGTGATGAACAGAGTGTCTGAATTAAGCAGACCACTCTTACCCAGTCCAAAGATCAGGGCTTGATCCATCACCGTTATTTATCTCACTGCACCATCCCAGCTCAGAACCTGGCTATATGCAAATCAGTCTGTCCCTGGCCCAGTGCATCATGGGAACAGGGCAGACTAAACTACCAAGCCAATTCTTCACCAGAAAGGAGACAAGCTACCGGGGACCGGTTTCTGGCATTTCAGCCGTCTTCGGCCCGGCTTGCTTGAATCCTGATGGTGCAGTGAGAAAGGGACTCATGTCTGAGTATACCCTGCCACACCTATAGTGGCCAAAAACGAATCAGAAAAGGGGGTGGTGATGAACAGAGTGTCTGAATTAAGCAGACCACTCTTACCCAGTCCAAAGATCAGGGCTTGATCCATCACCGTTATTTATCTCACTGCACCATCCCAGCTCAGAACCTGGCTATATGCAAATCAGTCTGTCCCTGGCCCAGTGCATCATGGGAACAGGGCAGACTAAACTACCAAGCCAATTCTTCACCAGAAAGGAGACACGCTACCGGGGACCGGTTTCTGGCATTTCAGCCGTCTTCGGCCCGGCTTGCTTGAATCCTGGTGGTGCAGTGAGAAAGGGACTCATGTCTGAGTATACCCTGCCACACCTATAGTGGCCAAAACGAATCAGAAAAGGGGGTGATGATGAACAGAGTGTCTGAATTAAGCAGACCACTCTTACCCAGTCCAAAGATCAGGGCTTGATCCATCACCGTTATTTATCTCACTGCACCATCCCAGCTCAGAACCTGGCTATATGCAAATCAGTCTGTCCCTGGCCCAGTGCATCATGGGAACAGGGCAGACTAAACTACCAAGCCAGTTCTTCACCAGAAAGGAGACAAGCTACCGGGGACCGGTTTCTGGCATTTCAGCCGTCTTCGGCCCCAGCTTGCTTGAATCCTGATGGTGCAGTGAGAAAGGGACTCATGTCTGAGTATACCCTGCCACACCTGTAGTGGCCAAAAACGAATCAGAAAAGGGGGTGGTGATGAACAGAGTGTCTGAATTAAGCAGACCACTCTTACCCAGTCCAAAGATCAGGGCTTGATCCATCACCGTTATTTATCTCACTGCACCATCCCAGCTCAGAACCTGGCTATATGAGCTCTTGAGTGTGCAGGGGCAGAGCCTTTGTGATGTGAAAATGTAGTAGGTGATAGTTCCTCTCCCTCATCAAGTCAGAGATGTCCCATTTTGCCAACCCCTGGGTGCATTGCACAATGACCAACTGCCAGCTACACCTGTTCATGATGTCCCCCAGGATACAGGAAGCAGGCACCAAATAGTTAGGCCTCGGAAAATGCCAACTTTTGAAATGTTATCCCCTTTTGCATCCCCTTTGGTATAACTTTCTAAATGTAGCAAAACCAAATGGGACGAAGGACGGAGTGTTGAACATTGCAAGAACCCACCTCCAGTCAACTGATCTGGGTTTAATCCATCATCATTCTTTAGCTCACTCCGCCACCCCAGTTTAGATATGGCCATATGCAAATCAGTAAGACCATGTGCCTCATGGGAGCAGCCCAGCCTGAACTGCCAAGCCATGTCTTCCCTTGACCGGAAACAAGCATCCTGGGACCGGTTTCTGGCTAATCAGCCGTCATCAGCCAGGCTAGCTTGAATCCAGTGGCAAAGTGAGCAAGGAACCCACGTCTGGACATACCCTGCCAATTTAGGGCATACAAAGCAAAACCAAAGGGGATGATGGATGGAGCATTGAACATTGCAAGCACTCACCTTTCTAAATGTGGCATTTTCAGAAGTGTGACTTAGAGGATACATTATAATTGTTTAGCCATCAAACCTGACATTCCGACCAGCTCCCAATTGAAAGTTAACAAAAATTAAATGTAATATAATAACAAAATGTTATCCCGCGGGCGGGTTGGCCTTACAGTAGTGAAAACAAAATTGAGCTTCTCCCTTACAGGACATGTAAAAGTTTAAAGTACCTGGCCAAGATTTCTAATTCAGTCCACCCTATGGGCAGTTTAGGAACTACCCAAGGGGTGATGTATATGTATTAAAAAGGAAGGTTTAGGCCTAGTAAGAGGTTTATTTTGACATGGCTAAATGGAAGTTTAAAACTTCACAGACAGGCTACAATGGCAGGCATAAGACCTGTTTGAAAAGCTATTTAAGTGAGTTGCACAATGTGTTGCAAGCCCTTCAGTAGTATTTCATTTGAATGTCCTAGTTACAGGTAGTCCCTTTTTACTAGGTACATATAAGTAAATGAAATGTACCAGTTGGGGGTACCCAATGATACCAAGTCTTAGGTAGTGTGCACATGCACTTTAGCACTGAATAGCAGTGGTAAAGTGCATAGAGTACTAAGGCCAACAAAGACAAGATGATCAAAAATGATGTAGTAAATTAAACGGTTTGTGAAAGGCAACCCCATGGCTGACGGGTCTAACAGGTATCAATCTTCATAGGCTCCTCACTAGCCTGTGGTTGCTCAGAGGTAGTGGAATAATTGCACTGATAGTCAGAACCATGAATACGTTTTGTGAGTGCGCTTCGTATACCGAATTAACTTTCTGTATGTACTTTTTCAATACAGCATGATTGCTTTCCTAACTTATTCTGATTCATCAGTGTTTGAAATTGGGTTTCTGGTTGGCAGAGGTATGCACCCTGGGAAGCAGGAACCACACTCCTAATCAGGTTAAGTCAGATGCACACCATAAATTAGCCTCAGCTCACCCTCTGGTAGCTTGGCACAGAGCAGTCAGGCTTAATGTAAGAGGCAATGTGTAAAGTATATGTGCAACACTTCAAAGAGTTGAATAGTGAAAACATCACTAAAATACTACACTTCAGTTTAGAAGAATATAATATGGTTTTAGAAAATAAAACAAGACCAACATTTTTTAAGATTAAATGTAAAAATAGTGCTTAGTAGCAATACTGCCTATAGCAGTTATCTCATTGTGCTGGTCTGGGGCAAAGTCAAGAGATGAGGATGACCACGATGGAGCCTGGGCGAGATACAGGAGTCCTGCATGGTCCACTGCACTACGTACCTTGATACTGGTTGCAACGGAGAGATCTTGGGTGCAACTGTTAGAACTGGCGGGCTCTAGTTGGCAATGGTATACACCTTTGACAAAATAGAACCCTGGCTTCTAAGTCAGGGAAAGGGGATTACACTACTGGATAACCCTTGCACACCTCCTTGATAGCTTGGCACGAGCAGACAGGCTTATCTCAGAGGCAGTGTGTTAAGCATTTGTGAATACATACAGCAATACAGTGAAAACACTACAGATGGACACCACACAGGTTTTTATAAAAAATAAGTATTGTTTATTTAACACAAGACCACAAACGACAAACATCCACAATACTGTATTCAATATTGACCTAAATATGGTAGAAGTAGCTTAGTTAAAAGTTGATGATAAATGCAACGCTTGCTTGATGCGCATAGCAAAACAAACAAAAGGTTCGCAGGGATGGAGATGCATTGGTTCCTCGTTTCTCTGAGACAATGCAGCGCGCCTCAATGCTTGTACAGAGTAGGAGATGATTCTTGGTCCATACCGGAGAGGAGGTGATGCATTGATTCTCGTACTGCGCTCCGGTTACGATGCAGCAAAATGGCACCTCGATGCGATGCGACAATCCGGTGCGATGCGATAAGATGGCGCCCTTGATGCGATGCGACGATGTGAAGAAAATGCGTGCACGTGTGGCAGCCGTGCGGCGTACTCTGTAACTTTGTAGTCGTGACAGGCCCTGCGACACGGTCCTCCGGTAATGCGATGCAACCCTTTTGATGATGACACGCTTCTCTGGTGATGTGTCGGTAAACAGCTGCAAACAAAAAATACAGAGAAGGAAAGGGTCTTAAGGAATTTTAAGGACCTGCCCTGGTTAGTATCCCCTAACAGACTAATATACATAACACAGATACCTGGGGGTCCAAGAAGAGCTCTATGGAACTCCAATCAGACTAGTACTCCCTCATAGGTGAGTGAAAGGGAATATATTTTTTTTAATCTAGTCTCTAAGGTTAAAGAAACAAAATATTCAGAAACCGCAGAACGACAGATGATTGTATTCCCATCAAAAGTCTTGTGATGATCAATTTTCTCACTTGGCCGTCCAACAATGGGATGGTATGTCTCTTGATCATTGAGACTAATTCCATTCACCAGAGTCAACTGGGTCAGACCCACAATCACTTTACGTCTGTGAGAATAGAATATTGATGGGAACATGTGCAGCGCAGTAAGCAAAAGGAAAAAAGTGGTGACTTAAAATAAGGTAGAGGGCAAAAAGATAATTTTTAATGGATATTCAACTCTCCCTAATTAAAAACAAGAACAGTGCAAAAAATCAGTTTCAATTTCAACCAATAGCTGCATCGGGCCGACATGTTTCAGCCGAAAGGGAAAAGATCCCACGGCTTTCTTCAGGGCCTCTGTTCTATACTTTATGCTACTGCGTGAAAAAATCACAACCAAACAGCAAACTAAGAAATAAGTGAATCAATCAAATTTCAATAAAGGATATATATAAATAATGTCATTTTCTATTCCTCCGTGTCATCATGGTGTGTCTCACATCTACAAAACAAACAAATAAACAAACATGATGAAGTCTGTGGTCTGAAGAAAACTCACTGTTACTTCCAACGTTTTATTCAATAAAATAAATTAGCATTTCACTCACCGAGTGTGACCGGGGATAGGACCTCACCTCTCCTGGACCAAGCTCAGGAAGTAGGAGGCCCCGCTCTGTCAAAGTAAGGAATGAGATACTCAGAACCAAGATAGAGACCAGAAGCAGCTATTCTACCTAGTTACATATGTGTATTCCTCAACTTTCAATCTCTCACAGTAAACAGAGACTCTTCTGTGTACAAAATAGTAAAGGCTCACCCATAAACTCAGATTACACACACTCTGTATACCTGCCTTACCGCACAAAAAGTAGCCAGGATTCAAAGGTTTACATCCCCAAGTTGTAAGAGTGTACCAAGTGCCAGTAAGTTAATGTCAGCTAAACTGGATATTAAGACTCTCAGTGAGTGCTCTCAAAGTCTCTAAACCCACCTGTCCGTTGTTGCTTCTGGCGGATCCTGAGTCGAAGGGGAGGCAATGATTGGCACAGGATGGGCATTTTTAAGGAAAAAGGGGGGACCGGCCCTTTAGACAAAATTGCTTACGATAATAGGCTCAAGCGCACCACCCATATTAGGGCTTGTCGGTCGAAAAATAGATGTGAAATCCCTTACTTGGGAGAAGTTGCCCTCAAGATAGATAAGTAATGGAAAAAAGCTTCATAGGGAAATCAGCATTATTATCAATCGGCACTTCCTGAACGTAGTCCTTCGTATCGCGTGGTCTTGTGAGACCTAAGCAGGACTATTCGATGACGTCATCGTATGACGATTTTTGGTTTTGCAGACCGGCCGGCCTACAAGTGCCCTACATTGCACTCGATAGTAACCATAAATTGTAAAAGCTATTAGTGCCTAATGTTAAGAGTTGTGTCGCCCTCTACATATAGCTTTAATTATTATCAACTACCATTACTTAGAGAACCTTGTAATAATGCGGAAAACTTCCCACAGCCGGGATACATTTATAAGCAGATGGCACATGCTTCTTAGTGAGTCTATTATTCCTTACAGCTGCATACAGATTAATAGGTGTATGTGTTGACCTAGTTAAGGAACACGAAGGGTAAAGGGGAGTTGCCAAATAAAAAACCCTCAACGATCAAAAACCATTGGTAGCTGTAACGCACTCTATGTTCATTATTCAGCTTAGTGCGCAGGACACTGAGATAGTATCAATACCAATCACGGCTATTGTGAAACGAATATGGTAAAAAGGCGGACCCGCTCTTTAGCATAGTAGTAAGGAATGCTGTTGGTACGGTTGAACCATCCACCATTCAGACAAAGAGAAAGAGAAAAGACCAACATGGCAATAGTGTAAATTTTTAACAGCATAGGTAAAGGAGAAGGGACTCACTCAAGTGTAAAAAACATCACTCTGTAAGGTGGTCCATGGTATTTCATCCTTTAAGTCAATAGTATCTGTGGAAAGTTTATAAATGCATTTTTGTTCTTTCATGAAAAAATATTTAGAAACATCTCCAATATATGAGGGTATATATGGTTTCTCCAATACAGTCCATCTGAAATCTCTTTCTGAATGATTCCGCTCTATGAAATGTTTGGTGAGTTTAGATATCGTTTTCTTACATCTAAAAGCACTTTTATGTTCCAACATCCGTGTACAAACCTTTCGAGTTGTCATACCAATGTATTTAGCTTCACCTGGACAGGTCAGTTGGTAAATAACTTGCGAGCTATTACAGTTGGTGAACTGTTTCTGCTCCCAGGGAACATCTGTGCCTATGTCTATCTGTGATATTTGTGAAATCTGCGAGCAGACCGAACAATTTCCACAAGGGTCGTGTTCTGTCACAGCAGACATATCCCATAAAGTGCCAATCGACCTTTTTGCACTTTCTTTAGGTCTCGTGTGTATTAGGCGGTCGCGTAGACTGCTCGAACGCTTGAAAGCAAATACAGGAGGCTCGATCTTGTCATTACTACAGTTCAAAACCTGCCAATGGCGCCGAACAATGCGTTGAATGTGATTGGATTTAGTGTTGAAAGTGGTTACAAAAGTAAGCCGATCCAACGGGGGTTTTGCAGCGGGTAACTCTAGAAGTGCTTCCCGATGATTGTTAGTTGCTCGTTTCAATGAACGTTTTGCCAAACTTTTGGGGTAATGTCTAGCGCGAAGTTCACCGGACAGATTCTCTGCATGTTTAGTGAAGGTCTCCTGGGTAGAGCAGTTCCGCCGAATACGGAGAAACTGCCCATATGGCAGGTTGTCCCGAAGAGCTGCGACAAAGGCACGCTTCTCTGGTGATGCAGCAGCGACCTCTGCGGCGACGACACGCTTCTCTGGCGATGCAACGGCAACAGCTGCGACTACGACACACTTCTCATTGAGTCACACTTCCAGCTCCCAGCGACATGCAGGCTTCTGCAGACTGAATTCCCAGCAAGGAAATTCAGAGGGGAGCTGATGGTGAAGTCTTTTGTCCCTGAGACTTTAGCAGGAGACAAGCACAAGTTCAAGCCATTGGAGAAATATTCTGCAAGATGATGAAAGTTCTTTGAAAGTTCCTTCTCCTTTCCTTGGCAATAAAGAAACCACTGCAGGCCAACCCAGCAACACGACACACTGGCAGGGGGGCAGTCCAAACTTCTGCAGCTTCCTTGGCTCTTCTCCTTGGCAAAGGTTTGTCTTGTTGTTCCAGAAGTGATCTATAGTCTTGGGATCTGGGTCCCCACATTTATACTGCAAAAACCCTTTGTCCTATGAAGCCAGTACCTAGTCCAAACCTGTTCTGTGCAGTCCTGGAGCACTTTATTTACAGGACTCCTACTTTCCTTTGGCAGGGTGGGCCAGGGTCTTCAGACACACCACAGGAGGTGAAGCCAGCATTGTGGAAGGCAGGCACAGTCCTATTTAGGCCAGGTGCTACTCCTCCCACCCATCTACATGCAGATAGGTCTGTTCAGCCTTGTGCTGTCTCCTGGCACCACCCTAGCCCCTGTCACTCACAAACCAGACATACAATACTCAAGCTAGCACAGGCAGGCTGGACGGTTAGGCTAGAAAATACCTACTTTCTAAAAGTGGTATTTTTAAACACAGAATGTTAAAACTAACTTCACTAAAAGATGTATTTTATCAATCTGAGTTCAGGCCTACTAAATTCGAATTTCTACCATGTTCCCTGGGTCAGTTAGGATTGTAAGATGTTATAATCAAACTGCCCCTCCTGGCCTATGGGGACAGGTAGATTGCAATAGTGAAGAATGAAAATGGCTGTAATTCATTATGAGGACATGCCACACACATCAGGGCATGACCTACCTTTTACGTACAATACACCCAGCCCAAGTGCCTACCTTATGGGTGACTGAGGTGTAGAAAAGGTAAGGTTTAGATACTAGCAACTGGGTGAACTGGCTAAGTCGACATGACAGTACTAGACTTCACACAGGCTCTGCAGTGGCAGGCCTGAGACACAATTTACAAGCTGCTTCTGTGGGTGGCACAATCAGTGCTGCAAGCCCACCCGCAGCATTTGATTTACAGGCCCCAGGCACACATGGTGCCCTATACTAAGATCTGACAAGTAAATCAAATAAGCCAAATAATCAAAACATCAATTATACCTAGGGAGCACTTGAACTGTGGCACTGAATAGCAGGTGCACAGTGCCCAAAGCACCAAACCAGCAAAAACATATCAAAAACAGAGGAGGCAATCAGTAAAAACATGGAAGGGAGACCCACACCAATGGTACCAGGTCTAACACGTGTCCTACCCTTCCCCTTGGGAGTTCTCTTCACTAAGGCGGAAAAATCTGGACAGACCATCAGCAATGACGTGTTCTGTACCAGGGCGGAGTTCCACCATGAAGTCCATCCCTTGTAGGGAAATGGACCACCTCAAGAACTTTGAGTTCTCACTCCTCATCTGCATCAACCATCTGAGGGGCCTGTGGTCTGTCTCTACACGGAAGTGAGTCCCAAACAGGTGTGGTCTCTACTTCTTCAGTGCACATACCAAAGCAAACGCCTAACGCTCAATTTCACTCCACCTCTGTTCCAGTTGAAGTAACTTCCTACCGATGAAGGCATCAGGTTGGTCTAGGCCCTCCACAATAATCTGTGAAAGAACAGCCCCCACACATTGCTCTGAAGTGTCGGTTTGGGCAACAAATTCCTTTGAGAAGTTGGGCGCCTGAAGCCGGGTGCAGTGCACATTGCAGTCTTCAGGGCGTCAAAAGCCTTCTGACAGGTGTCAGTCCAGTTCACTTTCTTGGGCTGCTTCCTGGAAGTCAGTTCAGTCAAGGGTGTAACAATGTTGCCATACCCCTTGACAAACCTCCTGTAGTACCCTGTGAGTCCTAAAAAGGCTCTCGGCTGTGTCTGAGTCTAGGGGGGTTCCCGTGCCTAGATGGTATCAATCTTGGGTTGTAGGAGAGCTACCTGGCCACTACTTACCAGGTGCCCCAAGTACACCACGGAAACCCTGCCCGATCTGGCACTTACTCATATTGATCATGAGGCCTGCCTTTCGCAGTGCCATCAACACTTCCCAGAGGTGACGGAGATGTTCTTCCCAACTGGCACTGAACACTGCAATGTCATCCAGGTAGGTAGCACTGAAATCCTCCAGTCCACCCAACACCTGGTTGACCAACCTGTGAAATTTCTTCATTCCAAAGGGCATAACTCGGAATTGGTAGTACCCATTTGGTGTGGAGAATGCTGACATCTCTTTGGCCCCATCAGTCACGGCGATCTGCCAGTACCGAGATTTCAAATCAAACGTGCTGAGGTACCGGGCAGCCCCTAACCAATCAATGAGCTCACCAGCTCTGGGGATGGGATGTGCGTCAGTCCTGGTGAATGAATTGAGTCTTCGGTAGTCCACACAGAACCGAAGTTCGGGTGTGGCACCAGGCGCAACAGCCTTTGGGACCCAAACCATTGGGCTGGCCCAAGGGCTGTTAGAGGACTCAATCACCTCTAAGGCAAACATCTTGGAGACCACCTCCTTGATGTACCCATTTGGTGTAGAGAATGCTGACATCTCTTTGGCCCCATCAGTCACGGCAATCTGCCAGTGCCGAGATGTCAAATCAAATGTGCTGAGGTACCGGGCAGCCCCTAACCGATCAATGAGCTCACCAGCTCTGGGGATGGGGTGCGCGTCAGTCCTGGTGAATGAATTGAGTCTTCGGTATTCCACACAGAACCGAAGTTCGGGTGTGGCACCAGGCGCAACAGCCTTTGGGACCCAAACCATTGGGATGGCCCAAGGGCTGTTAGAGGACTCAATCACCTCTAAGGCAAACATCTTGGAGACCACCTCCTTGATGTAAGCTCTGACCCTGTCAGTCACTCTGTAACCCTTTTGCTTCACAGGAGGACTGTCCCCAGTGTCCACATCATGGACGTACCACTCTGTGACACCAGGAACCAGGGAGAACAAATCAGAGAATTGCCCCAACACTTGGTGACAATCATTCTGCTGCTCAGGAGTCAGTGTGGCAGAGGATGACACCATCCACTGACCCATCTTGCTCTGTTGCAGACAGGAGTTCAGGAAGAGGCTCAGTCTCCTCTTTCATTCCATCATCTGCCACTAGGAGCATGCCTACTTCGGACCTTTCTAAGTGGGGCTTCAGGCGGTTAACATGCAGGACCCGCAATGGTTTCCTAGGAGACCGCAAATTCACCAGGTAGGTGACATCACTCTTGCGCTCCACCATCTCAAATGGTCTGGTCCACCTGTCCTGGAGCGCACAGGGCTTCACAGGGGCCATGCCCCAAACTTTCTGACTAGGATAAAGCTCAATCAGAGTGGCATTCTGATCGTGCCACCGCTTCATCTCTACCTGGCTGGCTTCCAGATTCACCTGAGTGAGCTGTCTGAATCGTCGAGTCTGGTTCCTGAAGGCCAGCATGTAACTGTATACATCCTGGGAAGGTTTCCTGGGAGATTGCACCCAGCCTTCTTTGAGCGGACTCAAAGGTCCTCCTTCCGGATGACCATACAGCAGCTCAAAAGGGCTGAACCCTGAGGATTTCTGTGGCACCTCTCGGTGAGCAAAAAAGAAGGCATGGCAAGAGGACATCCCACTTACGCCTCATAGGCACCTCAAGGCCCATAATCATGCATTTAAGGGTCCGGTTGAATCTCTCAACCAGCCCATTACCCTGGGGTGGTAAGGAGTGGTGAACTTGTATGTAACCCGCACTCCTGCCACAGGGACTTCATATAATTAAATATGAAGTTTGTTCCACAGTCTGACACCACCTCTCTGGGGAACCCCACAAGGGAGAAAATCCCCATCAGTGCACGTCCCACCACGGGGGCCGTCACTGTCCTGAGAGGTGTGGTAAAATCGATTACCTATACTTAATTTGTTATCAATAATCAATAAGAATAACTCAGAAAAATAAGAGGCAAAATCCGGGATATTGAGGTTAACTCAAAAGGGTTTTATTCCTGTAAAAGGAATCGGGTTATTGGCTCGAGCCAAGGTGGCATAACCATTCCATCACCACACAGGTTCAGGAAGGGCAGACAGACAACATATTGTTTACAGAAGTACATATATATAGTCAATGCATTACAATGTATGAGCATGTAGTAGGCGTAACAGCTGGAAAAGAAGAGATAAAACATGGAAACGTCATACAATAGGCGTTACAATAGGCGTGCATGAAGGCGTGTACTAGAAACGTCATTAATCATGAGGTCACAAAATGGGTGGATACATAAGAGAATCTTGCAATGTCAGCAGAAATTCATGGCAGAGATGCGCGCGCAGCAGATTGACGTGAATCTGACGTGTTACTGGAGGGTGAAGGGGACTTGACACTTAGCACTACAAGTGTAGACATAAGTCTGAGATGTCAGATCAACCTAATCCCAAATCATGTCTGATATCATATGTTTAAGGAACTGTAGTATCTGGAAGGGAAAAGGTCTCTCGGGCGGAGACTACTCTATACTGTCTGCGTGTATATGCAACTACGTGTCGGCATGCGGGGTGAGGGGGCATGGGCCTACCATGGCAACGGAGTCTATGAATTACTTGCACGGAGACAGAAGAACCGGGCCCTCTGCTCCTGCAGCTGGAAGGATGTTTACTTGAGCTACGAGACAGGAATGTGTTTTCGAGGAGTGGAGCAGATAATTCGAAGGTTGAATACAGTCTTGGCAGGCAGAGGTTAGGCTATGCGCCGGAGCCGCGCAAGGAGTAAGGTGGGGGCCACTGGCACAGGGGTAGCTTGGGCTGAGGCCCTCGGAGTCAGGAAGCAGGAGAAAGGCTCGAAAAAGCTCGATGGCATGATCTGGGCCTACTTCGCCAGAGCTGAAAAACGTGAAAAGTGTACCACAAAAAGACGGTGGCACAGCATACATAGGAACTGAATATACATTCCGTTCATGGCGGATCTGAAAGAGGACATGTTAAAGATGGACGCAAATGTATTTGCGTCTTCGTAGCAGACACAGGAGGGAAATCACATGCACTGCAAGCTAGTACATGGAGACGGTGGGGTACTCGCTGGGGAACACTACTCGATCAAAAATTATATTTCCTCATTCCCTCCTTGTTCCCCACGGACCCTTCATGATACATCAATTCTCATCAATTGATCAATCTGTTCACTTAACATCAATTGCTCTTCTTGCTTCTCGTGTTTTGAATGGGAACTTGGACGTGGAATACATGAAGTGGCACACAGGCCGCAAATCGCCGGTCCACATTGGAGACACAGGCAACAACTGAGTACTACGAGAAAGCCAATACCTAGGAGGGATAGGATCTTCCACCCCCAGGCCGATAGCGTTGTCCAGAACCAACCGGACCAAGTCCAGGTGCCTGGAGTCTGATGAATTAAACTTGCAATTTTATGGAGACGAGTAATAGCTTTGTACACGGTTGGCGCATTATTTGGGATGAAAACACAGCAGCTTGACCCGATGACCTTACAAGCTCCACCCCTATCTGCCAAGATGACGTCAATAACAAGACGATTTTGAAGAACAACAACCCGCATAGCGGACTGCTCCTCCGTTAAGTTACCTAAGGCTGAAGTGGTCTCAAGCACCACTGCTTCGAGGGTTCTGGTTAATCTACGGATTAGTTTACTATTGGAAACAGTACCTAAGTAGGGGAAAAAACCTTTATTGAAATCTGTATATTGTTCCCATGTGGTTTCAGTATAATCGACAAGTGGGAGATCTCGTTGATAACGATGCTTAATCAGGTTAGTGTTTCTATGATAGTCAGGAGGGGCTAGGAAAACAGGTGGCAGAAGGAATGCAATGTAACAGGTACCATCCCAATCTAGAGGCAAACGGACATATGCAGTATGGCCGCAAACAAAATAGGAATGACGTAAAGCCCTAAACGTGGATCTACCATGATCACCGAATTCGACTACAGTAGTACATTTACTATGACCTAAGTGTACAGAACCATTCTTGCGAACACATAGTTCACCAGTAACTGGCAAAACTGCCATAGCAGGTAGAACAGGAGCAGCTTCGGATTCGACAGATAAGATCATGAATGTAACTGTGTAATTATCTAATCCATATACTTCATTTTCTAGATCGGTTCCAGTACCAACGGGGAGTCCCTCCTTGTCAGGGTAACATACTTTAAGCAAGGCTGAGTTCAGGTTTCCCCAAACCCAGTTACCTTCGTAAATAGCAACATCAGAAACTAGGGCATTGAGCATTTTAAACCATGCGCCACATGTGCCATTGTGAGTGAACGGGTACGGAAAAAGGGGAAGAACTCCCTTGTTTTCTTGGTAGGGAGGGAGTCGACCACATATCCAACAGTTTGTAGCATTGGTAACCTGATGGGAGTGATGTAACATACTAATGAAAGTGTTGTTGCGCAGCGCAAGCCTATAGGATAACTCGTGTGGGGGTAATTCACTAAAAGAATTTTCAGCAGTAGCATTATAAGCAGATTGTGCACGCTTGAATATCGGATAGTATATATGTAGTAGAATACTAGCAGTGATAACCAGCAAACATAGAAAAAACATAACAAGTAGTGTCACTATACAGCGACTACGAAGTGATTTGCAATACGCCTTTTTCTTATGTTGTCTTTGTCTATCTCTCTCTCTATCTCGATCTAGGGGATACATGTCAGAAACTAATTTAACCGATTCACCTAGGGGAGGACTTAAACAATTAAACTGTCTGACTTGCTAGATCGTAACTTTTGTCTGTAATTTTCTGAAGCAGTTTTCTCAACCAAAGGGAGTTTCGTATCAGTTTGTGGAGGAGGGCAGGGCTTAGTGTCCAAGTCCGAAGGAAGTCCAAAGAATTTTTTAATATGACTGGAATGCAGCCATCCCTTCCTGCCCTCTATCTTAACAGCTGTCCTCGTCGTGAGCAGAACCAACTTCGGCGATTGCCAGCGGGGCTCCAGTGGGCTCTTCCGATCAAAATTCCTGACGTAAACGTAATCACCAGGAACCACCTCATGGGGCTTCGTCTCGGTGTTGTCGGGAAAAGCTGCAGCTACCTGTGAACGACAAGATTGTAGTGCAGACATCAAGGAGGCAAGGTAATCTGTCAGCATAAGACAATCAACATCAGTTATTTTACGTGGAATAGGCGTCCCCCACATATTCGGTGGCCTACCAAAGACCACTTCATACGGGGATAGCCCAGAACGGGAATGGGCCACCATCCTCATATAGAAGAGGGCGACCGGCAAGGTCTATACCTTTATCTCTACAGATCTTGGAAAGTCGGATTTTCAGTGTCTGATTATGGCGCTCCACGAGACCTGCTGCCTCGGGATGCCGGACACAATGGAACTTCCACTGATAACCTAACAGAAGTGTAATATGTTTCACAAGTTCGGATGAGAATGGCTGACCATTATCTGAGTACACGATACGGGGCAAACCATACCGCGGGAAGTATTCACGAACCAACTGTTTGGCAGTGGTCGGAGCAGTGTAATCGGGAACTGGGTAAGCCTCTATCCATCGGGAAAGAGCACACACGACTACGAGGACATACTTGAATCCTCGACACCGTTCCATCTGGATATAATCCATCTGGAGGACTTCAAAAGGGTGGTCGGGAGGCTGAAATCCACCTTGCTCTACGGGGATGCTTTTACCTGGATTGAACTGACCACAAATCATGCAAGTACGCACTTTCTGTTTGGCTGCTGCCCGTAAGTTTTTATTGGACCATATGTGTTGAATACTGTCTAGCATTGCCTTCTCTCCGAGGTGTGCGGGACTATGTATTGTGTTAATGATGACTTGTACCATAGAATCAGGGAGACACCATGTAGATCTTCCCTTCGTCATCCATCCCTGGTCTGTTTGGACCCCTCCTAGTTTAGTCCATTCCTTAATTTCATCTGGTGTTGCATGTGATTGTATGTCAATTACATCATGTGCGGGATCCCTAACTGACATGCAGTGTGGTGGTACCGCTATTTGTGTCTGGTCAGTTACATGAGTTCGATTCTGAGCAGTTTGCTTTGCTGTTCGGTCTGCCAGGTCGTTACCCTGGGAAATGACATCAGTAACCTTGGTATGTGCCTTACATTTCATGATAGAGATTGCAGTAGGTAGATGTATGGCGTCTAACAGAGCTTGAATGAGGGGACCGTGCTGGATATTGGCCCCATGAGAAGTTAAGTAACCTCTCTCTCGCCAAAGGACTCCAAAGTCGTGAACGACTCCGAATGCATAACGTGAATCAGTATATATGTTGACTTTCTTATTTCTGGCTTGAATACATGCTTGTGTCAGAGCAATAAGCTCTGCGGCTTGGGCTGACAAAGTGTCAATACAATTGGTTTCAATAACTTCAGTATCTGTCGTGACAGCATAGGCTGCCACTAATTCACCTGTCTTTGTTCTCATACATGAACCATCCACATAAAGTGTCAGGTCTGGATCTGGTAACGGAACATCTGTCAAGTCTTGTCTGGGTTTTGTTGTGATAGTAATAACTTCAATACAATCATGTGCCAATGGATCTACTCCATTTACTGGCAATAACGTGGCAGGATTTAATGTGCTGCAGCGTCTGATTTCGATGTGTGGTTGAAACAATGTCAGTTCGTAACCTGTCAATCTTGCTATAGTCAGGTGTTGGGTCTGAGTTCGATTTAAAAGAACTTCCACAGAATGTGGAACCTGTACTGTCAATGGATGCCCTAACACAATAGCATCACTCTGTCTGATTGCTAAAGCTGTTGCTGCAACTGATTTCAAACATGCCGGAAGGGCCTGGGCTACTGGGTCTAATGTGCTAGAAAAGTAAGCACAAGGCTTGTGTGAACCTGCTTGTTCCTGAGTGAGGACTGACAAGGCAGTACCCTCACGTTCTGTGACAAAAAGTGTAAAAGGCTTACTGTAACATGGTGTTGCTAAGACAGGTGCTTGACATAAGGCTTTCTTTAAGTCTTCAAAAGCTTGTGTATGTTCCTGAGTCCAAGGGAGGACAGACGAAGTCGCTGCCTCCTGTGTCGTTAACTGAATGAGTGGTTTCGCTAGAAATGCATATTGGGGAATCCATTGTCTGCAGTATGAGGTAAGGCCTATGAAAGCCCGCACTTCCTTATGCGTTCTGGGTGGTGACATGTTTGCAATTAACTGAATGCGATCAGGTGTGAGCTGTCTCCCCACTTTGGACAGCAAGTGACCCAGGTACACAACTTGCTGAACACAGAATTGCAGCTTCGAAGGAGACACCTTGTGTCCCTTGTCGGCCAGGAAGTTCAAAACAATCAGTGATGCACTCTCACATTCGGGCTCGCTTCGAGCGGTGATCAGCAGATCATCGACATATTGAAGCAGGGCAGTGTGAACTGGCATGTGGATACAATCAAGTTGTTTTTTCAATGCTTGACTATAGATGCTGGGGCTTTCTGTGAATCCTTGAGGTGCACGGGCAAATTTGAAAGATCGTCCATTTAAACTGAATCCGAACAGATATTGGCTCTCTGGATCAATAGGGACACTGAAGAAGGCGTTCTTGAGGTCTATTACAGTAAAGAACGTCGCTTCTGAATCAATAGCAGTCAGCAATGAAGAGATATCTGGGACCACAGGGTACTGCGGTACGATACATTTATTCAATTCGCGCAGATCAATAATTAATCGATAAACAGGTGGAGCATTTGGGTCAGTACGTTTAAGAACAGGAATGATAGGAGAATTACACACATTGGAGTCGGTTTCTACAACCACTCCTTGTGCAATGAGCTCGTCAATTATTCTCAGTAAAGCCACTACAGCATCTGGGGGCAGCTTGTATTGTCGGATTCGTGGTAATACCACTCCTGCCTTGAGTGTGACTCGATATGGGGTAATGTGCATGCAACCTACATCAGTGGGGCCCTGTGCCCACAAGTGTGCAGGGACGTTCTGTAGCCGGGGATCCATATCTCTCGATACATAATGGCCTTTGAAATCTCGCAAAAACAATCGTACTCCCTCAGGAGAACAACATATAATAGCTCCTAGAGCCTTCAGTGTTTTTATACCTAACAGGTTTTCTGGACATGACTTCGTGAGCAATAAATCTGTAGTCCGTGTCAGAGGACCTACAGCAAGAGGGAGGGGTTGTGATACTTCATTAATAATGGGTTTTCCTGAAAACCCAAGGGACACGTTCTGTGAGCCTGAGAGGGGTGCCCCTGGTACTTCATTGTGGCTTATCGTGGTTCTGCTTGCCCCTGTGTCAATGAGAAACTTTCTGTCTTTCCCTAATACTTGACTATGTACATAAGGACCATCTTGATCTACAGGAACTTCAATAAGAGGCAAGCGGAATTCCCTCTCTAGGCTGTTTCATGTGTATCGCTGGTAATCAGGGTAGTCGTTCTGTGCATACTGATACATTTGCTGTGTCGTGGTTTGTGTTGCAGTAACGGGTTGTTGTTGGGGTATCGCTACGGTCTGTGTAGATGCTGGCATGGGTGCAATATGTTGTATATTCTGGGGTACTTGTTGTGAGGTCTGATCTTGTCTAGGAGGACGCGGTCTCTCTTTAGTCTTACCCGTGGCGATATTGTGTTTCAGAACTGCACAATCGTTTATATAATGACCTGGCTGTTTGCAATAATTACATACACCCTTTACAGGAACTGATGAATTACTAGATTGATTCGCACCCTTTTTCTGACCATCGGCGGGAGCTGACTGAGCAACTAACATTTTCATTTTTGTATCCTTCATACGTCTTTGTTCATGTTCTTGTTCTTCTCTAAGTCTATTCTGGTGATACTGTAACATTTGTAACATTTGTGAAGGAGTATTAGCTTGCCAAGTACTTTCTACTTTCAGTACTCTATTCTTGACCTGGGGTAAGGAATTCTCGACTAATTTCGTAACAAAAAGATGTGGATATGACTCGCTACTTGCTTTCAGACCGCTATTAATACCAAAACATTTCTCGAATCGTGTATAGAAATCACTAGTGTCTTCATCAGGTTTCTGTTTGCATGCTGAAATAGCACCCCAATCTTCCTTTTTCGTACTCAATAAACGTGGCAACACTTGTACTAATAAACCTGGTAACGCTTTAACTTTGTCTCCAAGCCCTAGGCCTGGCACTCGGGTATTCTCTTCATCTTGTAATGCAGCCCAATCAATCTTTGCGTCTCCCACCTCCCACTCTTTTTCTTTGAGTTTCTCGTATATGCCTGGAGGTAGTAGTACTTTCAGTATTTTCATAAGGTCGGGATAAGTGTAATCGCCCATTAATAACATATCTTTTATTTCGCGGTGAAAACCTGCAGGGTCTTTATCGTGACTGGGTACTAATTTCTTCATTTCCAACAATTCAATTTTAGTTACAGGTGTATACACGAATACGCGTCTAAGCGTGTGGTCTGCATTCTGTACGGGGTGCACTTCTCGTAACGGATTCTGTCTATCCATATAATACATGGTTTTTCGCTCCATAACGGGTGCTGAATTGATCTGCGGACATAGGAATGTACTATACTTGTGACGGTGTTCTAGAATTACTTTAATTAGATCAGTACTTAGACCTTTCCATCTGTTCGTGACCAGTTCTATTAGTATGTCAGGCAGAGAACCTGGATCAGAACGTTGACTTTTATACAATAAGAGCAGATGTTGTATCATGTACATACCAGCTAAGCGCTGTTCACTTGGTGTCAAGTTCAAGAACGTATGTGCTAACGCATCATCACCATATTTCTCAGAGCTGTCAGCCCATTGCACGGCTGACCTGGCTAATTCTTGTTCATCCATAGAATCGAGTACATGATACCCCATGCGCTCTTGAAGTACTCTGTCAGTGGCTTGGAATAAGTGTTCGGGAGTTCTAGGATTACACATGGCTTCCTGATATATTCTTTTACATTCTGGGCGCACTGGGCGCATCGAATTATTAAACGGTCTTCCTTTACCTACATACGCTATCATTTCTCTAGCTGGCAACTGCATTTGTTCTGGTGTCTCGGCTTCTTCCTCTGGCTCCTCCTCTGTGGATTCATGTTTGTCGGAATCAACTTCCGGTACGGGCTGTCTTCTCTCATGCATTTTATTAATTGCTGTTCTTATTCTTCGGTACATATTATCTATACAGGCCTCTTTGTCATGCTGTCCATCTGTTATATTCTGACCCCATCTATGGAGTGCTTTTACATCTTCCGGGTTCATACCCGGCCTATCTACTTCTCTAATGAAGCAGTTTATAAGAAACCGCAATATCTTGGCTTTAGTATCCACTTTCTGATAGGCCTCTTTGATACTGTCAGGCCCTACTCCTGTCTGAACAAACTGATATATTCTATCTAGGTGCTCCGTCATTCCAGGTAACATCATTAGGAAGTTCGTGACTCGCCGTAAACGTATTGACGCGAGTAACATTCTCTCGTCATTCTTTCTACCGGGTACAGGATCATATCTGCAGTCTGCAAGGCGATCTCCAAGAATTGCAAGATCTGTTCTAGGTGTACGCTGTTGCGCTATTTCTCTAAAACTCAAGCGATGGAGTTGTGGCGGAGTCTGGTAACCTATCCCTCCGGACGCACCTCCGGAGGCGCCGGCTCCGAAAGGGTTAGTCGGGTTCGTGTCAAGGGAAGTAGGGGGTGGAGGAAGATCAGGAGGAATCCGGGGAGGAGTAGCTTGTCGGGGAGGAAGAGCATAAGGATTCTGACCATTTGGCGCAGGCACTGGCACTGGCACTGGCAATGCGGTATTAACATATGTGGGAGCTACATCGTCTAAATAAGAAGAAAGGAAAACGTCCTTTGCTGTCTTCTGGTGTGTTTTAGTCGGGAGCAATGGGGGTGGTAGGTCCTTCGGTACTTCTGGAGAGGCCTTTGGCAGGCCTTTTGACAGGATGGGGAACATGCCATTCATAAGTGTATTTCGCTGTCTGTCTACTTGTTCTAATTTTACTCTGATACCTTCCTCAACTAATGCGTCTTCTCGGGCCTTGTCAGACTCCTCCTTACTCTTTTCTTCTAATCTGTGTGCTTTTTCTGTGCGTCTATGCGACTCTTTACGCCATAACTCGATGGCATCTTTCTGTGACTGTCTGGCTTTCTTTTTCCATAATGCTTCTTCTACTCTCATGATGCAATCCGCATCCCATGTCCCAGCAGCGGGCCATCTCTGATTCTCTGACAGTTCTTTAGTGTAATCCACCCATAAGTCGAGAAATAAAACAGCATCTAGGCCGTGCTTATGGTACATAAAGTACCCTGGAGTGTCCCTAGGTGGAACGGGAACAGCTTCTTCTAGAACCCCTTTACGGGTTTTTATTTGTCTTAGTTTGGAAAACAACGGCATTCTGAAATCTGGCTACTTGATTCTTACTTAGATATGAACACACTACACATAAAACACATATAAGCACAATAATGAAGATCGGACATTCACTCATACCACAACATTTGAATGACACATTAGAACATTTCAAGAACGAACCACATTAATTGAGTACAATGACATGTAACAGGATGTACCGCTAAACGGCACAGATACACCTTGTGCGGGTGCAAACTAGATATACTGCTTATACAGTACAGATACACTGCTAAACAGTGCAGAACAGGCTCGTGTACCCGAACCCGTCTTGACCGGCACAAACTAATGCGCACGTCAGGATGCGTCCCTAGCAACGGTACTCACCAGGAAGCACGGAAACAGAAGGCCTCGGAAACCCTGGACTGGACTGGACTGGGCTCGGACTGGATTCGGACTCGACTCGCGACGTAAATACTTCGGAACTTCGGAATCTGGTGGGCCTCTGTATACCTCGGATCTTGCTCTCTCAGCTAGGCTCAGGTCGGGATCCTCCGCACTCCTCACCGCCTCGTCTGGGTGTCGATCGCAGCCTCAGTCACCTCCGTTGGCCTGAGGGAGATACAGGAAATCCTGCGGGTACGCGTAGTTGTCCGTCCGGCTGTGGCAGGGGGCTAGGCCTGCAACGCACCTCCGGCGCGTGGGGTGGGGGAGGGGTCCCTGTTCGGGCGCCAGAACTGTGGTAAAATCGATTACCTATACTTAATTTGTTATCAATAATCAATAAGAATAACTCAGAAAAATAAGAGGCAAAATCCGGGATATTGAGGTTAACTCAAAAGGGTTTTATTCCTGTAAAAGGAATCGGGTTATTGGCTCGAGCCAAGGTGGCATAACCATTCCATCACCACACAGGTTCAGGAAGGGCAGACAGACAACATATTGTTTACAGAAGTACATATATATAGTCAATGCATTACAATGTATGAGCATGTAGTAGGCGTAACAGCTGGAAAAGAAGAGATAAAACATGGAAACGTCATACAATAGGCGTTACAATAGGCGTGCATGAAGGCGTGTACTAGAAACGTCATTAATCATGAGGTCACAAAATGGGTGGATACATAAGAGAATCTTGCAATGTCAGCAGAAATTCATGGCAGAGATGCGCGCGCAGCAGATTGACGTGAATCTGACGTGTTACTGGAGGGTGAAGGGGACTTGACACTTAGCACTACAAGTGTAGACATAAGTCTGAGATGTCAGATCAACCTAATCCCAAATCATGTCTGATATCATATGTTTAAGGAACTGTAGTATCTGGAAGGGAAAAGGTCTCTCGGGCGGAGACTACTCTATACTGTCTGCGTGTATATGCAACTACGTGTCGGCATGCGGGGTGAGGGGGCATGGGCCTACCATGGCAACGGAGTCTATGAATTACTTGCACGGAGACAGAAGAACCGGGCCCTCTGCTCCTGCAGCTGGAAGGATGTTTACTTGAGCTACGAGACAGGAATGTGTTTTCGAGGAGTGGAGCAGATAATTCGAAGGTTGAATACAGTCTTGGCAGGCAGAGGTTAGGCTATGCGCCGGAGCCGCGCAAGGAGTAAGGTGGGGGCCACTGGCACAGGGGTAGCTTGGGCTGAGGCCCTCGGAGTCAGGAAGCAGGAGAAAGGCTCGAAAAAGCTCGATGGCATGATCTGGGCCTACTTCGCCAGAGCTGAAAAACGTGAAAAGTGTACCACAAAAAGACGGTGGCACAGCATACATAGGAACTGAATATACATTCCGTTCATGGCGGATCTGAAAGAGGACATGTTAAAGATGGACGCAAATGTATTTGCGTCTTCGTAGCAGACACAGGAGGGAAATCACATGCACTGCAAGCTAGTACATGGAGACGGTGGGGTACTCGCTGGGGAACACTACTCGATCAAAAATTATATTTCCTCAGAGGGATGGCTACCGGGTAGCATGGTCCACCAAGACCAGGATAAATCTGTTGCCCATGGCTGTCTTGGGGTCCAGTGGCCCCACAATGTCAATGCCCACCCGTTCAAAAGGGGGTACTGAATACAGGGAAAGGTTGGAGGGAAGCCTTTTTCTTCCTTCCACTTTCCCTACTTGGCTGGAAAGTTTGACAAGACCTACAATAAGTATCTGAACTCGTCCGCATCTGGAGCCAATACAAGTGGGGGACAAGCCTTTCAAAGGTCTTGTCCTGCCCCAGATATATAGCTAAAGGCTAAAGGCACATCATGAGCCAAACCCAGTAGGAAGGCTCTGAAGCGCTGGGGTACCATCAGCACACGGGCTGACACAGGCTCAGCAACTTCATCGCTATTCAGGAGGTCGTTCTCCCAGTACATCCAATGTGATCCAGACTGATCACTTGCTGCTTGGTTTGTGGCCTGTTGCTGCAAACCCACAAGAGAAGGGCACTTCTGCTCTGCAAAAAATTCCTCCCTGGAGGGTCCTCCTTCTTGCTACCTATGGGTCAGCTCAGGCAGGTCCCATAACTTGCTTCCATGTAGGTTCCAGGGCATCCCCCTCAAGGTCCGCCTGCTCCTGGACCATGGGAATAATGAGAGCTGCTTTCCCACACCCCCTACCTCCTCTCTTTAAGGCAGGTTCCTGGGCCATACTTTCAGGCTCAATGACCTCTTGAACACCCTTACTGGCTGCCATAGACCGAGTGGTTACACACACCCCATCAGACAGACCCAACATCTCCAAATGAGCCTTCTTCTCCACCTTAGCCCAAGGGGGGCTTTCTAAATCATTGCCCAACAAACAATCAACAGGCATGGCTGGCCTCACAGCTACTTGGAGAGTACCTGATACCCCCCTACTCGAAGGGATTCTGAGCCACCTTGCAGTGGATCTCTGTGTTGTCAGCAGCAACAACTGTGTAAAATGCATTGGGGACCACCTACTCTTCAGACACCAGGTGACACCTGACAGCTGTCACACTGGGTCTGGTGTCTCTAAGAGCCTCCACTCTATTGCCATTTATGGTCACCCACTGCATGTATGTTTTAGTGTTATCAGGCAGCAGGGCCTTAGGGACCATCTCAAAGTCTCCTAAAGATACAAGGGACATTTCTGCGGGACCCCACCTACCTTGGGCACCCAACCCCACCCCCCAGGGCTATACTCGCCATCTGATGGGGTGGTACATGGGATGGCACATACTGACCCTTTTGGGACACTGCGGATCATACCAATGGTGTCCCACTTGCTTACACTGGAAGCATGTAGCTGGCCCCCTATGAACAGGTTTACCTATCGGGGCTCTGACTTTTTCTCAGGGGAGGCTGGGAACTCTTCTCTTGGTTCCCTTGGGAATTACTTTGGGGCCCTTTCTGGAACTCCGTCTGTTTACCCTTGCCCCCCCCCCCAACTCTTGTGCTGGGGACACTGCCTACCTTTGGTGAAGTCTCCCACGTGACCCTTGTGGACCCGGGTACTGACCCAGCGGTCCCCCTCCTCAGCAAGCTTCCTAGGGTTAGTTAACTTGCTATCAATAAGGTGCTGGCGTAGCTCTGGAAAACAATTAGCAGACAAGTGCTCCCATGCAAACAAATCATAGAGCGCTTCAAAAGTATCCACTTTGTTACCCTTCACCCAACCATCCATAGCTCTGCAAAAGAAAGATACATATTCTACCCAAGTGGTTGCCTCCAGATTCTTTCAATTCCTGAACCTCTGTCTTTAGAGTTCTGGGGTCAAACCATACCTTGTCATCAGGGCTTCTTTCATGTGGGCATAAGACATCCTATCCTCACTGGGTAGGTCTAACAATGTATCCCTCCCTTCACTCACAAAGCGTCCCCACAACCCCGCTCCCCAATCCTTCTCAGGGACCAGGTGGGCCAACATTGCTGTCTCATAGGCTGAAAACCACTGCCCAATATATTCATGCTTATGGAAATCTTTGATGACATCCTTAGCGATATATACCCTGCCTTCTGAAGGCACAGATGGTGTGCTGCCACCAGAGGGATTGATTTCAAAGCCTTTTGCTTTGATCGCTAACTCCCTCAACATTCTCTCATGTTCCAATCTCATTCTATCTCTCTCCAAGGACAATCTGTTATTCTCTAGGTCCCTCTGGCCCTCCATCTTGAGCTTGGCCATCTCCATTCTGTGCACCTTATTTCTTCCCTGTCTTCTAACTCTCTGGGGACAGGTCTTTGGAAGAGATGCTACTGCCAGGCGGGGACTGTACCTCTTCCCTAGCTGGAAACACTGGTCTATCCAGCTGCCTATCTGCATCCCCAGGTGGCTCTACCACCAGCTCAGGGGCATTTCTTGCTTCTACCCAGGCCCTCAGTGCCTTTTGGTATTCATCCTTTTTGACAAGACCTGAGGTAGCAACTTTAAATTTTCTGCAGAAGTACTTGAGCTGCTTCTCATTGCAAGTTTCCACCCTCTCTTCCTCAAAATTTTGACTCAACGATGCAACAGATGCTGGTCTGCTCACGGCAGTAAGAATTGGCAGCTCCCAGAAAAAATAACAGTACAAACAAAAAAAAAGTCTACCAAAATAGTATGTGGGCTGTTGGTCTGCACTCACTAGTAGTGTACACCAATTACTGTATAGGAGTCACAAATGCAAGTCCAAATCCTCACAACTAACCACCAATGTTAGAACTGGGTTCTCTAGTTGGCAGTGGTATAAACCATTGACCAAATCGAGACTCTTACTTCTTAGTCATGGAAAGGGGTTATCCAGTAATGTAATCCCCTTTCCCTGACTTAGAAGCAAGGGTCCCTATTTAGTCAAAGGTGTATACCATTGCCAACTAGAGACCCCCAGTTCTAACAACAACCAAGTGATGTGTTGGTGTCGATCCCGCTGTCCATTTCCTTGACACAGTATTGGCAAAGTGCTGGCTCTGAAGATGATGCGCAGAGCCGAGAGGCATTGGTTCCGAAGGCAGTGCAACAGGTTTCTCCACACAGTCGAGGGGATGCGTCGATCTTTCTACACTGCAGCGGCGACGATGCATTGGTCCTGATGCATTGGTTCCTTAAGAGAATGTGCTTGTTCTGAGTATGATATTCCAATTCTGCTCTGCAACAGTGACAATGCATCGGTTCTGCTACACACAGACAGGTGATGAGTTGGTTTGTCTAAAGCAAGCACCTGGTCCACTTCCAATGGAACAGACACAGTAGCAGGGGGTAAGACTTTGATATCCCGGAGTCTCAAAAACATGAGGCAAGCCAAAAAGCCCTTGGAGATCATCATTATGGGTTCAAGCAGAATCCAGTTCTTCCTCAGCAGGTTCAGAGGGTAGCAGGCAGCAGGGCAGCACAGCAGAAAATAAGTTCTTCGAGAGCAGCAGTCAAGCAGAGTCCTTGTAGCAGCACAGCAACCCTTCTTCCTGAGAGAGTTTCTTTACAGGTCCAGAAGTGTCTGATTTGGTGTGGCCAGATACCCAGTGGTGGCTTTGAAGTAGGGGTGACTTCAAAGAAGGGTCTTTGAAGTGCACAGAGGTAATTTCTTCCTGGCCCTGGCTCCAGAGTCACTACAGGGAGTTAATCAACCCTTTGTGTGTCGACAGAAGTCTGCCTATTCATGTGTAAGTGGCAACTTCTCCCTCCCATCCTGCCCAGGATGAGTCAGCTGGATGCAGATGGGCACTCTGACACACCTAACCTTCCTTTGTGTGTGGTTGGTCAGGGGGAATGTACAATATCAGATAGAGACATCTAGCCACAGGTTCCTTATCTTAGAATTATCATCCGGGTGCCAGACTGGATCCGGAATTGTTTTTACAGCAGTACCTGTGCGGCTTGGTAGAGGACATTGAGGGACTCGTTAGCAACATTGTCCTCTGGATATGACATTGATGGAGTCCTTATAATCCCTGCCCTGACACACTGACGCATGTTTCTTCTTCTCCACGCTTACAACGCATATCCGATCTGCAATTCCTTAAGGCCGTTTTTCAGCCTACCTTGACAATTTCGTTGAATGGAACAGTGTTCCTTGGGGGTCTTTTGGACGACAAATGTCAGCCACCTACCCACTCTCTATTAGTATGTGGTGCTTAGGTGAGCACTATGACTCCAAGGAATGCGACTCATGCCAACGGTTTCGACCAAAGGCGCTGAAGGAACTTCTGATGAAACTTCTAGCGGCATGGTTGTTCTGTTCTTCCCATCAGCCTTGATCCCTTTTGCGCTCCAAGGACAGCCCACAGGTCTGACCAAGGAGCCGGTCTCATGGGCGTCACTCTCCATCGATGTCTAAAGGTAAAATAAGGAAGCGTTCAAAGTTGCGGTGTCTATTGACTTCGCGGGAGAAGGCTTGCTCCTGATCTTCGACTGAAGACTCGGTGCATGAGTCTACACCGCACCTTCCAGCCTACCCAGCAGCCAGGGCAACACTGACCCTAATGAGAAATATTACAACTCTCTCTATACTTTCTTTAAGTCTTCATCTTCCCCTGGAGCACCCTAGTGCCCCAAGGAGATGCACAAGACCATGACTTTGTCCACGCCCACAGGTTTGCCCTCTGCATCAGTCCGGTTACCGGATTCTACATCCATTTTGATGCCGGTGCACAGCCCTTTGAAGTTACCACCCTCTGCATTCGGGTCAGGTCCATCAAATCTGGCAATGGCGTTGAGGTCCGACCTACTGATTTGGATGAAGGTGCCACTCGATGCTCCACCTTCTTTCCACTCTGACGGCGCGATGTAGCCTTGTCGGCATCTGATGTAGCGTTGGTGGAGCTACCCATTTCTCAAGTCCTTCTCCCTGTTTTTTCATTTGAGGAACATGATAATGGGGGTAATGGAGAGGGTTCGGAATATTTCCAGCCCATTTCTGGTATGATTTAACCTCTCATGGAGGCTAGTTGGTTGATTGACTTGGGGGAAGCTAGTGGTTTGGAGTGTTCCCCATCCTTGGGCCTCTGTTCACCTCTTAGTTTGACTACACAGGGGGCTCTTCTCTGCCAGATATGCTCAGACGAGTTTCTGTCATTCCGGAGATTACACTTCCCTCTGGGATTGGCAACATATCCGTTACTTGGAGTCCTGTATTGGGGCCAATAAAGGGTAGAGCCGGTGTTTGCTTATAGTGAGGCTCTTTTTAATATTCTGTTGGGGGCTTAGGATAAGACCAAAACGGGACCCCTGTGCATCTCTCAGTTTCTCACAGACACCGGCCAGCTCCTGGATGTCCAACTTGTCTCTTTAGGCATCCGACTCATCCTAGTTTTGGGCTTCAGGCTGCCTTGGCCTTCCAAAATATTGATATATTTCCTGCTGTCCTCCCAGAAAGCGATGCCAGTAAATTAGATACCTATGGCAGGCATATTTTCACCTCCACTAGTTCTGCACTCCGGTCTCTCAATACTTCTTTGTCCTTAGACGCTTCTCCCATGCATTATGAGATTCGTGGAAGCGTCTGCTGCCCTCCCTTCTGGAAGAGACATGGAACGTTCTTGTCCCTTTAGTCCAGGACGGGCAATGGGCGGCTAATCTGATTATTCGCTGTGGTAAGGACACCACTGATTCAGGAGGTCAGGCTATAGGCCTCTTCAGTAGCACTCAATCGTCTGCCTGGTTACGCACCTCTGGGTTTTCCGAGGTGGCTCCGTCTATGCCGACCACGATGTCCACTCATGCTGTGTGAACTAAGAGAAAAGCTTTCTTGGAACTTTTTGGATTATTGAAGAAATACCGAGTTTTCCTGCCGCCACACACAGAGTGGTAGTGAAAAGCACGTTTGGACATTTGTGAACACAGCCTTTTTGCAGCAATTTGGTTATGTACCAGTGGCACACCACTAAAAGGAACCCAACCATACTGTTGGGGTTACTTGTGTCTTATGAAAATAGGTCTCTTTCCCACCACCCCTCCCGTCCTGATGAAGACCCGTCCTTGAGGAAATCATTCACCCTGCATAACTTTGGGTCGAAACGTCGGCGATAATTCCCCCTCGAGGCTGCACCTTTTTTCCTGCCCCCCTCTCTCCTCCCCACAAATGAGATCACGGATGAATTTTCCACCGTATTTGGGGCAGGCTCATTGTATTTACTAAGGATTTGTTAACCGTAGACCTCTCAATTAAAGACTTAATTGTGTTCCCATCACACTTTTCAGACCCTCTTGGTCCTTTCATTCACATCAGCACTTACTCTCACCACTATTCTTTGCACGCTACTTGGTAGTAACCCCTTTTTATCAGATGTACGAATTGAACTATGATGACTATTGTTTAAACGGATAATAAAATGTTGAATCTTTTTTTAGACATACTTGCGATTCATTGTGGTCTGTTGAATTAACTACAACTATATTGGGATATTGTTTTCTCTCTCTATTTCCATTTTTCCATTGCAGGATTCAATCGCATGAGGAATAAAAATAAATTAATTTGTTGTTATTAATGATAATAACCTGTATTTAGACTCAACGTCTAGGACCACCTTTTGTCTGTAACACTTGATACCCAGGTCCTTTGACTATTTTTGGGTCACCCCGTTCATAATAACGAACTACTTACATAGGACATCTTTTGTCACCACACTTCTCTTGAGACTCTAGTTCGACCTTAAATTGGTCTTTGCTTATGCATTTATTTTACCCACCTCTACTGGGTTTCGATGTGTCATGTCCGGGAAGGTAGTCTTCTCTCAAGGAGCGTTTTCTCCTTCTGAAATGGGTCTCTACCAGGCATTGTTGTTGTACTCTTGCAATGCTATTGTTCAGCATTGCAGGGATGTCGTTCTTTTTATTATGGATGTTCTCAGATATTTCCTTTCCTCTGTATAAAAGAGTGGGGTTAGATCACTTTCTGGGGCCGTGTTATGCATTGTGATTGCTTGCGCCCGGTGCAAACAATCACAATGCGCCCTCTTGTGCATTCTCTGGGGAAACAACCATTACAATGCAGTCATTAAAGTGCACTACCTTTAAAACACAGCTGTTACATCGCAACTGCCTTTACATTGCAAGCATTACAACGCATGCCATTACAAGGCATGTCATTACAATGCATGCCATTACAATGCATACCATTACAACGCATGCCATTACAACGCATTATAAGGTAAGCAATGGGAATTTTTTTGTTTTGTCGTGGGTATGGGTTTTGGGGTACATTGGGATAGAATTTTTACCCCTGCACTATCCAACACTTAACCTACTTTTGCACTTACTGGAGTGGGAATAGTATTTTTTACCCCTACACTATCCAACACTTACCCCACTGTTGCTCCAAAAGTATTATGCGTTTTAATGGTATGCGTTGTAATGGTATGCGCTGTATTGGTAGTTTCTAAAAATGCGTTGTAATGGCATGCGCTGTAAAATCATGTGCTGTAATGGTAGTTACAATTTAAAAACAACATTGTAAAGGCATGCATAGTAATTGTTTGCATTGTAATGTCATATATTAATGCGCTGCCCCGGGAACAGCTCATTCATGTGAAAACATGGAGCAGCTGGCCTGTGTTTTCACAGTGCAGGGGGAACCCGCTTGTGCTTTCAAAGGGGTTTAGAGATCCCTTGCAGGCGGGTGCAGTCAGTGACTGCACCCACATGCAAAGGGATGTCTGGGGGGTCCATGGGATCCCCTTTACTCCCTGCAGAGGGCTGCTGTCAGGAGGCGCAGTGATAGTGCACCACCTTTTAAATGGCGCACTGTCAGTGCATCTCCTGAGGGCTTCTTTGCCTCTGCGCCCTTGTCTGTAATATTTCATGGGTGCAGAGTCAAAGAAATTCCCTTATTTGCACAGGGCATGCCAGTATGCAAATGAGGAACACTCTCTGAAGGAGCGCTGGCGCTTTCAGTGCACCAGCGCTATCGGTATTATAAATGGGGACGCACAAGCGTCTGCTCCCCTTCTGTAATACCAAAGTGCCCCGGCGGCGCACAATATGGGCTCAAATGCCTGTTGCGCCCTCTGGGCACTTATTATAATATGGCCCCTGGTTTCCATGACAAGGAACTGAAGGTCTATTTCAGTGGTAGGGGCTGATGTCCTTGGTCCTTTAGTCTTGTCCAGTCATGGGTTGATTATCTTTGGCTGGGCTACATAGTATTATTGTTTCTATGAAATGTTTTCTTCCAACACGTTCTTATCCCTCTACTGTGGGTATTGTTGTCTACATGTTTCTTATGCAGGCTTCCCACAGTCCTTCTAGTGGAGAGTCGTCTTGTCTTCGCCTATAATTCTTTAGAGAGCCTGGTTGCTTTATCTTATTGTGGACCGGTTAGTCCTATTCAGTGATCTTTTTCTCAGTTCATTTTGAAGACTGGGCTCCAAGGATGGTGTTGCTTGGGTATCTAAGTCTAAGATAAGAAATCTGCAGCTAGATATCTCGATCAGATGAATAAGTTACCTTCAATAATGCCTTATCTAGAAGAGACAGGGTCTAGGCACAGAGTCCTTAATGACCCAACCATCCTCCCCACAAACTGTAAGTCCTGCTACCTATAAGATACCTGTTGTGGCATTCTGAGACCCTTCATTAGGACTTTGTAATTGTTTGACACAACGATGACTCTTTTTGGTGACACAGTTTCCATAGGCAATTTCTGTTGGTGCGAGAAATAGTCACAGAAGAAACTGACATTAGCGCGTCAGCAGAGGGCTTTGTATGGACTCCCTCAATGTTACATCCAGAGGATGACGTCGCTACTGAGTTGCTCAACGCCCTCTACTGACGCACAGAGGTACGGCTGTACAAACATTTATGGATCTAGTCTGGTGCCTGGGAATAATTGTAAAATAAGGAATCTGTGGCTAGATCCTGTCTCTACCAAATAAGGCGTTACTATAGGTAAGTAACTTTTTTGTCAAGCTTCACCCACTCCAGACATGTGTAGGAGACAGGCTCCTGGCACACAGAGATTTAAGTACAGAAATTTGTATTTCTAGAATAGTATTGTTAAATCCAATGTTACCAGTAAAAATTATATATCATTGCCATTCCAATGATAGAAAACATGACAGGGCTACTCCTTCTAAATCAGGAATTACTGCTTAAAAGTGTAATGAGGAATTGCCAATGTTAACCTATAAGATAAATAGGTAGTGAAAAAGAAATTGGAGTGTTATTTACTACCAGGACATGCAAAACCTTACAATACATAGTCAACCTCTTACTTACACAGCACTCTGCCATTTGTGCTACCTAGGGCCTACTTTAGGGGTGATTTGTGTGTAATAAAAGGGGAGTGTGAGGCTTGGCAAGGGGTTTTAAATGCCAAATCAACATGACAGTAAAAAGGCACACATGGTCGCTGCAGTGGCAGGCCTGAGCCAGTGGCAGAACTGAGCCATTTTTAAAGTGCTACTTATGTGGGTGGTACAATCAGTGCTGCAGTCCCACTAGTAGCCTTTGATTTACAGGCTCTGGGTACAGGTGATAAAGTGCTCAGAGTCCTAAGGCCAAACAAGGAACGAGCAAAAAGAGGAGGAAAGCAGGCAAAAGGTTTGGGGGAAGACCACCCTAGGGCTAATCGGTCTAACAATCAATAATAAAGGGGAGCAGTCAAACAAGTAGAAGCAGTGATCCTAAAATCAAAAATTCAGCTATAAAACTACAACTTAATTATATCGCAATAAACACATAGCAGTAGGTGATATTTACACCACCTCAGAGTGGATCAAAACGTGATTGAGTGTCCCTGTAGAGTACTGATAGGGTAAGTATTCCACACGCCACTAGGACTACAAGGTTTCAAGTTAAATTTGGAATTTCAGCATGTAACCTCAAAATCTAATTGTTCTTAGTATGCACTATTTCAGTTTATTTGTTGTATTAGGAGGAGGTGAGGAGTTATAACCCTCTCATTCCATATGGGATATTAAGAAAAAGATTGTAGAGCTCAGGCGTAACACCTAAAACTGGTTGCCTTTTGTATTTAATTGAGGATTAGTAGAAACAAGAAAATAGAAATACCACAGCTCGTTATTTGATCAACTGATTATTAGTCGCAATGTAAACAATGAACCATCATTTGCTGCAAAAGCCTTCGATAGAGCCTACTCTCCTATAGTTGTTAGTTTCAATTCCCACATTTCTTTAGGACCCGGTCTGACAGTCTGACAGCTAGTTGAGATTGTCAATGACTCGACATTGCAGGTAATGGAGACTGAATTGCCACATTGCTGGAGCGAGTGGCAAAGGGCTCCCATAAATTGATTTTAAATCCATTTCTGCCCACCAGACCTTTGCGAAGTATCACACTTCTCAAACCAGCAAAAGATTGTTTTAAATATTGCTTTTAAAATCACGTTGCTCTCACTTGACCACACACCCCCTTCCCCGATACACCACTGGCATCGTCAGATTGTTGTGGAGGGAAGGCGGGCTGGAAGTGAATACTACTTCCCCCTCACTTCAGCGAGCAGGTTAGCAGGCTAGTTGCTCTGCCCACCAGGAGTACAAGAGCTGAGCACTCCCACGTGCCGACAGACTCAACATTGCAGGTAACGGAGACTGAATTGCCACATCGCTGGAGCGAGTGGCAAAGAGCTCCCAAAGATTGATTTTAAATCCATTTCTGCCCAACAGACCTTTGTGCACTATCACGCTTCTCAAACCAGCAAAAGATTGTTTTAAATATTGCTTTTAAAATCACGCTGCTCTCACCTGACTACACACCCCCTTCCCCGGTCCACCACTGACATCGTCAGATTGTTGTGGAGGGATGGCGGGCCGGAAGTGAATACTACTTCCCCTCACTTCAGCGCTCAGGTTAGCAAGCTAGTTGCTCTGCCCACCAGGAATACAAGAGCTGAGCACTCCCACGCGCCGACAGACTCGACATTGCAAGTAACAGAGACCGAATTGCCACACCGCTGGAGCGAGTGGCAAAGAGCTCCCATAGATTGATTTTAAATCCATTTCTGCCCACCAGACTTTTGCGCACTATCACGCTTCTCAAACCAGCAAAAGATTGTTTTAAGTATTGCTTTTAAAATCACACTGCTCTCACCTGACTACACACACCCTTTCCCGGTCCATCACTGACATCGTCAGATTGTTGTGGAGGGAAGGCGGGCCGGAAGTGAATACTACTTCCTCTCACTTCAGCGCGCAGGTTAGCAGGCTAGTTGCTCTGCCCTCTAGAAAAGAACTATGCCTTTCCGTTCGCGCAGCGGACGCTCCAATGGCGCGCCGAAGGAGCGCCAACGCAAGCCCGTCTGCGCCAGAACGGGCCCAGGGCCAGGAATCTCTGCTTCTGCTGCCTCAGCCCCCTGATTTAACACCCGGCAGACTCTATTTCAACTTAGGCAGGCTACAAACACACCATGCCTCCACTCACTCTCCCGGGAGGGACTACAAAGTTACTGCTCCTACACACTTTCACCAAAGTAAATCCCACCACCGATCGAGTTCACAATCAGCATGGCCCTGCTGAATTGCATATCCCTGCCCAAACACTCCACAGAAATAAACATGCTTCTTCAGGACGCAGAACTAGATGTTCTGTTCCTGACAGAGACATGGCTATCACCAAGCTCTGAGCCGGATGTTGTGCAAGCCCTCCCTTCAGGATACCTTATCCAGCATCTCGATAGAGTAGGTGGAAAGGGTGGCGGAATTGCTATCATCCACAAAAGCCACCTCTCCTGCCGCTTACTAGATAGCCCGATCCTCGACTGTGAAAATGCCCACTTCATTATTCAACTCTCCCTCTCTATATCACTGTCGGGCATTCTCCTGTACCGCCCACCTGGAGCACAAGGGCAATTCTGTAGCTCACTGTTGGAAGCCATCATCTCTCACGCCTGCCTCTCTTCTAACTTCACATTACTAGGAGACTTAAACCTCCACTTCAATGACCCCTTGGACAAAGTGGCAGGTGACATTACACTTGACTTGGCTACCTATCAGATTAATTTGAAAAACCATCAAGCTACACACGTAAAATGCCATTTACTAGACCCTATCCTCTCAAACATCTCTAGATTAAAAACTAGTGAGCCCTTAACCATCCCATAGTCTTACCACTTCCTAGTACCATTCACCTGGCAAACCATCACCGACCCCCCCCCCCCCATGGGCCATCACCTCGCCTACCAGAACGCCCTTGGTCAAAACTAGTCCTTGATGACTGGAGACGCGAACTCGAACTAACTATCCCCACACTCGAATTAGACCCACTCTCAGCAGATAAGCACATTTCATCCTGGATTGAAAACTCTTTAGACCAAGTTCTGCCAAAAAAAAATCCTACCTTAAAAATAATAGAACCTTCAAATCCCCTTCATTTACCCCAAAACTCTGAGACTTAAAAAAACAAAGTAAAAAACGTGAAAGCACATGGAGGAAGGACTGGGCCAATAATAAAAAAAAAAGAATACAGACTAGCCATTAGGTCCTACAAAGCGAGCCTGAAAACCACCCAGGCGGCCTTCTTCGAATAAAAAATTCAAGCCTCCGCCAACTCTTCTAGGGAAACATTCTGCATTGTTAAAACACTGTTGAAAGTCTCAGACCCATCCCCCGTCACCCACCCCTCTGGTTGTAGATGCAACGAACTGGCTGAATTTTTTTCTACCAAAATAATTCTAAATATCTTGAAAACCCTCCCAGCCCCCGGCCACCCACCAGGACACCACCCCCTGACTCCCACAATCAATACCCCCCACCTAGACTCCTTCGCTCCCATCACCGTGGAGATGCTTCCCCATCTTTTAAATTCAATCAAAAGTGGTTCCCCCCTCGACCCTGCACCTTTTAACATCCTGAAACTTGTGACACCTACCATCACCTCCCCCATCACCAACTTAATAAACACCTCACTAGAACAGGGTACTGTTCACCCGAAACTGCAAAAAAAAGCCACAGTAAGAGCGCGATTAAAGAAATCTCATCTGGACCCCTTAGAGCTGGGCAACTACCGGCCCAGAAAAAATTTGTTAACCAACAGCTCTCCACCTTCCTTGAATTTAATGGCCTTCTACACTGCTCGCAAGCAGGCTTCCGGCCTGGCCAGGGCACTGATACCACCCTGCTGGCAGTTGTAGAAGAAGCGCAAACGATCCTAGACTCGGGTGGATCAGCAGCAGTGATCCTCCTAGACTTAAGCGCTGCTTTTGATACGGTGGACCACCCTATCCTTGTCCACCGTCTAAACGGCAAAGGAGTCACAGGGACAGCCCTATCCTGGCTCAAGTCATTCTTAGAAAACAGAACATTTCAGGTTTCTGAAGGCAACACTCGATCCAGAGCTATTCCACTCCAATGCGGGGTCCCTCAAGGCTCTTCCCTAAGCTCTACACTTTTCAATGTGTATATGTCCCCACTAGAGGAAATCTTAGCCCCTTTTGGCATTAAGTTGGTCACATACGCAGACGACACCCAACTTGTTGTCTCCCTTAAACAGACAGACCACTCCTCAGAAAACCTATGCTCCTGTCTCAAAGAAATCTCCAGCTGTATGAGCAGGTCTCTCCTCAAACTAAACGGAGACAAATCAGAGATCCTAGTGTTAGGCAATCAATCCAAACTTTCCCCCAAACTGATGTGGCCAACCTGCATGGGACAAGCTCCCTCACCGAAAATAAAAAGTCTGGGTGTCTGGCTTGACCAGGACCTTACTTTTCAAACCCAAGCCAGGAAAACCGCGGAAATCTGCTTTGGCCTTCTTCACGCCACACGAAAAATGGCCCCCCTCCTACCCCACCGCTCCAAAATACTCCTTATTAAGGGACTCATTCTCTCCAGACTAGATTACGGGAACGCCCTTTATCTTGGCGCCCCGAAATCAGTCACAAACAAACTCCAACTTGTCCAGAACTCGGCAGCTAGACTGTTAACATTCACAAAAAAACAGAAGCTCTGCCAAACCTGCCCTAAACTCACTACACTGGCTCCCAATCCAAGAGAGAATTAATTTCAAATCCCTCTGCATAACACATAAAATACTCCAGGATAAGGGCCCCCGATTCTGAAAACCCTGATTAAACCATACAAAGCCAACAGGAAGCTAAGATCCGATCACCCCTTATGGCTTATGTCCCAAGGATGAAGAAGGCCCGGTCAGGAGGACGCATTTTTTTGTATAATGCCCCCAAACTGTGGAACTCCCTCCCCCTGAACATGCAGAGGGAAACCAACTTATTAAAATTCCGTAAGCTCCTAAAAACCTAGCTCTTCCCCTAGGTCACATCCGTTCCCTAGCTAAATTCTTCGAGCCCAGCGCTGGGACGGCCCTGGGTAGCCTCGCGCTCTACAAATCCACTTCCAGTTCCAACTATAAAGCAAGCCTTAACCATGAGGGTGCTTGGTACAAGTGGTACCACGGTTGATAAAACATATGATAGGAACATTCATAATGTTTTCTAAAAAATTATTTATAGACTTACAAGCCTTATGAAATCTTTTTTGGGGCTTTCCATGTTCACTCCTCAGCTCCTTCTCCCTAGGGGGGAAGGGCTGAGATGCAGGCTTAATCATTTGTGTTTTTGTGGCAGGACATAGAAGATTGTTGAGCGCAATTGGATGACGTGTAAGTAGCACACAACGCTGCCTCTGGAACTACTATTGCTACTGAGTGAATTCCGGATAGCTGGACAAAAAAGTTGGCTGCCATTTGGTCCAGATTTCCATCCACATCAGTTATTATAGTAAAATGGGACTGGCAGAATAGGTGGGGGCTAGTAAACTCATGACGAGCGTACCACTTAGAGGAGCGGGATTACTCTTTTTTTTCTGCCTTACACGAACTGCATGTGCAGCTAGATGTGATATTATGTACCCCTGACATCCATGCTAAAGGAGGCCACAGTGAATATCTCACGAGAACATTATCAAATCATAATCCGTAACAGGTAAGGATACACTGGGTTCAGGAGAGACCTATGGTGCAAACCTGGCAGCTGCGGCCAGAGGCTTGGAGGACCCTGTCTTCCGTGCAGAAATTCAGATGGGTATTACTCAGTATTTTATCGAGAACGAGAGCACAGCATCGACATTGGCACTGGAATGGGACGCCTTCAAGGTGGTGGTGAGGGATCTAAGTATCGCTAAAAGGGTGGGGGTGCGGAAGATACTCTTACACGACATAGAGGCAGCGGAGCATCGCTTGCGAATAGCTGAGAAGGACCGAACAAGGAAACCCGTGTGCACAAGGGGAAATTTCGGACGCTAAGGAGGCAGTAGCTGTTCAAGTAGAGCGGTTGCGTTGCTTCGACCATAGGTCCTAATTGGCGCGAACGCATGCAGAATGGGACAAGACGAGTACACTGCTGGCATGGCTATCTAATCCGGCCCCTGAGAACCCATATTGGACATGACCTCTTCAACTGGAGCGTCGGTATATACCCAGCAGGGGATCAATGGGTTGTTTATAGATTAATACACCGAACTGTACCGGAGCAAATCACGGGTTATTGGGGATGCCGCAGGGGATTTCCTGACAGATTTAGCGCTGCTGCGGCTGTAAGAGAAGCAAGCAGACCTGCTAGGACAGGAGATCACATTAGGGGAAATAAGGAGTGCAGTCAAACATATGGCACAGTACAAAACGCCGGGTGGGGATGAGCTACCCTTAGAGTTTTACTCGGTATGCATTGACTGTATGGCCCCCAGGCTGCTGGTAGTATTTGAGGAAGTGGGGAAGGTAGAATGTTGCGGGCATCTACCCGGGAGGCGGTCATTATCCCATTACTGAAGCCTGGGAAGGAACCCTCAGATAGGACAGCCTACTGCCCTCTCTCCATGTTAACCACCGATTATAAAATACTGAGCAGGATACTTGCTACTCGGCTCCTCCCACACATGGTGAAGCTGGTCCACGGTGATCAAACGGGATTTATCCCCACCCGGAATACGTCCATTATTGTGCGACACTTACTCTGCAATTTGGGGGAGGATCATAGTCATGTGCCCTCCCCGACGGTCCTTTCGGTAGATATTGAAAAGGCTGGAATGACCATATCTGGTTTGAATTATGTGCATGCTTGGCCTGGGGGAGGCTTTTGTGGGATGGACAGAGATCCTTTATAGATCAGCGACGGTTTGAGTGAAGACGGGGACAATGGTTTCATCTTCCTGCTCCGTGGGACGGGGCACGCGGCAGGGATGCCCACTTTCTCCTTTATTATTTGCATTGGCCATCGAGCCATTGACTGCACATGCCAGGTTGGGGAGGCATTACCTCTGTATGGATTTACGCGCGGACATGCAGTATATATCGCTATATGCAGATGATTTGCTTATGTTCCTGGCCAACAAAGGGGACACTTTAAACGGGGCAATGACCCTACTTCACGCATTCAGTGCGGCTTCAGGGCTGGGGTTGAAGTGGACGAAGACCTGCATGTTCCCAGTGGTACTGTCAGAGACAGATCCCACCCTGGTGGAAGGCATTCGGTGGGAGCTTGGATGATTGCCTTATCTCGGAACCAATATCTATTATACGCCGGATGACCTGTTGGAGGGCAACATAGGAAGAGCTACGTGAGGGCTTAGGGGTAGCCTAACATTTTGAGGCATTCTGCCACTTTCGGTAGCAGGTCTGGTGGCACTCCTGAAGATGGTAGCGCTCTCCCGGTTGTTGTATTGTTTTAGGACACTTTTTTGTTTTAGGACACTTCCGATTTGGGTTCCGGGATCAATTTTTAGACAGCTCCGCGCAATGGGCTGTAATGATGTGTCCGAGGGCTAATGAGTGACTGGCGGTGCCAGACTACGAGAAATACTATCTGGCAGCCCCATTGCAGTGGCTTACTCAGGCAGTGGCTAAGGAGTTCAGGGGCCCAGATGGCCCAGAGAGACAATGGATCCTGCATCATATACTGTCCTTTACCGTACTCCAACAGTGACTGCAACTTGGGATGCTCTCTCACGAGGAATGAACGCTGAGGCTGTGTTGGAATCGGAGCCCATGTAGAGATGGAATTGCCCGCCTTTATGCTCCGCAGATTCCTTTGGGTATGTGTACCACTCTCCCGTATGGAGGGGGACTGGACCGTGTTGGCTGAGTGGGAGATTATTGGGGTACAGGTATTGGGGGATTTATATGAAGATGGTGCTCTCTTACCCTACCAGACCTTGCGGGATATGTATGGCCTCCCTCAGGGGGGTTTCTTATACTGCCCAAGTATCAGCAAAACAATGTCATTGGAGGGAAGGACTAATGGAACGGCAGACGTCTATGGCGTGCCAGTATGTAGTGATGGCAGCGGGGACCTTCAAAGCTATTACGTGTCTATATAGGCGTATGGTGGTTGAGGGAACAAAACCGTTGAGCCAATTGCAAAGGAAATGGGGGGTAGACCTCGGTAAGGAGATTCCTGAGACGACGTGGGCTCAGCTAGTCAAGAGAGAATGGAAGAGTACTCAAAATGCCAGGTATCAACTGGGTAATTTCTTTATATTACACAGGGCGTACTTAACCCCTGCTAAGATCAATAGGTATTTTAAAGTGGATACTGCTCAATACCCGCGTTGTAATCAGGAGGGGGCGGAGTTTGCCATATGATGTGGGGATTAGGAACGTACTGGGAGGAGGTAGTTGACCTGCTTTGCGAAGTTACAGAAATACCCTGCAGCATTACAATCATACGGCTCATTTGTTTACAGTCATTAAGCTATCACCCACTAGCCACATACCCCTGTGATATTCAACTATCATATAGAGGATTGCTGGCTGCTAACAATCAAAGTGAGTCACTACTATTTTAACACACAATAGCTAATCTAGCCAGCCCACTCCTCCCTGTCTCCCTGCCGACCCCCTGCCACCGGTGTGTCCAATCTACTTACAGCTGAAAAAGAATAATAGTACAAATTCCTCAGTGTTACTTATCCCATTAGCATCGGGGCTGTACCACCCAGATCTTTCTCATTCCATTTCAACAGATGCATTGTATGGGGATGTCAGGGGTTCCCCTATTGGTCTCACAGTTCACGGCATCCCCGCCTGTGCATCTAAGACCGGGCCCGACATGGGCACGTGCTTATTGCACTGGTTTCCGCATACTTCTAAAACGAAGGTCACAACAAAGTTCTTAGACTTAGGATGGCTAAGAGAGATATCACAGTACAAAAGGGGGTGGTGATGAACGGAGCATCTGAACCAATCAAACACTCACACCCAGTCAACAGATCTGGGTTAATCCATCACCGCTCTTTAGCCCACTCTGCCACCCCAGTTCAGACATGGCCATATGCAAATCAGTCTGATCCTGTGCCTCATGGGAACAGTCCAGTCTGAACTGCCAAGCCATGCCTTCCCTGGACCGGATTCAAGCTTCCTAGGACCGCTTTGTTCTCCATAAATTGGCAGGGTATGCTCAGACGTGAGTCCCTTGCTCACTTTGCCACTGGATTCAAGCAAGCCTGGCTGAAGACGGCTGTAATGCCAGAAACCGATCTTAGAAGCTTGTGTCCGGTCCAGGGAAGGCATGGCTTGGCAGTTCGGGCTGGACTGTTCCCATGAGGTACAGGGTCAGACTGATTTGCATATGGCCATGTCTGAACTGGGGTGGCAGAGTGGGCTAAAGAATTGTGATGGATTAAACCCAGATCTGTTGACTGGGTGTGAGTGTTTGATTGGTTCAGATGCTCCGTCCATCACCACCCCCTTTTGTAACGCTTTGTTCGCCATAAGTTGGCAGGGTATGCTCAGACGTGAGTCCCTTGCTCACTTTGCCACTGGATTCAAGCAAGCCTGGCTGAAGACGGCTGTAATGCCAGAAACCGGTCCTAGGAAGCTTGTTTCCGGTCCAGGGAAGGCGTGGCTTGGCAGCTCGGGCTGGACTGTTCCCATGAGGGACAGGGTCAAACTGATTTTCATATGGCCATGTCTGAACTGGGGTGGTAGAGTGGGCTAAAGGACGGTGATGGATTAAACCCAGATCTGTTGACTGGGTGTGAGTGTTTGATTGGTTCAGATGCTCCGTCCATCACCACCCACTTTGTACCGCTTTGTTCGCCATAAGTTAACAGGGTATGCTCAGACGTGAGTCCCTTGCTCACTTTGCCACTGGATTTAAGCAAGCCTGTCTGAAGACGGCTGTAATGCCAGAAACCGGTCCTAGGAAGCTTGTTTTCGGTCCAGGGAAGACGTGGCTTGGCAGTTCGGGCTGGACTGTTCCCATGAGGCACAGGGTCAGACTGATTTGCATATGGCCATGTCTGAACTGGAGTGGCAGAGTGGGCTAAAGAACGGTGATGGATTAAACCCAGATCTATTGACTGGGTGTGAGTGTTTGATTGGTCCAGATGCTCCGTCCATCACCACCCCCTTTTGTACCGCTTTGTTCGCCATAAGTTGGCAGGGTATGCGCAGACATGAGTCCCTTGCTCACTTTGCTACTGGATTCAAGCAAGTCTGGCTGAGGGGCTTGCTTGAATCCAGTTTATTGTGAAGCAGAACTTGGCTAGAATATTTTTTATTTAAAGTAACTCAGTCAACTATGGCACGTGTTGTTTGTTAGAGTTGTTTTTAAAGCAGATCTGTCTGATCTGCACATATGATCTCCCAGAATTAACATAGAATCAATAGGACAGGGTTGCATTTCAGCAAGGTACAGATATTTAAAGCTCTGTAGTTCTGAAAACCTTGCTAACTTTTTTGTCTCAGCACTGCAGATTTTGTTTTTGTTTAAAAAATGCATTCTTGTGTATGTGTTTTTACAGGTTATGTGGCTGAAGGGATGATAGCTGTTGAAATGCTAAAACAAATCTTAGGGTCTAAAGATGCATCGGAAAGAGTACAGCATAGCCCTGCTTTACAGTTGAAAATGACATGGACTTATATAAATGATGTGTCATTATTACCCTGTACATTCCAAAACCCCCAAGACTCTAGCATACCATCAGAGAGTGTGTATAAGCAATATATTATATTGGAAATGTGATAGTGATTCATTTTTGTCACAATTCCCCTGGCCGCTCATGGTCATGCCAAATCTCAGCAAAAGGTTACCCTCAAGCACAGTGTTGGCCAGAGCCTCAACGAGTCATGGAAAAGTCTCAACATCATTCAAAAGATGGATGTCTTCAGGACCTATAGACGGACTAGTACAAAGAAAGGGGTTCCACACAGGGGCAAAGCAGGTGTGTTTTACAAAATGTAGAGCCAAAAGAATCATATTCCTCCAGCATCTAGTAAGGCCCCCAAAAATATGTAAAGCAATAGTTAGGTAGGTGGTTACAATCATAAGGTTGTAAAAAGTCATTACGTTTTTGTCCTAATTTTTTGTTGTTTTTTTCCATCGTAGAGCCAACACAAAAGAGCTGTGTCCCGGAGTACCACAAAATGTTAAGCGCACCTTGAAGCCTCTAGAGGACATCACACAGATCCATCAAAATGCTCCTACATCAGCAATCAGTGAAAGATGCGTAGTCTCTGCAGGTCTTTGAAAGACATGTTACTGTAACAACTACACTGCTTTACCAGCAAAACCCACAACCAGTAGGTGAATACACATACAGGAAGGCCATTTTTAGCCAAGGGTGTAGACCTCAAATGGTGCACACTTCCAGCTGCAAATGCACAACAGCCAGGGTCATGTAAAAACTAGGAAGTTGAGCTCATGCTAAAAAAAATTTGAGTCATCTTTCCTTAAAGAAGAAGAAAAAAAACACAGTCCCGAACTTACAAACCGTCCCTTTAGAGCTATCCTTAAAAAACACAGTTACCGCACAGATGTGTCCCCATAATCCTCCTGCTGGTAAATGTTCACCGTCTGAGAGGGTGAATGTCGATGTGTGCCCCAGAGGATCTCTAAAACAGTCTATAAATATCTCACATTGCCTTTGGGACGAAGGGCTTGAAAGCTATCATCAGACTGTGAACCGATCCTTAGGGGTTGTACACCAGCCAATAATCCAGGAGGTACAAAGGTGCAAAAGAGAGGTGTTACAAGTTTGTGACAAAAAAGTTAATTCATCATGGCTAGGTCTCCGGTGCTCCCTAAAGAGCGGACATTCCAGCTTTATTAATAACTCATTCCAAAGTACCAAATAAAAAAGAAGGTACACAACATCCTTACCAAAGCGCAACAATTCTAATGAGCCAGCACGCCCAAAAAGAAGTAAGAACATTGCAGACAGAGCCTAAAAGTTACAAATACCATGATATCGAATCCTAAAATGGTACTGATGGACCCCCAAACACAACTTTAGGAGAGGGCTGCAGGTGCTCCAGATGTCTCAAGCGTTCATGGGTCAAAGCTGAGAGACCCGGATGCACCGAACACAAAGACGGTTTTGAGGTACCGGCTGTAGTGGGGGATTGTGGAGGGCATCTTCATCAAATACTTCTGAGTCCATTGAAATGGGTTCCGGTGTTCTGCCTAAAAACAGTTGGGCTGGAAAGAAACAAAAGTGGGCTAATAGCACCAAGCAGCATAGGCTTTTAATCAGTAAATGTAAAAAGCCCGAATTTGTGCTATAGGGTGGCTTTAAAAAAACTGCCTCAGAATCGCAGTCAAGGCCCCCTAAATGAATAGCCGGAGAGTTCAGCGGTGGTTGCTCCTCTTTACCACCAGCATGACCAACACATGTCTGGTGGATAGTATAGTTGGGTTACTAATGGTTCACAACACTACTGACGCTGTCGTCCTGTCTAAAGTGGTTGAAGCCCATGCTGCCCTTGAAATACCTCCCAACAGACTGGTAGGCTTTAGAGTACTCAGTCTTTTAGAGAACTATTTTGCTGTCACTGTTAAAGTTCTTTACTAACTATATTTTCACGTGCCATCTAACTTCCGATGAAAACTGGAAGTTTGAAGGCCCTTCATGCATGAACAAATTCCTTAGCACGTTCATTCAGACAAAATTTAAAGGGTATACCCTGATGGCCCATAATTCAAAAGCATATAACTCGTTCTTTTTTTTTGCAAAATATGATTTGTGGAAAGGTGCCTGTAGAACGCATCACCCATCCAAACTGATACTGCTAACGGCTGTACCTTAACATATAAGGTTCATAGATACCTTGAATTTTCTGCCCATGAACTATAGCAAACTACCAAAACCTTTGGTTTTCCAGGTCTCCAAGGTTATTTCCCCCACTTTTTAACACGTGGGCGAATGAGAATTATGAGGGTCCCGTGCTGCCGCTCGACTGCTACGCTGTTAAGTATATGATGCCCTAGGAGAGAGTTTTCCACAGTGGTATGGTGAAAACCACAAAAAAAAGTTCCATTTTCAAATTGAAAGCTTACGGTCAGTCATATGTAATGATCTTGAAAAAAAGTTTGCAATATCTTCAGAGATCTTGGTGTAAAGATGACAAAACAAGAAAAGGTTCTGAAAACCAATACCGCCAAGATGACAAAATCCATAGAGTACATCAACCCTTTTCAACACGTTATACTGGCTTCCATGTGTATGTCTATCTCCAAGCACATTTTTACAACCTGAAAGCATAGTTCTAGTGCTGTGCAACCTCTATAACAGTAAACAGTATGTTATTCCACCCCCTCTATACAGTGGCTCATGTATGTCTCTGACAAGGTAAACATCTTCATCCAACACGCTTTACTGGGTGGTGAATACCATGTGGGCCCTTATTTCCGAGATGGGTACACTATAATTAATGATGTGTCAATAACCTTTGAGTAAAACGGTTATTTTTACCATGATTGTCGCCAATGTTACAAACCTCATGAGTATTATAAGCTGTTGGGTAACAAATTTGAACACTTGTACAACTCCCATGAGTATTATAAGCTGTTGGGTACCAAATTTGAACACTTGCACTGGCTTACTCTGTTAAAGGCGCAATATGTTGAAAACTGTGGCTTTGTTCTGAGATCGCATTTGGGAGCATGAATGGCTAGATATGTTAACATCACATGCATAACTCATTCATTAAGAGCCCCCGACGCCTTTTTGGGGGGTCGAAAAATGATGTACAGTTGTACAGGGCCATGGGCAAAGGTAAGAAAATACATTACTACGATTTCATGAGTCTGTATCCATTGTGAACAAGATGAAGTTATAACCCTTAGGCCACAACGGCATCATATATAGGGACTTTAATTAAAACCATACACAAATACTTTGGGTTAGTTTCAGTTTCATAAAGCTTTATTCGGAGCATAGAAAACATGTCCATAAAAGCACACACAGTTATAAATACCGAACATTTGATCAATTTAAAAAAGAAACACATAATACATTATTATCCAGAAGGGGATGGAATAAATAATTAAAAACACATACTTTTCCTAGCACCCATTGCCTTAAGCAGGAAAGTAGCCGTAAAAAAGCAAATGTCCGGGTGGTGCAAATTAAAAAGCAGTTTCATAGAGTTGTTAATTGTTCTTACTCCAAATCTTTTCAGCATAGGCTTTAGGAAAATTTTCCGCTGTTTACCATACAATTGACACAATAAAAGAAAGTGCATAGTGCTTTTCTCAGCATTATTATCACAAGCACAGGGTCCGGATGGACGCATTTTTACATTGGGGCACACTACCAGATAATGTACTGTCCCCATCCTCATCCTGGTTAGCACAAACTGATGCGAAACTCTTGTCACCTGTGTCAAGTATGGTTGGAGTCCAATAAAGTCATTCATGCTGTTATACAGCACACCAGTAGAAAGATTCGGTTCCTCCAATGCACGCCTCTCTGCACAATAATTCAAGAAAGTGACTTTCAGATTATACTTGGAAATGTCAGAGACACAATGTCGATCATTGGACACATTAAGCCCAAAAACCTTTTGAAAATTGTCAATCGTATATTTGATCCAAGGGATCTTTAAATGGTGATCCAAAGTAAGGCAATCATCGATAATGGCTCTGTTCAGGGAGGTACCATCATTCAGCCATACCGAACGCCACAATAATAGGGGTCTTAACATAATCATATCATTCAAAAATTGAATCCCCATTTCCTTGTGAACCAAGTTGTTGGAGGTAGATTTGGGTAAACACAGAAGCCTTTTCAAAAAATTATTCTCCTCTACCTGCAGACTCCCGGCTGGTGACACACCCCATACTCCAGCCCCATAGAGGGCCGCGGAAAGACATCTGGATTGAAAAATATTTAACATGTCTTTAATACGCCTATTCCCCAACTTCTTAGCGAATACAAATACCCCATTAGCACTCCTCGTCATCTTTGTTTTAACAGCTTTATGTTCTATATCCCAGCAGCCGTTTTTCGAGAATGTAATCCCCAAGTAACAAAAGTTATCAACTTTTTGGACCAGTTCACCTTCTATGAAATAATGGGAATTAAGTTTCTTTTTAGATCGTCCTGTCCCACACTCCATAACGTAAGTTTTAGTCCTATTAATCACCAGCTTCCAACTTTTGATGAACTGTACAAATCTGTCCATCAAACGTTGAATACCTAATGGGGTCCTGGACAGCATCACGGCGTCATCCGCATAGAGTAACACAGGGATGTTAAGGTTGTTAGCTCTCGGAGCGTCTGCCACAACTGTCTGTAGAACAGAATCCACCTCAATAATGAAGAGTGTGAAGAGCAGGGGTGCTAAAACACACCCCTGCCTTATTCCCCTCCCGATCCTGAACTTATTCGTACACTCTCCGTTAGGTCCATACCGGACAATGGTGCATAATTTTTCGTACAGGCGGGCCAAGAAATGGACTATACCTTCGGGAGCTCCCATTTCAATCAGTTTGGGCCAGAGAATAGCGTGGTCTACCATATCAAAAGCGCCGCTTAGGTCAGCGAAACATAAATAAATAGACCCTTTTTTGGCCTGGGTATATTTCCCTACCAAAAGTTCTAGATTCAATCTTTGCTCAATGGTGCCGCGGCCCTTCCTAAACCCAAACTGACTGTTGGTTAAAACCCAGTTGATCTCTGCCCATTCCTCTAATCTGACTAAAAGGACCCGGCTCATAACTTTTAGGATGAGTCCAGTAAGGATATTGGCCGGTAATTTTTTGCATCGCCCCGGTCACCTTTCTTAAAGATGGGAACAATTATTGATTCTGCCCATGTTAGCGGTATCTCACAACTAACTGCTGCATTAAAAATCTTAACCAACAATGGGCCCCATATCTCCGGGGCAGTCTTTTACACATCTATAGGCACCCCATCTGGTCCCTGGGCCTTCCCTCCCTTACTAGCTCTAATGCTATCCATGACCTCTGGTATAGTGATATTTAAGGCAACAATAGGCCAACCATCTCCAGAGGAGACCGGTCCATTACCAGAGTCAAAAATAATGGAAAAATGTTGGATCCATGATTCGATGCTCACGTTTGATGTTAGCTCCGGTACCTTCTCGTCCTTAAGAAATGGGCAGTTCACAGTGGCCCAAAACAGTGTACAATTCTTCAATTCTGCTGCTTGGCTAAGATTATCCCACGCTTCCTGCTGGAGTTCGGCCTTTCTGCGCTTAAGGGTCAAGTTGTAATCCAGCCTAAGTTGGGTCACCAGACTCTTATCTCTAGGTTTAACTGCTAAGGCCTCTTTTAGGTCTTTCCTGGCAGTAGAACAGGCATGGTCAAACCACCCCCTTTTTTGTCTACTCTTGTGCCCAGCTACTCTAGTGAACTTCTTATTGATGATTGCATTAATTCTACCAAAGTGATCAATACTGTCAGCCATGATTTCTTCCTGTTCCAGGATCGCCGTAATTTCTGTCATACAACTATTGATGATAGAGTCAGATGTTATTTCGGCTTTATCCCCTTTCCACCTCAACCTGAAGCCATTGGGCCTATGGGGTTCAATATTAACAACAGTACCCAAATTGGATACAGGGGCAGATTTCCAGATCATGGCTTCAATAGGTAAGCAGTTATTGTCACTTAGCATAACATCAACCACCTTCGGTTCTGAGCACAAGGGGATTAGGTTAGAGGACATGCACATAAAATCAATGACAGTATTAGCCCCCCTCCCTTTGAAAGTCGGTAAACTTTCTCCCAAGTCATTCTTCCCGTTTTCCAAAATTTCCATGTCATGAGCTATAAGAAAGCTATTCAGAGTTTCGCCATACAGATTATGGGGAAAATGGACATCGGCATCCCCTGAACGATCGAAGACACACATAACTTCTGAGATGATAAGGGGCAAACTGAAACATTTAAAATCCCCCACAAAAATAAATTCATAAACACCATTAAAATTGTCACACTAGTACTTGGCGCATTTTCTAGGTCATTAATTACTGTGTGCCTGGTACCATCAAATATATTATTATAAAAATTAATCAAGAGAATATTTCTACCCGCTTCTTGTGCTAGCCATAGAATTTGGGAGTGAGCCCCCACTAATACATGCTTTTTCACCAAAATTGGTAACTTGACTGAAATCAAAACCAACAACCCCCCTTTTGCTCTGCCAAAGGGCGATGCCAAGGCGGGAAGTTCGTAGGATACAAAGCCATCATTACCCTTAAAATTTTTGCACCAAGTTTCCTGCAGGCAAATGATATCAAATAGGCCAATAAATTCTTTCCATCCTAAAATGTCCTCTTTGGCCGTCAAGCCTGCAACATTCCAACTGGCGATATAGCAAGTTTCACTTTTCCTACAGTGGCTAACGTTTGGCGGGCCATCACTAAATATGGACATGTTCTCATCTAAATTAAAAACCTGAGTGTTATGCCTAAAAGTATCATCATTTCCTCCAATGGACATACAATCTATAGTCACATTATTAACCAATTCATTTTCAGACATGGTTGACTCTCCATTACAATTTTTGTCAATACTCAGTATAACATCCCTCCCATTTCGAGGTCCCATCTGATGTCAGTCGTTTTGGTCCAAGAAACTCAAGGACTGGTACCTATTCTGGATTGGGACTTGGTAGACCATCCCATTAACAGACGAAAAAATGCTATCACAAGAGGGTACAAAATTGGGGGTGTGTGTTACAAATCTGTTCCCACCGGGGACAGGGTTCAGCATAGGCATAGGCAGGAATGGTCTGCCATCAGAAAAACCAGGACTAAAGGTGGACAACACAGGTCTATTTCCAATAGATGAAAAGTAAGAATTAATAGCCCCTTCCCTACAATTAGCAGAAGGCAACCTGTTAAGATGGTTATAAAAAATAGCCCAATGGTCTTGCGACGACATCAGTCTCTGACTGCGTTAATGCAGCTGCTCTGAGCAAGACCGTCGCAACATGTTGCGGGTGTTTAAAATTAATGATCACACAATCACCCCCGCAGTTTTTCCAAGTATTACCAATCCAGTTGACCCTTCTGATAGATATAATTTGATCAGAGTAGCCAACTGGATAACCGCAATGGCGGTTCAACCATGAAATCGTTTTGTTTTTTAAGGAATCCCCAGACTCCTGGGTATATATGGCCTGGGTTAAAGCCGGGACGTTAGTTAAGACCACAACATAGGGTACACACTCAGGGGGAAGGTCTACTGGTCGTCTACATATCCTTACAGGGACCCCATCAGTGCCCCCTATGGCAGCTGGTATGGCTGACACAGCTGGCACCGGCATAGTCTTATCTCTATTTGGTGCTGGTAGTGTTCTTACATCAGAGTTTAAACCTACAGGCACTATGGCTGCTGACACAACAGCTGGTACCTGCAAAGGTCGACCCGTATCATGTACTAATGGGCGAGCCAGTACAGGTGTCACCTTTGGAGGTTGTTTTCCTACATTAGTGGCAGGAGGGGCGCTATTAACGTGGCAACGCCTTCCCTTATCTTGTTTAGGTGCAGGTTGAGGGCATGTAGTATCTTTTATAGTTGGTACGGATTTATCCAAATTAGCTACATGCTCAGTCTCAGTACTTCAGCCCCCAATTCATCAATTTTAGCTAACAAAGGCTCCACAACCGACTTCAATTTATCATCAATAGTGCTCACTAGCAGATCAAATTGGTTAGTATTGATGGAAACACAATTGTCTTTAGATGGTGCCCCTTTTTCACCAATATTCTCCTTATGTGTGGTGTCCTTTTTTTTCCTGGCAGAGTGGCTTCCCCGTTTAGGAGCAGTTTTCCTACATGCTCTCATAAATTTTGTGGCCCTAGTAGACTGTTGAGGGGTGCCTTCAAGGGTCTCAGATGGGTTCAATATATCTTCCACCACAATAAGATCATCAGGGGCCTCAACATTAATACAGGTGTTATCGGTTTCAACTGCTATAATAGTATCATTGGTGTTATTAATATCCGCACTATTGGGTCCAGAGATGAAACCAAAGGGAGGTCAGCTAAATTACCCTTACCTAGCGATTTCCTTCGGTCGCTATTAATTGTAGTGACTACTTTCAGTAGGTAGTTATCCGGTAGGGTAGATGGAATAGACATGTTGGGGGTATTTCAAAAGTCACGGACAGTTATGAGGTCACAGTCAATGTTATTTAAATGAATTGCCACTAGCCCGGACAAAACGAGACTCGTACTTACAATTGAAGCCAAGGGGGGTGGCCCGTCCCATCCCTGATCGTCCCCGGACGGCCACAGACGGCCCGCCCTTGTCCCGGGCTTCTCCCGGGCTGCTCCCGTGCGCGACTCGCGGGAGCGAGGGTCGTTCCGTGCTTTAAGGCGCCTCCGGGTGCTCGTACGGCGTCACTCCCGCCGCCGGGGCACCTGGGTATTGTAGTTTGGTATCACTGGGAGCGCTGGCCGTTTCCCTCATGGCGGTGCTGGAGCCTGGACACGCTGGACACGCTGGCCGTTCACCTCACGGCTATTTGGTAAGTCCCGCCAAGGAGCTCTGGCCGCTCCGTGCTTTAAGGCGCCTCCGGGCGCTCGTACGGCATCACTCCCGTCGCTGGGGCACCTGGGTATTGTAGTTTGGTGTCACCGGGAGCGCTGGCCGTTTCCCTCACGGCGGTGCTGGAGCCTGGACACGCTGGACACGCTGGCCGTTCACCTCACGGCTATTTGGTAAGTCCCCCCAAGGAGCTCTGGCCGCTCCGTGCTTTAAGGCGCCTCCGGGCGCTCGTACGGCGTCACTCCCGCCGCCGGGGCACCTTGGTATTGTAGTTTGGTGTCACCGGGAGCGCTGGCCGTTTCCCTCACGGCGGTGTTGGAGCCTGGACACGCTGGACACACTGGCCGTTCACCTCACGGCTATTTGGTAAGTCCCCCCAAGGAGCTCTGGCCGCTCCGTGCTTTAAGGCGCCTCCGGGCGCTCGTACGGCGTCACTCCCGCCACCGGGGCACCTGGATATTGTAGTTTTGTTGTCACCGGGAGCGCTGGCCGTTTCCCTCACGGCGGTTCTAGAGCCTGGACACGCTGGACACGCTGGCCGTTCACATCACGGCTATTTGGTAAGTCCCCCCAAGGAGCTCTGGCCGCTCCGTGCTTTAAGGCGCCTCCGGGCGCTCGTACGACGTCACTCCCGCCGCCGGGGCACCTGGGTATTGTAGTTTGGTGTCACCGGGAGCGCTGGCCGTTTCCCTCACGGCGGTGCTGGAGCCTGGACACGCTGGACACGCTGGCCGTTCACCTCACGGTTGTTCGGCTTTAGCAAAGGGTGTCACGGGCTCCGCAGATTTAAGGGGGGGTCAGTCCTGAGCTATGAAGGGTTGTGCAGCTCTTCCTTGCGTGTCACGGCCACTTTTCATGTCCATTTAGAAGCAAGGCACTTACTCTGTTAAAGGCGCAATATGTTGAAAACTGTGGCTTTGTTCTGAGATCCCATTTGGGAGCATGAATGGCTAGATATGTTAACATCACATGCATAACTCATTCATTGAGAGCCCCCCGACGCCTTTTTGGGGGGTCGAAAAATGATGTACAGTTGTACAGGGCCATGGGCAAAGGTAAGAAAATACATTACTACGATTTCATGAGTCTGTATCCATTGTGAACAAGATGAAGTTATAACCCTTAGGCCACCCCGGCATCATACATAGGGACTTTAATTAAAACCATACACAAATACTTTGGGTTAGTTAAATGTCAAGTCTACCTGCCCCGGAGGCTTTACTTCCCTGTACTACCATCAGAGTTGATGGTAAGCTAATGTACCACCTCTGTTGAACATGCCCGAAAGTAAAGAAACTACTGAGTGCAGACACACTGATGAGCAAAGGATGTTTACTGGGACCTCGTGTAGCATTAGGGTGCAGGTGGCCCTAGAGAAAGGATACCAATTTGGAAGAATACACTAAATTTGGCACTTTGAGAAAACTACAACCCAACTCTTTTCTGAGTATACTACCCTATTTCTCACAGACAAGCAGGAGGCATCAAGGTTTCCAGAATGGTGCATTAACGAGGTCCCAAAGCAAAAATACATTGATGATAAGTACATTCACAAGAGTATATGCTTGAGACCCGAGGTCACCCCCACCAGATGGCAGTTAGCCAAGCTGTGCCTCAATTCCTCATGGGAAAATTCTTACAGCATACAAAATTGTCAAATACAACCATCATCACAGATCCTGACAAACTCTTTATATATCTTTTTATGCCGTGTTACGAGGTGTCCTGCTTTGATTTTATGGATGACCAAAAGGCAGATCTGTCTTGCAAATACATAAAGGATTACCCCACGAGTTGTAACAATATAAACATCTTCATCGTCTGTTTCACCACCGCTAGCGCTTGTTTAGAGCTTTACAATATGGGTGATAAACTTCAGGAATGGTGTCTGTATCATGATACTGGCTCTGTTATATTTGTGAGCAAATTAGGGGATGAAGATCACCAACTCGGCGATTATCTAGCTGATTTGACCAGCCAGCTAGAAAATGACGAGTACATAGTCCACTTCATGCTATCCAGGCCCAAATCATATTCTTACAGACCTTCTAACAATGCTGTTAGTCAGGGGCGGATTGGCAAGGCGGGTATTCGGGCATCGGCCAAAGGGCCGGTGTATCAGTGCCCTCTGTGGACTGGTTTTTTCTCCCCTTTCCCAGTCCACAGAGGGTGGACTAGGAAAGGGGAGAAAAAAAAACGGCCCACAGAGGTCACTGAGACAGAGACAGAGAAATGAAAGCAGCCTCGCTGTGCGGCCGTACAGCGATTATCAGCTGTGGCCTCTCCTTCACCCCCTGCCCTCCCAAGCAATCACGCAGAGGCTGGGCTGGGGAGGGGTGATTGTTTGCAGGGTGTTGCTCAGTTCTATGAGCCATTTTCACCCCGGCCCCCCTGGGGCCCACGCAGCCCAGAAACAGTGCTTGTCTTAACAGCCTTCACATTCAGGGCTTAGTGGGCGAGGAAGAATTGGTCTCGCTTTGAGGGCCAGGTGATGTTTGGAACTCGCACCCTTCACCTCAGCCTCCCCCTGGCTACCTGGCTACCTTGGATGACCCAGCATCTGCGTTTGTGCTCCCCTGCCAGGACATTGCCCTGAGGCCTGGAGGGCTGATTAATTGCAGGGGCCTTACCTATGTTCATGTGCTCCTGAGCTGAAGGTCTGGGGAGGGCTAAGTTGGTTCGTTATAGCAGGGGCTTTCCTGCTTTTCAGGGGCTCCTGCGCTGGAGGGCTCGAATAATTTTGTGACAGAAAGGGGCCTTGCTGTTTTTTTAGTTGATCAGCATGTAGGCCATTGTCAACGTGGCCCTGTGTCCTGCGCAAGAACAGTATCCTCCCACTTTCATTCCTTGTCTGTGCAAATGTTTTTTTGTGAATGGGCACGCCCCTTGAATGTGGGCCACGCCCCTTAAATATGGGCCACGCCTCATGAATGTGGGCCACTTTTTTTGTCAGTGCCCGGGCCAAATTGTGATCCCAATCCGACCCTGCTGTTAGTATGAAAGTCAAAGGAATCACCTTAAGTGCAAACAACAGCATCAAAATCAATTTTGACAGTCTAAAGGATCAGGTGACCAAATACTCTACCTCGATCGACTGTGAAAATATAAAAACAATCGTTGTAAAACAACCTAGCATAGTTCGGTCGAAAAAGCGGTGGTAAATTACAAACCAGCATTGTATAAATCCTTATGCGTCGTGTTTGATAAAAGGATACTGACCGAAGACTACAAAACAATACCATGCTGTAATTGAAGGTGCATTAGAGTCTTGCAAACCCGACTATGTTTACAGTACCCTTTCTCCTGCATTTTAGCCGGCCCCTCAAATTGCAGCAAAATCTATTTTATAAAGAAGCTATAAGAAAATTCCCCCAAACCCTTAAAAATATTGTTTGGCTTTATTCGTGATGCCAAGATCTTTATACTGAATAATCCAGACGCTTCCCCAACATCAAATGTATAGAAGGCATACCATATAATCTCAATGACGATGTATTATTACCTACAGGCCTTGTAAACATGGTGTTTGTACACAACCTTGTGAGTGAAGGTGGCGGTCACCCTGAGATAGAGAAAGTTTTTACTTAATATTCACAACATCGCAATCTAAGCATATGTTACATCATTCAGAACCTAGGGTAAGAGCAGTCGATCTAAAGCTTTCAACGCCTCATGCTTGAATTTATATAAAAACTCCTGAGACAAACATCAAATATCTGTTAGTGCTAAACAGATTTTCCCTGGAAACACACAGTTTTTCTTGGAAGCCTTTAACAACGCTACCAAGAATCCCCACGGTTACTTGCTGGTAGACTTACAACCCAATACTCTAGAAGACTACAGACTGTGTGCTGGTATTTTCCCACCTGATCTCCCCGTCGCTTACACACTTAAAACCAAGCCCAACGCATATAAAAAGAATTGTTAAAGAGACTCCTGTAACATTTACACTCTAGAACTTACAATACCCTGTATGGACCATGCTGGCGTGTCTACGCTGTAATCTAGCCCTCCTAAATTGCTAGTGACAGCTAGCACTCAGCAAAGAAAGACCATCCTTTGTGCGAATTCAGATGATTTAGTCACTGCCATTTCAGAAATCTGCCTTAACACCCTAGAAGGTAATGTCCCTATATCAGCTTGAGTTCGTGTTTTGAAGAGCAAGCGCCATCTTAGCAAGAAGCTCAGTAATAAAAGGGCTTCTGTCATTTCTAAGAGGAAACTGGTAAAGCAGTTGGGAGGTTGTATAGGTACTTTGTTGAGCATAGCTATACCGCTCATTACCAGGCTCCTAAATGGGTACTGATGGATCATGCCCAGAAAATGTACTTGGTACTACAAAACCAGCTGGAAAAGTAGGGGACGTCTATGGGTATTGCCTGTGAAATCCGGAAAAATGAGACACAGTTCCTGGATGCCGAGATTAAAGACATTGTGAACTGTTATGATTTAAAAGCTTACGACAAAGCAGGTCTTTACTACAGCGCTCTTCAAAACTTCTAAAATATTACAGCCAGTTGAATGCTGAAAGAAACAGGCTGACTCTATTTTCCCCTGACTCTGAACAGCCTCCACCTCCCCCTTCAACGCCTCAAGAGCCACAACCATCCTCAGACAGCATTGTTGAAGAGCCTTTAAAAAATATAAGACAAAGGTACAGATAGGGTGCGCAAATTTTGCTAAAGAAAATGTCAGCTTCATAAGACCTTTCCTCGTGGAATGAGAGAGGCAAATATCTCTACAAAGGTCAACTGGATGTTGGATCTCACATGCACGACCTAGTCAAAGGTCATACGCACCCCAAAACACTATTACTCCAGAAAGCGCCTAGAGGTTGGGAAATGTGTCTGTGAGCCTCTGCGAAATTCGACATTCCTTCAACAATCGTGGGTAATGCTGTACAAAGGCGGCTGCTTGAAAGTGTGAAAGATGCAACTTACATCCCACCAAGTACTTCAACACCTGATGTTTTTAACCCCCTCCCAAAAATGCCAGCATCCCCTTTCTTTTCCCTGGCTATCCCCATTTTGGAGCACCCTGACGCTGCCTCTGGAATCTAAAAAAAAGACATTGTCCAAAATGAACACCTGGTTAAATGTCTGATGTTTCTTCCAACCTTTAAACCTATGTATATGTATGCCTGTGTTTGTGTGTCTAGTTTTGCCATAGTTAACATTTTGATGTTTTACTTCTTTCATTTCTTGTGTAAGTTTATCAGTGTGATGCCTGGACTTCCAAAAAAACTGTTTTGTAAAACCTTTAAAATTTTGAAACTGTTTCTGTCATCTTTTAAAAACATTTTAAATGTGTGTCCTTGCGTCAGAATAAATATACTGAGTCTGCATTCAAGTTTTAATTCATTTATTTTGGAGATTCACCATTACACATAAGAGGTGCCACACAACCTTACACTTTTAACACATTACATATTCTGTTGTAACAGCGCTTGCTGTTGACCTAGAGTTTTCTTTCACATATTTCATTACAATACTATCATTGTTAACTAGGTTGTTCAAATATAGATTTAAGACATTTGGAAATGTCATACCCTCATACATTTTACTAATAAAATAAAAACAATGCTCCCCGCATGTGACGGGTAAAGGATCCTGTACCTGTATTTTGTTATACTTTACCCTTGCAGCAGATTTTCCTACATACTCGAATATAGGTTTTGTCTAACTCCTATGCTCCTGGAACACTGTTGTACTATCAAACACTGTAACCATGTTTTATCTAAAAACAGGGCTACCCAGTGTGTTCCTTCCATGTTGTGCAAATCTGTGTTGAAGGCGAGTAGGCGGGGTCCTTTGGACCCTATTTAACCAGGTAAAGTATTACTTGGAAAAATACCCAAAAACAGTTTCTCAACATATATATGAAATCCCAAATCTGAACAGTGTCCTTTTTACAGTATTTTAAATATAGTCAAACAAAATCTGCTGGGTGTGGTTAATCTGAATGGCATGGTTGTCGAATACAGAGAATACAACTATGTTCACATTTGTAGCCAAAGGCTGACTAAAACATCTTTCTGCTTTTAGATTATGATTTTTGATTAAGCTTCAGTGGTCGCCGTCTCCCATGTCAGGGGTCAGATTTAAAGCGAACAGCATGTAGCTTGTCCCATATCATTATCTTGATGTGACAACTTCACATTTATACAGGTGCTTCCCTGTTATTGAAACCAGTCCCAGATCTGATTACAATAGCATCTCCAAAGCTAGATGTGTACAGTTTAGCAAGAATCACGGCCTCCTTGTGGAACAGTGCCGCATAGTTGATGTTGTAGTGTTTGAAATTGCAAGGGTTTGAGGTATAAACACTGCCAAAAGCTGTGTTGTCGACAAAACATGTGATAATAGGTTTCGGTAGTTGCTCCAAAATAGAATTTGCTGCTTGGTTATTCTGAAATAGGCTGGGATGTTGAATATTTTCAGAGCTATTCTTTCAATAGCATACTTTGTGTTCGATAGCTGTAAGTTTCGGTATGAGCCAGTCTGACAGTTGGGTACACTTTCATTCTCTTTACAAACTAGTGGATAATATGACCAGTTTATACTGTTCCGCATCCCTGCTAATGAGACCAAATGAGCCCTTGTTGCAGTTTAGTTTGATCTTAATACCATTGATGGGCAGTTTATTTTAGAAAAATGGGTCTGAATCAATACGTCTGAGTAGGTCAAACTGTCTACCACCAGCGGGAAAGGTTGCTCTTTTTACAAAAGTTTGATTGTCATCGTCCAGTTCCTTGTCTTCAAAATGTGCGTTAGTATCCTTGTAGAAGAGTCCTGCTGAAAATTCGGTGTCCAGGGCGTCATGGCAGTAATTGAGCATACTCTCAATGTAGGATCTGTAGGCATACATGTTATCACTTGGCACTGTCCGCTTTTACGATTTTACAAACAAGATACAGCAGAGTATTGTTGAGATCCAGATGCATGTCCACGGACCCTGACACAAAAGATTCTATCGGCGCCAATGGCATCAAAGCTGCTAGAGGAGATACTTCCATGAAAAAACTGTTTTCAATACTGATCTGAGCAGGTTTTAGAGAAATCAAGTCTAACTCTGATTTTGGCACACTCTCCCAAAGCCCAATGTATGAAGACCATGTTTTTCTTTGGTTTAAAAAAATATATATATTTACGGTAGCGGTTGTTCTCTTGTTCCCTGCCGCCTTACAGATCTTTTTTGTGAGCGCTTTTTGAAAAGCGCCTCCTTATCTTATAGGGAGCCGGCAGATCACAACACTGCGAAGACCTTTGCTTCCTTTTAATACTTGTACTTGGCCTATACACCAGTCCCACTCCTTTGTGGGGTTGCTTGTTCATGCGTTCGTCAACAGCTGAAGTCACATATCCCACCACATCCTGAGCAATATTTGAGGCTGCCACTTTAATGTGGGGTTTTGCAATTTCATAGCCTCTTCTCAAGAAAGGCATAGCTCTTCTTAACAAACTACGGAAAAAACTTCAAACTCCCACATCGTAACTAACAGGGGCCCCTTGCAAGAATGGTGGCCCTCCATCTCCGGCCTGGTGTCTGTAATAGTCCCTGTACAGAGCGAGGTTGCTGTATGTTTTTATGATCACTATGATGACTTCTTAATATTTGATGTCACGTTGCAGTCTTAAATGAAGCTTTTCTGAATTTAAAGGACACCGGCTAAGACTGATTGTCAAAGATCCTGACCGTCAAAGTGTCAAAATGGTTTTTAGAAATTGCTATGTAGTCAGGTTTGATATATTTAATATTAATCATGGTGTTATTTTGCCCCTTCACCTGGTCCCATCGTTTCGATGCTGGTTATAGATTTGTTGATGGCCTCGACAACCGCCGCAGCGCTGAAGTAATAGCCGTGAGTAAAGTCTGCGTGGATGCTCAAAGGGTGGTAATCACGCTTTATAGCATTGTAAATGTATTCCATGTTTAGGGCTTCATTCCAGTCCCCTTTTAGGTCCACAGGTTTAGCCTCAGGTACAAATATGGTGACAATCACATAGAGATGCTGCAACATGCACCTCCAGACAACACATGGCATCAGACTTCACGCAAAACATACAGTATAAATAGAAATGTGATTGTCATGGAAAATGTCCTTTGAGGCGTTGGATGGCAAGGTAATACAAAATGATTTTGTCTCCATATTGTCGCCTTCAGAGAGCCCTTTGTACTAACATACCCTGCAGAGAGCTGCCCAGACCCCAACTTTAAAATTTCTCAGCCCATCCACTCCATTCGGCAAAGGCCTGTCTGTCAGCACCACTACCTTTCAATTTTAGAATCATTTCAACCCTGTACCCTCTGTGTGGATCATTCGGTATTTTTTGTAACTCTTCATTGTAAAGGGCACCCAACACCTTCTCGCCACCATATTCCTTTAGGCTGTAAATATATATACCTTCTTTAAGCTCCAACTCTCCACTATGAATATTTCTTCACTAAAAGTTAGCTGGTTGCCCTATGTAAAGACCCTTTTCAACTTTGAAACCCTAGTACACTCCCTTTCTTTTAAAAGAGGCTTCTTTACCTTGGCTGCAAAGTGGCCCCTCCACACAGCTAAGAAATTATTGGTTTTTACCTCAATGGGAGACGTTTTGATGTTTCTGTGATAGGTTGCATTATAAGCATCTATAAACGCCTGTAACGCATCCACATATCGGTAGGTCCTCCCCAGACGGCCAGGACGCCGGCCAGGAGTACCGACGGTTAGAGCGGTGCTTCATTTCTCCCTGAGCCTCTGCCAGGTGGGGTGAGGCCAGCCTGCCTTACAGATTTAGTGACGTGCACAGACTGTAAGGGCACCCGAAGCATTCAGGTGACTGTGTGCACTTGTTTATGTTTTCTTGGGTGTTAGTTCTACATTTTGATTCACATTCTTATCTTGGTGCAGTAGTTTTATTGTAAATCTGGTCCTGATGAAAGCAAGGACGGAATAGTCCCCATATTGCTGAAACTAGTCGACCACATGACCACACTTACCATAGGCTGTCTTCATAAATAGTCAGCTTAAGGTTGCACTGTTTTTAACATTGGTATGGCAAGCACACCTGGAATAAACTTTTGTTAAGTGCTTTTTCAAAACCAATTTTAAACACACTTTTTCTTGGTTTCTTTTCTTTCACACTTTTTCTGCACTGCACACCCCAGTCCCACTTTACTGGCCACTCACCAACATCGAGTGGTATACCACACTGTCGTCTCTAACACTGACGGAGGGTACCCCCTACCACCGGGTTGACCTCCCAGTAGAGCATTAATAACCTCTGACGGGTGGCACGGACAAAATCCCAAATGATGAAGGGCGGATCCGAATGGTGACTGATGGGTATTTTTCCTCATCCTTGGAGAGCTCTCTGTGACACAATCTGTGTGAAATTGTGGGTTCTCGGTTGGTCTTCTTTACTTTTGGGCGTTTTCATTTAAGACCCTCTGGTACCTTTGTTGTTTATTAGTTCTTCTGGGGATAGTACCCAGAGCTTGGTCTTTAAACTTCCCCTAGGTCCTCCCCCACCGTTTTGTTCTGTTGACTATTAAATATCTCCACATATTAGATTTTAAAGTTCTGTTAAAACACTCTAGAAGAGTAGCTTTTAACTCTCTGTGTGTTACAAAATGATGATCAGCGTGCTGTTTTAATAATTTCTGAAGCAAATTGTTTAAAAATGATTTTCTTGCATCTCTTTGCAGTTTTTGAGGGGTTTAATCTTTCCTGAAGATGGCTTTAAAGGCCTTGATGACGCTAACACAACTTTTTTCGCTTAGCACTTCTGCAAAGGCATGCTTGGACAATGCATCTATTACTGTTAATATATATGGTCAGTCTCCTCTTAAAACACCTCTGGGCTTGCTTGTGGAATGAACACACCTCTTCTGCAGATCATCAGCACTCTATTTACTGGCTCCTTTTCAACAAGAGCCCTTCTAAGCAGATCTTCGGCTCTTCCAAAGCTTCTGACCCCACTTGCCTTGTAATAAAGCTTCCTTAACCCTTCCCCAACATGTTATTGCCCCCGCATCCCATGAAATGAAAGAAAATAGTTTTGTGTAAGGGCATTTTATTGAAAATAAAAAATGTTAACCACACATAAACAGGGCATACTTTACAGTCTTGTCGATGTTGTTGGACAGTTTGCTGACTTTTTACTGCATATATAAACATGACACATGCTACATACATTACTAGTGGCCCGGCAGATAAGATGGTGATTAATCAATGAGAAATTAATGTGTAGTTGAGCGGTGCAGCCAGCAACAAAACGTAAGTGATGTATTGGATCGGGAGCCAATTGGAAGACAGTAAAGAAGAGCAACAGTGGAATCCGCCTATGAGAACTAGCAGGTTAGACTTCAGTCCTTTTAGTGAATACTAGAAGGCTTTCAGACAGCGCACACTGCCAGTGTCACCCTAAAAATGAAACCACCTTCTAAAGCTTTGTGTAGTGTCAAATTTAGCATGGGGTGTAATCTTCCTCCGTATGGTTCTGATAGCTTGAGTCAAGTCGCCAGCTCATCTACCAAGAAATCAAGCTCAATATTATCACTAATTCTAACAGTTATGTTAGCAGCGCAGACACCCACTACAGTGCTCAAGACGTCAGATGCTTTGAATACTTTTAGAGAGAATTTTCCTAGTGTAACTCGGCCCCAGTATCTCCCTGCAGGGTACACAAAAGAATATAGTGCATCAAATACAGGATCAATTGGACACTGGCCAGCTTTATCTTTGAGCATTCATTCTCTACACTCTACACTTTACCTTGATAGAAACATGCGGGGACAAAACAGACAAAGCAGCCCCAGATTCCAGAACCCTTAGATCTTTTAGAAATATACAAAACAATGATTCTGTGCACCAGAATATTGACCCCTATTCAAATTTTCAAACTGTGCATTCTGGGGAGACATTATCTATTACCGATCTACTAAGTACACCAGACACGTTCAGCAACAAGAGATCGACAGATGCCCAAATGGAGTGTGTTTCTGTGTGTATAAGGACTTTGGGTGGGTGGAACACTGCGCGAATCCTCAGGCAGAAATAGGCACGACGAGCTGCTCTGGGTTGATTTTGCTGCCGCTCAATTAGAAAATTTGCTGTAGAAGCAACCCTCTGACCCGACCGCCCGTTAAAAAAAAATCACAGGAAGTCCTGCTAGTGATCATAATTCACGTTAGGAGAGGCCAAGTCTTACTCAGCTTAGAGCCTCTCAGGAGAAGAAATTCCACCACGTAGTGATTGCTAAATTTCGGCCTGTTGTGTTTTATCTAGGACTGTAGTTAAATATTTCATATTTAATAATAAGCCACTGCAAACCGAATGCGGCAAGGTAACTTCCTTAGACTCCTAGAAAGCACAACGAGTTCTTACAACATGCCAAACCTCCAGCAACCTGGGAATTCCCCATGCTTTTGTTTTGATTTGTCTTAGAACTCCGGCAAGCACTGAAAGAACGGTCAGTTCTTAGTGACATCTTTAATTGAGGTCTTATGTCCAACCTTACGTCAAACATGGCATGTTCCAGGTATTTATATACCAACGTTTGCCTTAAGCAACACACGGTGGTGTGGAGCAGAGCGGCTATCTACTTATCCGAAGCCCAGCTGATGCGAGTGCCGAAGGAAGCCGTCCCTCCCATCTGGCGCACTGAGAAAGACGCTGTCTTTTTCTCCTGCCGAGAAAATCCAGCTCCGGTGTTTCCAGTCACCCTCGCGGGGTACTGGGAGATCGAGTCCTGAGAGCGAGATACAAGACCTCCTCCATTCTAGAAACCAAGGTACGGAGCTGATTAGATCCTTAGAGAATTGGGTCCGATACTTGGCAAAAACTAACTTAACTTAAACTGCAGCCCATCTACTCCTTCCCACGTACTAGGCTTAGGTTAGGTACACCGGGGTAGGCGTATTTAGAAGCACCAGTTGCGTACGTTTAGTCAAGCTTTTATCTTTGTATGTAACTGTATATATTTTATACCTTTTAAGTATCATATGGCTCAGAAACATATCAATGCTTTTACAGTATTATTTCATAATACTCCTTTTACTGTACGCACTTTACTTTATAACAAGTATTGCAATCATAGCAATTAATTTCTCTTGCATGAGAAAGAAGACTGTTCAATAAATAGCACCTTTTATTGAAAACACCCTGCCCTCTGGTGAAACTAAGTATGCACAACCGACTGAGTGAAATAGCTATCTATTGTTTTCACACGACTCTGGAGATATACTCCTTATTCTGAGGGAGCAAAGTTGTCATGTTTATGCGGTTGTCAGAAGCTGAATCCCTTCTTGTCTAATCAGGGAAAGTCACTCCTCCCTGTTCATTCGAGAAAGTTTCTAGTGACCTCTGAGCTAGCTGGCAAACCTAAATTAAGTCTAACATATTCAATAGAGACCTGGTTGACCTCAGTCCTATGTCTAAACTATCGTTTATGTTATTCCAATGCGCAGAGCCTATTGGGAAAATAGGAACTACACTACATGGCGCCCAACGTTTGGTAAGGCGATAATCTAATGCAAGATACTAGAGTAGTCGTGCTTTTTCACACAGACTCTTTATCCCGTAAAAACTACAATAGACGTCTGGAGTGGGTGAAAGGTTGATATCCGCTGGAACTTAGTAGGATGAGAATCATATGTATTAGTTTACGGTATAATCAACGTTGAAGGATACAGTGTTCCAAAATATTGTGCACCTAATCTTTTGTTTCCTCAAAAACTTGCTCTGCAAGACACTTTTTCATGAAATAATGTCGCTTAAATGCGACAACAACGTAACCGGTGAAGCCGCAGTAAATGTGAATCAACCGGGTGCACACCTAACAGGGTTGAATGAAGACGACCATGATGCAGTAATCATCCCGGCCAACATAAGAAAAACCATAACTATAAAACTTATAGAAAATGGAGTAACATTGAGAGGTGGTACGGTTGTATTTGTGGTAGAGGCACATGAGTTACGGCAGACAGAGGTATTCTATTCCTGGATAACCTTTCCAGCAGCAAATGCTGTAACACATGAGTTCCACTTCTACAAAGTAGCGGAATCTCCAGAGGAATACTCTCCTTTTGAGGAAGTTGAAATTCCACTAACATACCAAGAGCACCTGCTCTTGTTTAATGGCACCCTAAATCATCAAAATCACATTACCAGGCTAGGTCCATTAGGTAGACCAGGAGCCACATGGCCGGTTCTAGCCGGCTACACACCAAATCACAACATTGATAAAATGTCTAATGAAGAACTCTTAGTTAAAATAAAAGACTTAACAAAAGCCTATAGGGATTTAGTTCAATTAACATTGGGTGGTAAACCAGTAAAACCCCAACTAATGGAAAATCCTGAAAAAAACTATATTAATAATAATCTCAATTCTCAAAAGAAGAACTGGGAGGGTAACAAACAAACCACTCCCAGAGAAAAACAATTTCAGGCCAGAGGAAGGTCTCCCCAACTGAGAAATAGATCTCCAGAGAGGGGGGCAAGTCTCCCCAAAGGGAGCCCTCTGAGAAAAGATATAACCTTAGAAATAGAGACAATCTGAGAAAACCTGACAGATAACAAGATATTGATACACGTTCCTCTCGATCTTTTCAAACTTCCTCAAAGAAATCGGAAAGAAGAGGACGGTCAGAACACAAGGAAGAACACGTCAAGCCCAAAGACAAAGAACCTGCTCATCAAAATAAAAAATCACAATTTCCCAGAAAGAAGGTAGCAAGTATTAAAATAAAACATGCCTAGAATCCTGAGGACACAACTGAAGAACAGAGAGTGGGCCCAGACAATGCTAGACAGCGCAGCAGATGTAAACATAGCTCGCAAGATCCTGATGAATCTTCTGGAGACAGTGGATACGAATTAATACATTCAAGTAGAAACTGCAGACACCCGAGTGAGTGTGCCCCATAAACTATACGAAATACCATTACGTATAGAGGGAGATAAAACTAGGAAACTAAAAGGTCTCTTTTGAGAGAACCTATCTAAAGGCTATGACATCCTTCTAGCAGAAAAAGACTGGCCACCAGAGTTTGTCAGGGAGTGCCCACATGTCGAAGAAATGATTATGCCTGCCTTATCAAATCACATTCCCATACATAAAAAATACACACTTGCTAGAAAATGGGCAGTGGCCCAAGCCCCAGCATTATATAAAAATCATGTAGGATGGGATGAGGACTCTCCTCATCATAAAATCCAGTTAAAAAATCAACCTACTGCACAAAGGCAGTATCCGGTTAAACAAGAAGCTAAAAAACAAGTAAAAGAAATTTTAGATCAACTTGAATATCAGGGGGTGATTGAAACATGCACCTCACAAATGAACAAATCTTTGTTTCCTGTCTCCAAGCCTGACGATTCATATTGTCTAGTCTTGGACTACAGACATCTAAACCCCTGCTGTAAAACTTTTGCTGTCCAAAACTTACACAGTGCAGCACTAATGAATAACATTGTGCGCCAAAAATATAAAACTACATTAGATATCTCTAATGGATTCTTCTGTCAAAACATTGCACCTGAAAGCAGGGATTTGACCGCGTTCTCAATAATGGGGTCGCAAAAACAATTTTGTGGTCTCCCACAGGGATTCAAGAACAGCCCAGGATTATTTTCAGCAAGGGTAACAGAGTTACTACAAATTTATGATGATGAAGCATTATCTTATGTAGACGACAACTATCTTACAGATGATGACCTGGAGACTCACTTGAAAAGAGTGAACACCATAATACTTGGGTTCTCTTCTGAAGGGTACAAATTTAATTCAAACAATTCAAGAATTGCCCATTTAACTGTCCTATTTTTAGGATACAAATTATCAAGTGAAGGCAAAAGCCTGGCAGATAATTTCTTAGAGAAGTGTGCTGTACTACAAGCTCCAAAAACGCTGAAAAACCTGCAATCAATACTGGGATTCCTGAATTTCGGAAGAACATACATTCGAAATTATGCAGGTAGGGTTAAACCTCTCTACGAACTAATAAAACCTGATTTTAAATCAATTAATTGGACTCAAGAACACACAGAGATATTAAGATCATTACAGACAGATATGTTAACTAAAACAAAACTGCAAACATGCGCAAATGAACGCAACCTTGTCATCCGAGTCATCTCAGGCAGATGCGGATTCACATACCTGACCTCTAATGAGGGAGAAACGGTACCAATAGCCTACAAATGACATTTGTACACACAAGCAGAAATGAAATTCAGTTCAACAGAAAAAATTCAGACTGCAGTTCAAACTTCTGTAGCAAAAGAAAGATCCCTAGCGCAAGGCAAAAGGATATCTGTGCTAACAGCAGAATCAGCCATGGAAGCATTAACAAGCCCACACAATCTAAATTCTGTGGCATTAGATCCAGAATGGATGCAATGGGAAAATTCTCTTACTGCAGAAGATGTGAAACACTATTTTGATCAGAAAATGAAAAAACTAGGAAATCTAGAATACGAACATGAATATCCTCTACCAATAGAAATTCTGCCTCTAGAACAATACACCTGTGTTATTTATTTGCAAACTTATTTATTTGCAAACTTATACCGCGCTGGGAATCGACTCCCTGGGGAGTATCTCCGCGCCATTGGCAACATCAGAAAGCAAATAGCCCTGTCATGTGTTATTAATATTCAACAATATCAATAGTTAAACAAGAACGTTTTTAACTTTTTCCTAAAGGGAAAATGTTCCCTGCATGCTCTGATTTCCAATGGAAGTTCGTTCCAAAGTTTCGGGCCTGCCACTGACAGAGCGCTTCCACCTTGTCGTGTTTTCCAAAATCTAGGGACACATAATAGTTCATGGTCTCCAGATCTCAGGGTTCTTGCGGGAATATATGGGATGAATTTCTTATTTAAATCCTCCGGGCCTCTACCAGACAGGCACTTGTGGATAGTGCAGCAAGTTTTAAACAGCACTCTTTGTTTTATGGTGAGCCAGTGGAGTTTTTTGAGAAGCGGCTTTGAAGGAGTCCTGGCCGGGGCATTGAGAACAAGGCGGGCAGCCGTGTTCTGCACGACTTGAAGTCTGGCGATGACCCCTTCGTTGGCGGCTAGCAGCAAACCGTTACAGTAGTCCAGTCTACTCAGCACGAGCAACTGAACTAAAGTTTTCCTGGTGGAATCAGGTAGCAAGGGGAACACCCTTCGGAGAAGTCCAATAACATGGAAACAGGAGCCAACTACATGAGTAGCATGATGTTTTAGGGTGAGCTCCTGATCCAGTTTGACTCCCAGGTCTTTCACTACCATTTTTGGCTCAGGGACGGGGCCAAGATCACAAGGCCACCAGTCCGGAGTCCACAGTCGTTTGGCTTCCCCAAAGAGCATCACCTCCGTCTTGGAGACGTTGCACTGAAGGAGGTTTGCTGCCATCCAGTGTGCTACTTCTTTCATCCCTTGGGCAAAGGAGTGGCGCACTTCAGGAGTCATGATTTTAAACGGAAAGAGGAGTTGTGTATCGTCTGCATACGATACAGGGATAAACCCGTGGGATCTCATGATGTTAGCTAGGGGTGCCAGATAGATGTTAAATAACGTTGGGCTCAAGCAGGAGCCCTGTGGCACCCCCTTTGAGATCTCCACCTCCTCTGACTGGTAGGGGCCCAGTATTACTCTCTGAGTGCGTTTGCTGAAGAAACTCCTTAGCCATGCCTGCGCCTTGCTACGCAGACAGATTTGCACAACACTACGTTGTGGAGAAACAGATTTACAGTGCTGCGTGCTCGATTGTTAAGGGTCGCTGGCACAAAGGGAAATTTAAACTTTTGGTAACTAAAACTCAAGTACTCGGAGACTGTACAGCTCAGCGAGCTGAACTACAGGCTTTTAAGATGGCACTTGAAAATAGCGAACGAGAATTGCCAACACTAATAGTGTGCGATTCCTATTACTGTGTCCAGTCTTACAACGAATACTTACAGAACTGGGTTCAAAACAATTACAAAGATGCAAAAGGTGGCACAATCAAGCATAAAATACTTTGGGAACAGGTAGTTCTTTTATAAAAAGAACTACAAAAGACTCATGTGATTCATACACTGAGTCATCAACGTGATGGCGTTCACGTTGCAGGGAATTCATTGGATGACAAAGCCACAGCGGCGGCTGCTCACTCGGCTTCCGTAGTTACAAAAAAGCGTACAAAAAACAAATAGATGGCGAAACGCTACTTGCTGTAAAAGCCTCAATGGAAGGCAATTATGCGGCGTTACCTCTAAACTATCCACTCGGTAATACATACATAATTGATGCGAACTCCGTTCCGTTTGCTCAAATCCCTGGAGTGGGGGATAGAGTAATTCCAAACACATACCGGAGAGTCTTCTTGATACAAGAAGCACACATGGGATTGGGTCTGAGGCACCAAGAGATCCTGAAATCTCTAATGGAATTACAATCACAATACTGGTGGCCACGGATGAGCGTAGAACTTTATAAATTTGCAATGAATTGTGAGGACTGCAACAGAGATCGCAGTTGTGAACCGGACCAGACACCAGCCCAAACCCCACTATTAGACAGCATCAGGCTATCTATGCGCAGACGTCCGAACTGACAAGTGCGGTCCCACAAAGATTAAGACAGGATTCATTTGGATGTGGCCCCAGCACTCGGCTGATGCCAGAACTGTTATAAAAGATTTGCGAGTCTTTATCGGCACATACGCAGTCGGCATGCTACATTCTGACTAGGGTCCTGCGTTTAGCTCACGGGCTTACAAGGAGGCCATGGCCAGCATGGGCATTGCATTGCGGTACTCTTCTCCCTTCCATCCTGAGGGAAATGCGGTTGTGGAAAGAAAAAAACGGGACATAAAGCAATCTATAGCAGCGAGGGTATTAGGTTCGGGTGATGGGTGGGTCAAACATCTAACAAACAAGTGTCCAACGTAGTCTTAATAATATGCCAAGAAATTCTCTAGGAGGTGTCAGCCCGTATGAACTTTTATTTGGAACTAGAATGCTTATTCAGGACTTAGATCGTCAATCTTCAGTGGTGCAAAAAAAAGCTTTTGATATCAAAGATCGTTTGGCTGTTTTACAGGACTTAAATGAAACAAGAAAAAGTCTGAGTAACGAAAAATTAAAGCCAGCTAGCACTGAAGAAAAACCACCTACTTCAGCTAGACCTGTCTGGATTCCAAAGATTGGGGATCTGGTCAGAGAAAAGATCACGGTAAAGAAGGAATTTGGGCCTTCTTACAGAAAAGCAGTACCTGTCTTAGCTGTAGACGGAACAAGATCAGTAGTGCTACCGCCTCTTGCTGGTAAAAAGGAGAACCGAGTTGTATCAATCGACCTGGTGAAACCACAACCATGTGGCCAATAATAAGTAGTAGGCCCAGTGGACTCCCAAGAAATAGTAGAAGACCAAATCTTGCTACAATCCAAGAGGTTCAAACTGAGAGACTAATCACATTTGATAAACCATCAGTGAATAAAAAGGACTATGTAACAAAGCCATGGAACTTGTGCCTCTTGATACTTAAATTGCTACAGTTCAACAAGAAACACCAGTTTACAACGATGTAGCTTCAGACTATACAAATGTAACAAAAGACAATGCAAAGATCAATGGAAATCCGGAAGCAATACCACCAATTGACAGAACTGCATCTGGCTATTTTATCAACTTTAATGATTTTTCCGATGATCCAAGTGAACATGGAGACGAGCCAGCAACAAAAACTTTCAAAATGAAAATTACAGAACTTTTTCATCAACTCAAAGAAACATATCTAACTCCTCAATGGATTAAATTGTGGATTATGTTAGGCGTACTTTTCCTCTTTCTGTGACTCATCTTGGTTTTAAGTTTGGGTAGATTTATTGATGGAAAATATAGTACAATGGACACAGCAAGTCAGAACATCAACTTAGTCCTGAAACCACACAGATACTCACACATCCAAAAAAGAGAAATGTCATCAGTGAACATCACAGCCATCCCTGTACCTGGTGGTATAGCATGGGACAAAACTGATTATGAAATTTATGGCCCGGTTGAGCTCTTGAAATTGCCACACCAATTTAAGATTTCATTGAGTGACTTTGTGACACCAAGTTCTTTCTCTGATGATTGGGAATTTGAAAATATCAATAATATGATGTCAGATTTAGAAATGTCAGCAAAATTTACTGCACATGATTATTTACAGGGTTCGTCGAATTATGAGGAAATGTACTGTTTTTCCCCCTACGGGCATTATTATCTGCATAAATCCGCAAATCCTAGAAATACTTTCATTTATAATCAATGGGAACATTGTCCAACCCCGCCAAAAGGCAGCTCAAAGACATTTTTTGAAAAATTCCCATACTTCTCGGGGTTTAATGTCACTGATCCGGAAACATTCTATTTTAAAATGTTAAATGAGACAGGGGTGAAAAATATCTTGACAAACACTAAACTGATTTATTCGGAAAAATTTTATGAAAAAATGTCTATATTTGGTTTTGAATATTGGAAAAATAACATTGAGACATAAACCATTTGGGGAACAAAAGAATGGCAGGTACAAGGTGTAAAAGCATTGTTCAGAGCCTGCATGATACCAGAACAAATAATGTTCCTAAATGGCACAGTTCAGCAAACAACCTGTCTTGGTTTAGCCAAGATAAAGGATTTTAAAAACCCGTCTATACCAAAGCCAATACCTGATGGAAACACCACTGTAGATGAGGGATGAGACGTGGCCTATATTTTAAAACAAAACAGAACACTTCCTGATTGGAAAAAATTGTTAATCTGGCCCACAGACACTAATAACTGTCGTGATAGATTCCTGAACAAAATACAGGCGTTCAAAGAAAACAGGCCAGACCCAAGATATTCCCAAAGACAACATCCAGGGAAAATCGCAACATACAGTGTGGGAAAGCTATGCCTCGAATGGCTACAGAAATCCACCCTTCCAGAAATTAAGCAACACTTAACTTCACTTAAAGAAGGTGCTGACTTGCGAGATTTCATACTGGGACCTCGCAAACAGCGTCAGAAACGTTTCATATACGCCAGTATATATGCAGCATACAATGAAGCTTGGAAATTAAATCAAATTGAAACTGCTGAAAAAATACGAGAAATTGATCGTATTAATTTGGAAATAGCAGTTTCTGTAGTGGACAATGAGTTAACGACTCTGTCCTCCAGAATCTATTCACTGGATAGCATTGTATCATCTGCTATTGATATAATAGAACAGGATATGATAATGTTACAACATGGTCATTACCAGTTGCGTTCTATTGTACAGCTAGGCTGGACGTTACAAAACCTGCATTCAGGTTACGTGCCTTGGTGTCTAATCAACATAACGTCATTATTTTCTATCTTTAACCTTACTGACAGACAAATCTCGTTGGCACAGAAAGGATTAGACTATACGGTGCTAAGCATTGAAAAACTTGAGAGATTACCATTGACAATGTCAGAAAGGCCTGTCATTGAATGGATAATACATGGCACCATTACAATCCTGATAACGACTTTTCAGTTTTAATACTGCCAAGAGTATATACCAGCAGGCCTGTATGAAAGGTTGGGTAAAGGGTACATCAAATCAACCTGGAATTTACCATTTACACACAGGTGTTGGAGTGGGGGAAGAAAGAGGTATTTCTTAGTGGTAGTAACTGCAAAACATCACTGAGCGGTACACTTCTATGCGAAGGTATAAACCTGCATGGACCTTGCAAGGGTTCATCAAATAACCTTTCATGTCACCTGCACGGAACCCCGTCTACACAGATAGAGCCATTTTTCAGACATCTTTCCAACGGTAGCTACGTTATATTAAGTGATCGCAGCTGTTGTGGCATGGTGCCAGGGAAACCCTATCTCGTGAGCGTCACTTCCAGGGTCATTTGTTGTATGCAAGTATTGTATCCAAAAAGCAATCCAGACATGGAGGCGGAAATTTGGCCTTCTGTGAATATCTCTTCTATTCGAATTGATACTTTAAGCAGAATGAAGTCTATTCTTTTACAGACAACTGTGCCTTTATCCTCGTCCAAAGAGACGTTCAACCTGCAAGCTGCAAGGACAGCAGCAGAGATACATACCCTTTTATCAACAAACTGCCCCGTGCATTTCGTAGAAATGTTAAGCCAAATTTTAAACATGTCAGATACCAGTGGCATCACACATGTATTTAAGACAATTTTTTCGGGACTATTAATACCCTTTGAGACAGTCCTGGGCATCTTCCCAAATTTTGTGCACTCTCTTTTCGGTGGCCTGCCACTTATTTTTGGACTCGTGGCAGGAATTTTATTTTTGCTCCTTCTGATCCGATATGGCAAGCCAAGTCGCAAACAAAACTCAGGCTTTGATGGAAGAAATGATCCTAGCAATACGATACCGAGACCGTATCACTAAGGTCCTCGGATTGGCCCGTCTAAGAGATCTGAATACAACCTGGTTTCTTTCATTCAGACCAATCTGGCAATATTGCATCTTACCTGTGCTTCGATGTCTGCTATGCGGAGAAGAATGCGTGTTGGACGTTTGTCTTACACTACCATCAATAGTACCAATGGATATCGGCGCTTTGCTTTGTCCAGTAACGACTCATGCAACATGTTGTCCCCAGCGGCTACCAATTCTGATGACGGCATTCGTTGAGACTTCACCATTATGAATAGGTGGCGGTGAAGTACGAGATGAAAGCAGCAGCACACAGGTACAACCTTCTGTGAACGTTGCTGATCTAAACACCGATGATGGCAATGCATCGCATAAATGCACTATTTCTGATTTTTCAGCATTGGCACAACTTTCACCTACTGTTGTAGACACATTTTTTGCTGGTCTAGCTGAGGTAATGTTCCCTCCTAACAACGAGAATAACAATTAAAATAGAGAGCACACAGCGTTCCCTGTACTCTGAATTCGGCCTTCAACTTATAAAAAAACATCACTGCTGAAAAGACTTGGAACTATTTTTCTCGTCCTGAAAAGAAAATTATTTTTTTCTCTCTCCAAGAACTTCCAAAATATTTACCCTTTTTTGGCACAAGGTACTCTGCTTAAAGTAGAACTATTCTTAGAGAACAGAGCTTCTATTTCTAGAGACTCTAGAGACAATATTTTGAATCAAGCCTCCAGCATACTTACAATCTTGTATAAATATGTGATTAAATGGTCTCGGCCTTCTCTTCTGTATAAAGAGCCATTTCATAAATGTAATTTTTGCAATTCATTCAGCTGATATTTATGTTTGAATTATCTGAATGATACCACTGCTTGAATGCGTACAGTATAAAACTCATTTTCGTGTATCTATACCGTTTCAAATGCTTTTAAAATATTTTGGAGTGGGATGGAGAAACACATGCATACCTATATGTTTATATATTGCTTAGTATTTAGTAATGATGGACATTATACATGGGGTGGGTGTTGTGTTTTATCTAGGACCCTAGTTAAACATGTCATATTTAATAATAAGCCACTGCAAACCGAATGCGGCAAGGCAACTTCCTTAGACTCCTAGAAAGCACAACGAGTTCTTACAACATACCAAACCTCCAGCAACCTGGGAATTCCCCGTGCTTTTGTTTCGATTTGTCTTAGAATTCCGGTAACCACTGCAAGAACGGTCAGTTCTTAGTGGCATCTTTAATTGACGTCTTATGTCCAACCTTACGTCAAACACAGCACCTTCCAGGTATAAATATACCAACGTTTGCCTTAAGCAACACACGGTGGTGTGGAGCAGAGCGGCTATCTACTTATCCGAAGCCCAGCTGATGCGAGTGCCGAAGGAAGCCGTCCCTCCCATCTGACGCACTGGGAAAGATGCTGTCTTTTTCTCCTGCTGAGAAAATCCAGCTCCAGTGTTTCCAGTCACCCTCGCGGGGAACTGGGAGGTCGAGTCCTGAGAGCGAGATACAAGACCTCCTCCATTCTAGAAACTAAGGTACGGAGCTGATTAGATCCTTAGAGAATTCTTGGGTCCGATACTTGGCAAAAACGAACTTAACTTAAACTGCAGCCCATCTACTCCTTCCCAAGTACTAGGCTTAGGTTAGGTACACCGGGGTAGGCGTATTTAGAAGCACCAGTTGCGTACGTTTAGTCAAGCTTTTATCTTTGTATGTAACTGTATATATTTTATACCTTTTAAGTATCATATGGCTCAGAGACATATCAATGCTTTTACAGTATTATTTCATAATACTCCTTTTACTGTACGCACTTTACTTTATAACAAGTATTGCAATCATAGCAATTCATTTCTCTTGCATGAGAAAGAAGACTGTTCAATAAATAACACCTTTTTTTATTGAAAACGCCCTTCTCTCTATTTCTCTGCACTCTGGTGAAACTAAGTATGCACAACCGACTGAGTGAAATAGCTATCTATTGTTTTCAAACAACTCTGGAGATACACTCCTTATTCTGGGGAAGCAAAGTTGTCATGTTTATGCGGTTGTCAGAAGCTGAATCCCTTCTTGTCTATTCAGGGAAGTTCACTCCTCCGTGTTCATTCCAGAACGTTTCTAGTGACCTCTGAATTAGCTGGCAAACCTAAATAAGTCTAACATATTCAATAGAGACCCAGTCGACCTAAGTCCTACGTCTAAACTATCGTTTATGTTATTCCAATGTGCAGAGCCTATTGGGAAAATAGGAACTACACAACAGACCAAAACTCCGCCTTACAAAAGTAATGCGGGGTTGCCAAATGTTGCCATTCCGCAAGCAAAATGAAGCTTTCCCCACCGGACAATATATATTTTTTAACGCAAACTTTATTGCATTTTATCATAGTACGATACAGTACGATATTGCTAATTTGAGGTCAAGACATTATACATCATAGGAAAAAGCACAGCAAAAAGGCTCAGTATGATGGTATTTGCAGGAAGCATGTCATACTATGCATTGTAAGAGAAGCAAACAGTTTGAACAGTACCCCCCTTCTTCGCCCTAATGAACTGACTGTATCACCAACTGAAGAGGTCATTTGGGTGTGGCAGCATGTAAAACATGTATAAAAGTCTGCAAGGACTGTGTATAGGGTAGCTGACATGTTGATAATTTCACTGTAGGGAAGTGAGAACGAGCCCTCTTGCCCCACGTGTCAAGGTCACAAAGGGAAAATTAAATGGGTGGGGGGTGGGGGGGTCCAGGAGAGGAAGTGACGCTCCTGAGCATCTAACAGAAGGAAGTGTGTTTAGCCTTTTCTATCTTGTGCCAGATCTTGTGTTTTAAATACCTCCACTAGTTCATCCAAGTCAAGTGAAATGGATTTCCCACAGAGGCCCCTATACTCCTCCTGTCGCAGAGCTTCGCTTTCGACGAGCCCCCATTGAGCTACTTCTCTCGCCATTGATCTACCTGTGGATCCTTCAGGGTTTCAGGTGTCTCGTTAGAAGCCTCTTCACCAGCAGCAACACCGAATCCGCAAAATGTATGATTACCTTGGAACACCTGGGCCAGGGTTGAAGACCCAGAAGACATTGAACTGGTGTATTCCATTGATCTACGCTGGTTAGTTCCAACAGTGCTGTTGAAATACCTGCCCTATAGATGGATGGATTGGGGACAAATCCATGCCATATGTAGGAGCTCAGCATCTAAAACTTTAAACCGGGACATGTGGAAGAGGCAGTATAGAGTATTGTGATAATTTTGTGTGGTGTTAGATGTATTCTATGTAAATATAGAGAATGGAATGAATTTGAATCTCAAATCACATGAGACTTTCTTGGGGTATTCCAGTAAACTGGCCCATTCTCCATCCAATATTTCTCGATTTAAGTCAGTCTCTCATTTGGTTTTCCCATGGTATGCAGTGCCTGAAGCAGCTTGTGCATGACAGGCTCCTTCCCCTCTGGTGCCCAAAGCTGCCGTACATAACGGAGTGTGCTCGCATGTTAAAAAAAAGAGCCTCTGGGAGCCCATCTGTGTGTACAGAATCAGCATGTGACAGCAATGTCCTGTCCTGGAACTAGGAGCCCACCATCAGTTCCCTTTCCTGTTCCCAAGGACCAAATCTGTATGTTGTTAACGTGCCTGAGGATGTAGGAAGAACGTGTAGTGGTATACACACGTGGACGCACCAATCTATGAATTTGACCCTGGTCTATCAGCTCCGCTGTGTAGCCTATCTCCAACAGGTTGTGCACGGCCAGCCAATAATACAACCATTGCAACTGGGTCACGAGACAGTAGGCCTTAAAGTCAGGGGCCCTCATGCCAAACCCTCTGTTGGAAGCTGTTACTTATTGAGTCCGGCATCCAGGCCCCCAGACGAGCTCCACCAGCATTGCATTTACCAACCTGAACACCCACGCTAGCAGCACTATCAGGAGAGTCACAAAATAATACAGGAGAGGGGCAACATAACCTTCTTTTCTAAGGCTAGACGTCCTGCTACGGACAAGGGCAAAGTTGTCTAGAAAGCTACCCGTGGTTTAAGCAAGTTAATCACTTGCATACGTCTGTCCTCCAGTAAGTTCCGTGTCTCGTGATATATACGAATTCCAAGATAGCAGAATGTTTGAGGCGCCACTAGGAGACTTGTAATGAACAAACCTCAGGGTAGGGACCATATAGTTGATAGTAAACAGAAAGGCACATGATTTGTCAACATTTACTTTTAGACCATAAAGCTTTCCAAGAGTGGTCAGCAATTGAGCTAGTCCCGTTCAGTGGTCCTTAAGGTAAAGCATCATATCACCTGCACATAAAGAAATGGAGTGGATCGTACAATCCACAGAAATCCCCAAATCTCCGGACTCGTTGCGCTATGGGTTCAATTGCCAGTACAAATAGAAGCAGCGACAAGGGGCATCCCTGCTCAGTCCCACACAGCACCTGATATGTGTCTGGGATGTGAGGCCCTGTCCTAGCCCTGGCTGGAGGCCCCGTATACAAGAGGTTAACCCAGCGTATATCGGCCTGGGGTATTCCGTAGTGAGCTAATGCTGCTGAAATAAAGTCCCACCTTAAGGCTTTAAAGGCGTTTAGCGATTACACAATGAACCAGCAAATGGATATTGTCCCCGAACAGTATTCATTAGGCAGAATAAACGACAAATAGTTGGGAAGGTATTGCGCCGAGGAACAAAACCACATTTGTCCGCATGTAACAGCCGTGGGAGCAGGGGAAGTAGACTGCGCGCAATGATCTTACTCAATATCTTGCATTCGGTGTTTAATAGTCATAGCAGTCTCTATGAGGGTAGACCTGTGGCTGGTTTTCTGTGTTTCAGCAGGGAGGTTACCCTAGATTCTCTGGTGCATGGTGGCAGTCAGCAAGCCTTCCTCCAAGGAGGAACTGTATAGCTTTTCTAACTTTGGCACCAATCATGTTGTGTATGTAGAATAAAACTCAATTGGCACCCCGTCTTAGCAAACTCTTTAACAACCCCAGGTACCTCGCCTACTGAAACTGATATCCACTTGGACGTGTGGTGGGTTCAGATATGGGGAGGGATAAAGTAAAGAAGCGAATACATTCGGATGAGTATAATGACCTTTACAAAAGGTTTATACGGAAATGTTGCTGAAATGCTGTTATTGATATGAGTTTGCAGTGATCATTTTCATAATGCAGTAACTGCTGAGATCAGACTAGTTTGGAATGCCCTTAAAGCTACATTATGAAATAAGATAATCATAAACATTATAGGAGCAATTAGGAAGCAGCGTGGAAAATGTGCTGAACTTCGGTCCAATTTAGAGCAAGCAAAACTACTTTTTCAGCAAACAAAAAGTCCAGTAGACGAAAATGGGAAGTAGTATAGTTATTACATTTTCAAAAGGACCAGTTTCAGTTACCATCTATTTGCCAAAAATGTTGTAGAGAGGGAGAATATGTGGGAAAAATGCTTACCTTGTCTATCAAAACAAAACATTGTCAAAATAAGAAACAAACATTATGAATTCTGGATACAAATCTTATTGTCGCTGAACCAAACGTTATACGTTATGAATCAAATATTGGTAGAGCAATTTAAGTACCCATTTGGTGAAAGTAATGGCAGCAACAAAACATATGATATCTACAATGCCTACCCCTATCTAAAGTATTTGATACTAAAGGCTATTGACTCATCCACTCTGTTGGACTTAGCCCTATCTACTGGGTCTACTTTTGCCGACACCCCTCCTGTTATATGAAATTAATTTCTGTTGGCATTAGGACTCTGCACTTTATCTGAAAGAGATCATTAGTTATAGATTCCATACCTTAGAATTACCCCCAGGCGTCAGACTGGATCCGGAGAATTTATTTCTGTAGCAGTACGTCTGCTCGTTGGTAGGTGGCATCAGTTGATTCCGCATCCGTCGTCGTGGTCGCCGGGATGACGTCACTGTGCCTACTTAGACTCCACCCCTGTGCGCTGATGTAAGTTCTTTCTTTTTCCGTGCCAGATAGCGCAGATCCGGGTAGAAGCTTGCCCCTAAGTCATTTTGTGACTAAACTTTTTTTTACTTTCGTCGACCTCTTTTTTGAGTCATTCGACTCCTGGTAGCATGAGGGATGTCCCATCATCGGACCGGCTTTAAGCCTTGTGACTCCTGTCACAAATGGAAGTGCGTCACGGATCCGAACCTCATGTGCCTCATATGTCTGGGGCGCGAACACGACCCAAAGTCATACTACGGCTGCTGGGCCATGAATTTGGGATCTTTGCAGTAGCATTCCAGAAAGCTCTTGGAGACCCGGCAGTCCCTCCGCATCGTTCGAGATCCCAGTCAAGAGGAAGATCTCGGGACCGGTCACGGAGCCACCGCCACTCGTCATCGAAGTCTTCACACCCCTCAGGAAGTCGAAGCCTTCTCCACTTCCGTCGGCCGACGCAACGTGGGACCCGGAGCATCGTTGCTCTCAGGCCCCATCTTTGGAGACCACTTCTGGGACGGCCCCGCGCCCTCCCTTTCCCGCAGCTGGAGTGTCCCCTGCCTAGCTTTAAGCTTTTTACAAAGCGCTCAATAGCAATTTTGGGCAGCCTGATTCAACCAGTACGCCTGGATCCGGATTGGCCCCGGTCGGCCTCACTGTACCTTTCCCAGCATCGATTCCTGTGATGATGCTTACGACGTCGGTTGCGCCTCCAACAGGCGACTCCCGCCACAACCCCGACTTGGACACTGTGCACGACCGATGTCACTCGATATCTGTACCGGAGGATACTTTTGTACCACTGTTCATTGATGGCATTCCGTATCGCACTGAGTGGTTGCCATAGGAAGACTGGGAGGGGTCTGTAGACCTTTTAGCTGACCAGCTTGATGAGCCGGTCAGGCAAGAGTAATTGAGTCATGCCAGTGGTTTGGAAACCTTCCCGGACCTTGGCATGCTCTCCCGCCCCTACCCTGGCTATGGAGGATGGAGCTTCGTATGTAGTGGTGTTGCGGAGGGCGGTTGAGCCATGGGCCTGGAGCTTCCTACGGTGGCAGTTAGAACTAACCTCCTGACAGAGGTACTTCAATGGTCAGCAGCCTCTTCAGAACCCCTGCTACCTTTTAATGAAGCCTTCAGTGACGTCCTTATGGGCACTTGATCCAAGACCAGCACAGGGGCTCCTCTGGACAGGATGATTTCCCGACGCCACCGCCTTGCCCCGAATGACCCACTTTTTCTCTCCCAACACCCTACCCCCGAGAGCTTGGCGCTCCAAGCCATGTCTTCTAAGGGATCATTCCCTACTGCCCCCCAGATAGCTAATTGAAGAAGCTAGACCACCTTTTTTTTCTTTAGACTTATAAAGCGCAAAACTTAGCCCAAGGGCGTCACGGCACTGGATGCAAGCATCAGAAGACGGAGAGAAGAAGAAACATGCTCAAACTGAAGAATCATTGAAAAGCCAGGACTTTAAGGCCTTGCAATATAGTGGAAGAGAGACCAGACTAGAAATTTCTACAGGAAGGGAATTCCACAGTTTTGGCGCAGCACTGGACAAAGCCACCCCATTTAACCTTCTTAAATCTGGAAACTGTGAGCAAATTTGTGTCCGAAGACCAAAGGGATCTGGTAGGAGCATAATGCTGGACAATCAACTTGATGCCCTCGGAGCCAGAGTCATAAAAGGCTTCATGCGTCAGGCATAAGATCTTGAACATGATACTACAGCCCATCGGCAGCCAGTGCAGAAGCGTGATCGAGGCCGTAACTGAATGATGTCTAGAAAGATTCAATACCAGCCTGACCGCGGCATTCTGCACCATCTGTAGCCGGTGAATAAGACCTTTATTAATGCCCAAAAAGGGCATTACAATAGTCCAATCTGGACGTTACTAGGGCCATGATGGCCTGTTTGCGTGCTTCAAAAGAAAGGTAGTGGGAAATCTTGCTGAAAATCCTGATGATACTGAAACAGGTGGAGACGGACCTGTTTACCTGAAGATCCAGGGAGAGGGCATTGTCCACGATCACCCCTATGTTCTTCCCATGAGAAACTGGGCAGGGGCAGACTCCCAACGAAGCTTGCCACCAGTCACTGGACCAGATTTCCTGGTTGCTCCTAAAAATGAAGACCTCGGTCTTCTCTCCATTCAGCTTCAGAAAGTTTTCTACCATCCAAATGGAAACTGCCTCCATACAACTCCTACAATTGAACGCAGAATCTTTTACAGTGTGCTTTATGGAGACCATTATTTGGGTGTTGTCCGCATAGACAACACCTCCAGCCCAAAAGATCTCACAACTTCTGCTAGCGGGCCCCATAGATATTAAAGAGTGTAGGGCTCAAGGAAGACCCCTGGGGGACACCACACTGCAAAGATTTAGGGGCTGAAAAGAACTGGCCCAGCTTCACCCTCTGCTCTCCTTCACTAAGGAAGGAGGCAAGGAGACTCAGAGCAGTACCCCTGACACCTATCTCTCCAATGCGAGCGACCAGCCTATGAGGAGACAGAGTGTCAAAGGCTGCGGTGAAATCCAAAAGTACCTGAAGAGTGGTGTGGCCAGCATCAACCTGAGTCCGGATGTTGTTAAAAACTGTTGTCTGTGCTGTCTCCGTACTATGGAATCTCCTGCAACCATGCTGAGAACCATCCAGGAGATGGTGTCTTTTAGGTAAGTGCTAAGATGGAGATTTAGATAAGCCTCCAAAATCTTGGCAGGAACGGGAAGCAAAGAGATCGGTCGAACATTTTTCAGTTTGCCAGGATCTAAAGAGGGTTTCTTCAATAGTGGTTTCACCACCGCTATCTTCCACAGCGAGGGATAGACTCCCTCCAAAATGGCAGCGTTCATAACTGCAGTAAACGGGGGGATCACAATCTCCCAGTAGGTTTTCAACACCTTAAGAGGATAGGGATCTAGAGGGGAGCCTGAGTTGACACAGTCACCTCCAATGACATCAGGGGAGGTAAGGAGCCCGGGCGTCTCCCCCAAAGGCAGGATCTCACCAGAAGGAATAGAGGTTAGCATTCCAGACCTAATCTGGAGTTCGCTGTTTCCAACAGAGAATAAATATCGGAAATTTTGGCTTGAACAAAAAAAGGAATTTTATCACAGAGTTCCTGCGAAGCCTCTGAGGGATCAGATACCTGCGGGCAAATGAGAGAATTCATGATCTTAAAGAGATCCCTAGAAGATTTCAGGGAAGCGGTAACCCTGGAAAAGTATAATCTCTTTTCTTCTATAATGGCCGCTTTATAGTCTTTCAGACATTGCTTACATCGTTCCCTCTCGGGGGTTCTATGTGAGCAAGCCACAGCATCTACTGTTAAGACATCCCTGTCTGAGATTTCTGAGTCTCTCTGTGAACAAGGGAGCAGAAGGCCTTAATCTTGCAGAATAATGCTTCTTGACCGGAGCAAGGGAGTCCATTTCTACTGTTAAGATTTGGAATAGCTCCACAGCAGCAGAATTAGCATCAAGCTGCTTAGCGGGCTCCATCTTATTAAGGAAATGCAAGAGTGCTTCCTTATTTATAAGGTTAAAGTTCCTTTTTTCCTCCAGTTTCCTGTTGCTAGAGGTAGGTGATACTAACGCCTGAAAGTATAGGTCAAACGGGACAGCAAAGTGGTCAGACCAGGCTAAGGGGTTTGGCTGCCCTACCTTTAGCCTGGGATCATTAGAAAAGACGACGTCAATAGTATGAGGGTATGACCCGCAATGTGCGTGGGACTTCCGACCAGCTGTGCAAAACTACAGCAGCCCAGCTTTTCCAGTAGGCATTGAGTATCCCTGCAGGAGATATACTCTAAATTGAAATGAAAGTCCTCCAGGAGAGTTATGTTGGATCTCTCCAGATAAGGTTCTACCTGCTTGCTGAAGTCCTGATTAAATGATCTCCTAAGGCCTGGTTGCCTATAGCATAGAATGCCAGAAAAGCTTTCCATGGGGTGAAGGTTGATGGAAAAATAGTAGGCCTGATAAGGATCAGAGGGAGTAGTCAAAGCCTGTGTACGGCAACTAAGGGCATCTCTATATAAGATTCCCAATCCTCCTCCCCGCTGGCGTACTCTGTCCAATATGGGCAGGGTGTACCCAGAAGGGATTGCGCCTACCAGATCCGGGCCTGACGCATCTGTCGCTCAGGTTTCTGTGACAAAAACCCAAGTTGGCTTTCTGCCTGAGTCGAAGTCTCTAAAAGCGATTTTGTTCTTAATAATGGACCTAGCATTTAAAAGGAAGCCCTGTGCAACCATTTGGATAGAGGGGGGCCTAGTGTCAATAGAAACTGCGCAGTTCTTACTTTCCTGGTTCCAGCTAATATCGCTGCCTCTGCACCCTTGGTATAACTTCCTGGAGAGGAGCTCTGGGTCCAATGTGTGGTGACAGGGCAGCGCTGCCGGTCGAAGATCTAGCAGACCCTCTCTGGTGTGACAAATCCTAGCCTGAAGATCTGAGGTGAGATGGGCAGCATCCCTGGCCCCTGGCATGGTCATGGTGCGGAAAGGTGCAGACAGGCTTGCCTTAGGCGCTCCCGCTGGGTGTGCCTGCTGCGCAATGAACTGTTCATGGTATTTAAATCGGGAAAAGCGCTAGAGCGCTAAACGATCTCCTAGCTCCACCCAGTAAGTCAGGAAGGAGCCTAGAGTATATGCCAGGAAGGAATAGCAGCAGAAAGTGACTAAGGTATCTTTACCATATGACAATTTTAATAAAAGCAGTTAAAAAGCATAGCAGGCAATTAAATGAGAGCAAGTGCTTCTGCACATCCGCTCGCAGCGAGCCGGCAAAGCTATTTAAATAGGGAAGAGCGCTAAATGATCTCCTAGCCCGCCCACTAAGTCCGGAATATATGCTGGGGCCTCCACAACAAACGGGAGAACCTGCGGTGTAACGTGGCGCTGGCAGGAAGGAATAGCAGCAGAAGGTGTCTAAGGCATCTTTACTTGAAAGCAATTAAAAAGCATAGCATGCAATTCAATGAGAGCAAGTGCTTCCACACGTCGGTGAACACAGCATGCCTTTTGGGCTGTTATACCCATACAGTGTGGGATACAGTTGCACAAGTGCTGCCACAGTGCCCGGAGGAGGCCCAGGCCATTCTCACCCAGCCAGTAGCAGTGGGTCGAGACACAGCTGTGTGGGCTGAATACGACTACTTTCTGGGCAGAACGGTTTCCACGTTAGCAGCCTTGAGGCACTACATCTGGTTGAGGACGTCTGGTTTTTATGGGGATGTCTTGTCCACCCTCTTAACATGCCCTTTGATGACCGTCGCCTGTTCGGTGACAAGGCGGACTCAGCGCTCGCGCCCTTCAAGGATTCTAGGGCTACGGCCATGTTGCAGGATAGTGCCATTGGTACCTTGTTAGCAGACTTAGGGGCGCTGCAGATGGAGCAATTAGTGTCGGTGGCTACGCACATAGCTTGTCATATATTAGATCCGGTATTTTCTAATATCTCTGCTCTGACCATTGCTGTGCCTAAGCCCATGGTGTTGTATGCAAACCTCAGCTAGGCCTACTTAGTGCAAGGGTTCGCCCTTCTCTGCACAGAGTCCTCAAACCTTAGGAAGAAGTTGGCAATGAAACTGGAAAATACAAAAAGCAAAGTTTATTAAACATTTAAAGGTGGTACTACAGCCCACACAACACCCTTCGGCATTGTATCGAGTAGCACACCGAACTAAAGCACATGGCCCCTTTTATACACAATGAGGGGGCTCAAGAAAAGGCAGTACAACAGACAAGAGCAGATTTATGACCATACAAGGACATTTTGGAAGGCACAATTGATGAGTGGGCGGAGTTTACAGTCTCCGATAAGTGGTAGGCACATTCCTATCTGGAACCAATTAATAACAGTCACTGATCCTACTGCGCCTGTCTGGGCATGCTGAAAGCGGAGACTACTAAAAATAGCCTGTTGCCGGGCAGACTCCAGACGCAATGAACAAGAAGGTAGGACCAAGCACATGACGAGCACATGGCAATGTATGGAATACAAAATGGCCGCTACAAATTCGAGATGGTGTCGGCACATTTATTACGATAGTGGTTAAAACCGAAGCATGTCTTCTGCTAATGCTTACTCTAACCGCTGCTGATTTACAACAGACGACCCTTTCAACATTAGCTGAAGACATTCGACTTCCTAGGAAAAGCCAGATATTCATCTCTTATATCAATGGCCATCATACTAGCTATTTCCTTTTTCAGATCATTTTGCATTTTGACTTCTGTAATATTATTTTTTGTTCGTATACAAGCATTGACACACATAGAACAAATCATCAGGCTGCATTGAATACAGACACAACAGGTAAAAATTATTGCAATTATTATACATAGGACTGTTAATAATTTCCAGCCCCAAGCAGAAATCAAAGTCCAAAGCCACCCAGTAAAAGTCCATGTACCATTTTCTGTGTGAATGTCTGCAGCGATTTTATGAAGTTTATTAATCGCTTTATACATTGATGGAGTATGGTCAGGGATAAACATACAACAGCTACTACCTATAACACGGCATGCACCACCTCTATCTGCTAACATCATGTCCAGAACCATTCAGTTCTGCAAAGCTACAATTCTTGCAATCTGCAATTCTTCAGTAATATTTCCTAAAGCTGCAGCTGTTTGATCGGTAACAGCTTCCACTACTCTAGTCAATCGTTGCACTTTCCTGCTATTTAATGCAGCACCTACAAAAAAGAACAATCCTAAATTGAAATCTATATATTGTTGTAGGCTAGTGTCAGTCTGATCAACATTATCAGTAGTCAGCATTCTTTTATACCGGTTCACAGTAATATTATTGAACAATTTAAGATTTCGGTGATACAGTGGAGGGGCTAAAAACACAGGGGGGCAACAGAAAAGAAACATAACAAATACCAGCCCATCCGGCTGTCAATCGATAATATCCACGATTTCCACACACAAAGTAGGTGTTATGTGAAGCTAAAAAAGTACTATTATTCAGACCATCTATATTCAAAACAGTGATACAGTCGCTAATCCCCACAGGGATATGTCCAATGCTCTGTACACATAGTTCTGCCTGCGTCTGAGTAACAGAAATAACAAAATGTTCAGCATTAGATGAGTCTCTCGTGTTGGTGAAGATATATGGTGTTGAAACATTGTCCGGTCGATATTCTTCCCACTCCCAGTTAGTTCCATTCGCTTGGGGGTACCTATCTTTGTCCTGATGGCACTCTTTATTTAACTGGAAAAGCAGTCTGCCCACTGTAGGCTTCCTAGTCGCAAAGAGTAAAGTATATCAGGCTCCACAAGAGCCATTATGTGAAAAAGGGAGAGGTATAAACGGTGTACCTCCTTTCTTTTGGTGTGCAAACATCATCCCACAAATCCAACAGTTTGTCGCATTAGTAGCGATGTGGGTATGATGTAACATTTGAATGAATGTGTTATTTAGATAAGATTGTCGATGTTTCAATTCTTGATATGGGAGCGTAAAGAAATAATGTTCCTCTGGTGCAGGCGTAGTAACAATGAACAACTCACGAGCAGGAGTTGTTTCCTCAACAGACCATGTTGTTGTTGCCACAACCATCAAGGCAACAACAAACCCTATAACACAAAAAATCTTCTTCTTCTTCTCCATTCTCAGTCACAACACAAAACAAATCTTCCTGAAACTAAAGTAGTTGTCAGAGCTCCTACCCCTGGGTAGCCGATGATTTCTTCACCACTGGCCAAGACGGGTGTCACTACTCTAATGCAGGGCTGATCCCCCCCCTTGCGACATCGGCTCTCCGTTTCACTGACCCAGGGAATGCTCAGACAACTTTCATAATGCTGCAGATTTCTCTCTCGGCCTCAAGTTATATCTTGTTGCTCCAGGGACTGTTTGGTCCTGGAAGAACTCCTCAGATCCGTCAGGCGTCACAGCACGACCTCTTTCTGCAGTCAGAACCTCTCAGTGGTCGGTCAATACAGCAGGCTCCACCAAAGTCAGGAGTACTCGGCGACAATGGGTTCCATGGACCCAGTTCTTCCGATTCGTGACTCGAACTGCTGTTCTTGTAGCAAGTAGCACCTGCTCCCGCCCACGCCACCTCGGTTCCAAACTGCTCGACCTCTCGAAAGATTTCAGAAGGACGAAGTCGGAGGTTGTGGCCCTCTCCTGCGGATCTGTCGGGAAGTGCTTCTCGAACCTGTTGATGAATAGAAACCAAGTTATCAGTTAATTGTGCCAAATAGTCATTCATTAAGACACAAGGTACATCATACACAGAACTTGGTTTAGGAAATCCCCAGATATTCATGGGTCGGCCAAAAAGAACCTCATAAGGTGTGAGGCCCGTTCGAGAATGAGGCACTGATCTTATTGACAACCATGCCAGTGGCAACGCATCTGGCCAAGTCAGAGAAGTAGAAACCTGTATTTTAGCTAATTTCAGTTTCAGAGTTGCATTGTATCTCTCCACCAAACCTGCTGATTGTGGGTGGAATACTGCCTGAAACTTCTGTTTGATCCCTAATCCTTTCAAGACATACTTTATAACGTCCCCTACAAAATGAGGTCCGTTGTCGCTCCAGAAAAATTTGCAAACACCATAGCGAGGAAAAAAATCCTTCAAAAGCACCTTTGCCGTAGTAATTGCAGTATTGTCCTTGGTGGGGTACGCCTCAATCCATTTACTGAAGGCACATACCACCACCAAGACGTACTTCAAATTATTACAGCGTTCAAGCTGGATATAATCCATCTGTAAAACCTCAAAAGGTGCAGTTAGTGTAGCAAATCCTCCTGCTGGAGTTTGTGTCCCTTTTCCAAGATTAAATTGTAAGAAAATCATACAGGACTGTACTACTCTCTTAGCTGTGCTAGCAATTTCTGGATGCTCCAAACTTGCGTAAGCAATTTCACTATTGCTGAAGCTCCAACATGTGCTAGCCCATGCGCCATCTGAACCATAGGTTGTACAAAAGCTATAGGAAATTTCCATTTATCCATCTGTTTGTTTCGCCAACAACCTTCATCATCCAACTCTCCATCTATGGACCATTGCTCCCGTTCTTTGTCAGAAGCGGTCCTTTGTATCTCTAATGCTTCTTTCCTGGCATTGTGCCACCGCTCAGCTTGCAATTTCACTACGTACATAGAAGTAGTGTCGGGCTGCATCGCAGTCTCCAGTGCCACTCGGTCGACAAAGGCATTTCCTTGTCCCACCTTATAAGTCACTTTCTTGTGTGCACTATATTTTACTATAGCTATTTTCTTTGGATATGTTAATGCAGTTAAAAGATTATGCACTAGTTCTTCGTGTATTATCTGCATCCCGTGTGATGTTAAAAAGCCTCTTTCTTTCCAGAGCAGGCCAAAATCATGGGCCACTCCAAAAGCTTAGAGGCTATCTGTATAAATGTTCACACACAATCTTGTACTAAGCTCACACGCTCGTGTCAAAGCTATCAGTTCTGCTGCTTTAGCTGACTTCTGTGGTATACGAGCTGTCTCTACTATTGTGTGAAGCTTAGTAATTGCATATGCGGCGGAAGTTGTACCATCCGGTAACTTCAGACAAGATCCTTCAACCCACAGTTCTCCATCCACATCTGGAAGGGGCATATCTTGCAAATCAATACGACCCTTTGTCTGTTCCTCAGTCAGAAAAATACAATCGTGTGTTTCCTGCGCCTCAGGATGAGTCGCCGGAAATGGCAACAATGTGGCTGGGTTTAGCATTGCACATCTCTTCAATGTAATATAAGGATCCAGCAGCGTCAGCTCATATCCTGTCAGACGAGCACTAGTTAATTGCTGCGTCTTTGTTTGATTCAAAAGAGCATCAACAGCATGAGGTACCAACACCAACAGTTTATGTGATAAGACTATCCCTTCACTCTGGCGTATTGACACAGCTGTTGCTGCCACCGAGCGAAAACATCCAGGCAGCGCTCGAGCAACAGGATCAAGTACTGCTGAAAAATAAGCACAGGGGCATTGCTTATCGCCGTGTGTCTGTACTAAAACTGACAATGCACATCCATCCCTCTCATGTACATACAATGTAAAGAGCTTTGTGTAATCTGGAGTACCTAACACTGATGCTGAACAAAGGGCTTGTCGTAACTGTTGGAAAGCATTCTCACATTCATCTGTCCAGGGGAGGGGTACTGGAGTATCTTTTGTCAATAGTGCTAACAAGGGTTTAGCGATATGTGAAAATCCTAATATCCATTGCCTACAAAAAGAAGTAAGGCCCAAAAATGCTCGAACCCCTTTCTGTGTGGAAGGTACTGGTGTATCTAGAATTGCTTGAATGCGATCTGATGTGAGTGCACGCCCCTCCTTAGACAAAAGGTGACCTAAGTAAGTTACCTTTCATCTACAATATTGCAGTTCCTTCGGGAGACTTTGTGATGGTGCGAAGCAAGAAAAGAAAGCAAAGACAGCGTGCATTTCTCGCATTGTTCGACGGTATCAGCTGCTAATAGAATATCATCAACATACTGAATGAGCGCCACACCCTCGGGTAGAACAAAGGAATCAAGTTGTCTTTTCAATGCTTGGCTGTAAATACTAGGACTCTCAGTATAGCCTTGAGGAACTCTGCAAAATCTATTCGATCGATTATTCAAAGTGAAACCGAACAAATATCGGCTATCAGGATGAACAGGGATTGAAAAGAAAGCATTCTTCAAGTCTATAACAGAGAACGTTGTTGCAGTAGGTGGAACTAGGGTAAGAAGCGTTGTGATATCAGAAACCACTGGATATTGTGGCACCACTATCTTGTTGACCTCCCACAAATCAATAATGAATCTGTAGAACCTAGTATCAGTATCTTTCTTCAAAATTGGGAGGATCGGACTGTTAAATGGAACTTCCTCAACAACTCCAACTTCAATAAGATCGTGTACAATATGTGTGAGTGCTTCCTCACCCTCCTGTGAAATTCGATATTGAGGCAGGCGTGGCAACACAGCTCCCTCCTTGACACTAATATGTACTGGTGGAATAACCATCTGACCCACATCTGTATCTGAAGTGGCCCATAGAGTGTTATGTAGGGAAGCTAATGCAATATCTTCTTGAACAATACAAACTCTCTCTGTTATTGGGTAATTGTCATTAAAAATCAAACGCACTCCTTCAGGGGAACATCTTATTGTGGCTCTGAAATACTTGAGCATATCAAGACCCACAATATTATCTGGCGTGTTCGGGGAAAGCAAAAACGGGCATGGAGCAGCAAACTTATCAACATGAAATGCAAGTGGTTGTGACAATGGGCTAAGGGAAGGTGTTCCATCGAACCCTATCGATGTAATCGTTAGGCCAGACAGGGGAGCCCTCTGAGCCAATTGTTTAGACAAAGCGCTACGAGTAGCTCCTGTATCAACCAGAAACTGATCAGTAGAACCCAACACATGTGCTGTAACATAAGGACCCCTCTGATCTACTGGAACTTCAACTGATTCCTTACCCCATCCTAGGCAATCCTATGCATAATCAGAATCATGCAACTCAGGCTGCGCATAATCAGAGATTTGGTATTGGTTGCGCCTATCAAAAGCATTGAACCCATTTTGTACCCGCACATTAGAATCAAACTTAGCACGATCATTCATAGCGCCTCTAGGTCCTGAGTTCCCCGAGCGGTTCCTCATGGATCCTCGGCCACGGACATAGCGCTGTGAGCGCAACAATGGACACTCATCTGCACTGTGACCAAATTTCTTACAATACGCGCATTTGTCAATAGCCAAAGAGTAACGAGTAGAGGAGGAATTAGAAAATCCTCGTCCGCCTCTATCATTACCTCGAAGAGGTGCTCCATAGACCTGAGATAACATGACTTTTGTTTTTAATTCTTTAGATTTCTTATCCTCATTGCCCTTCGCTTCAAGTTCCTGACGCTCGTAATATTGAGCCATTGTCAGGACGCATGCCGGAGAAGAGGTTGTCCAAGAGCTTTCGCTAGCTTTCAAGTGGCTAGCCACTCCTGGTAATAGGTTCGTAACATACTTGTCTACAAATAAGTGACGGCCCGTATCGTCCGTTAGCGACTGGCCACTAAAATCATGAAAAGCCTCCTCAAAACGTGTAAAGAAATCTGAAACCGATTCATCTGTCTTTTGTTTACAGGATGCTAAAACAGTTCAATCAATCTTTTTAGGGGGAATAATCGTTTTAAATTTAGCTACAATTGCCCAGGGGAGATCTAAAATCAATTGACATGGCTTTTGAGCTGGTTCCCTGTCCGTATCTTCCCTCTCTATCTCTTTCCATAACGCCCCATATGCTGCGCAGATCGACTTTACGCACGGAGCGCCACATATCGGGCGGCAATATGAGTCCGAAAAATAAATCGATATCAGCCAGTGTCATGGTACAAGAATTTAAGGCTCCCTCAACTTTTTCATAAAAGGCAGCAGGCTTTTTACACGGGTCAGGCAATGCAGCTTTAAGCGCCATAACATCTGCTCTATTCCAGGGAGTATACACCCAATTATAAATAAAATACCCTTTTGCATCTACAGATTATTTATCGTTACTAGTACCCGCTCCTTTAGGAGGAACATATAATGGCGCGGCCTCAAGCATAGGTTTTGCATGCACTATCGCGGTCTTATCTGTTTCGAAAATAGATGATTGTTTCCCGTCGACCAATCCCGATCGGTCATCTGTTTTAGCTTGTCGTTTCTCCTCCCGTAGCCGAAGCGCATTGTTTCGAAGTTTAACCAGTCGCCTGATGATATCAGTCACCTGGGAAAGAGGGAAAGAACCTTTACGTAATTGCTTACAATCAATTGCCACATCATCAGGTTCAAAAACGTCAGAAACTTTTCGAAACATCTCAACAACTTCATCTGCAAAATGTTCAGTAAAATACATCTGCTCTCTATCAAGCCATCCCTTAAGAGTCTCTAAAATATCTGAAACAGTAACAGTATCCTTGAGTGACTTCCGAGCCAAGTTCCTAGGTTCAGCCGCACGTTTGACCGGAATCAAGGAGCGGGTACTTGGTTTTGTTTGATCAGCACTGGAATCCTCATCGTCGCCGGATGGGGCGGATGGAACGATATACGGAGGTGGAGGACGATCTAACAAAGAAAAATCATCTTGCGGTTTATTAAGGACAGGATAAAGAGGTTGTCGAACAGCGTATTGGCCAGATATCTGTAATCTACGCTCCTTTTCCTGTCTCTCTGCCAACTCATTCGCCTCCTTTTTCCTCAATTCTTGCGCTTTTTCATACACATTCTTCCGTTGCTCTTTCTCAATCAGCGCTTGCTCACGTTTCTCACGCTCACGTACTTCTTTCACCCACATTCGCACACTTTCAAACATATCTTGTCTAGATTTTCGCTTAAACATTCACTGTTCCACATACTCAATTTTCCGCATATCAAATGACCCATACTTCGGCCAACATAACTCAGGATCCTTTCGCGTGTATTTCCTCCACAAAGTGCTGTACATTATAGAAGAAAGACCATATTTTAAATACATCTCTCTATGAGGCGTCCCCTCTGGGTGAGCCGGCTGCGATTCCTCAAGTTTTAACCGGTTATTTCCACAAAAGCAGCACATTCTACGAAGTGCGCTAAAAACAGGCATGCCAAAAATAGTGCAGAATATGCAGTATTATAATCAAAGTAAATGTAAATGTGGGTGTACTTGTAAAGCGCACTGCGACTCCATGGAGTATCCTGGCGCTGAAGACTGCTGGGGAACCCGTCCTGGTTTTCCCTGTGAGATGGTCCCTTTCTGGGTATCTCCAAGGTGAAACCAGGCATCCCTGGCGTCTGTGGGGGGCCGTTGTAGAGATGAGACAAGCTTAGTGCCCAGAGTTGCCGAGTGTGTTCCCTGGTTAGAGTAGACACCGAGGCGAGAATTATCAAGTCCGTTTTGAACCCTGGTCCCGGGATGTTCCTTGCTTACGGGTCTGCTGCCTCTAACCAGTGAGCCACACCACTTAAAGTATCTGTAATACCTTGTGCCGTTCAAATCAAAATCGTATTTATGGAGAAAAATCTCCTCATTACCTGCCTATATGTATTGCAACACATATAGTTCACATACACATACACATACACATACACATACACATACACATTAGTGACTAGTCCTTCCAAAATTGCCACAGCAAGCGTATCCTAAAACTGCCTTGCCACTCACAGGCTTCCAAAACTCACAGCAAGTACCGTACAATGGTTCTTACCTCTCACATGGTGTCCAGTTTCCAACTGCCAAGTTCGAAATTCGACCAAAGGGCCACTGCACGGCAAGCCAACAGAAGAGATCTCAGTCGAGGACCGACACCACCTGGATGGTCAGATCGGAAAGAAAGGAAAGAACGCCTTGGATGCCAAGAGTCGGGTCTCCTCTGGCATGAGTACGCGTGCGCAGCGAAATTCCAATCCTTCGTCACGACCGTTCCTTCGGGCATCCGAGTCGCCGATGAGCCCCACGTGTCGGGCACCAATTTGTTGTAAGCAAACCTCAGCTAGGCCTACTTAGTGCAAGGGTTCAACCTTCTCTGCACAGAGTCCTCAGACCTTAGGAAGAAGTTGGCAATGAAACTGGAAAATACAAAAGCAAAGTTTATTAAACCTTTAAAAGTGGTACTACAGCCCACACAACACCCTTCGGTATTGTATCGAGTAGCACACCGAACTGAAGCACATGACCCCTTTTATACACAATCAGGGGGCTCAAGAAAAGACGGTACAAAAGACAAGAGCAGATTTATAACCAAAGAAGGACATTTTGGAAGGCGCAAATGATGAGTGGGCGGAGTTAACAGTCTCCGATAACTGGTAGGCACATTCCTATCTGGAACCAAATAATAACGGTCACTGATCCTACTGCGCATGCCTGGGCATGCTGAAAGCGGAGACTACTAAAAATAGCCTGTTGTCGGGCAGACTCCAGACGCAATGAACAAGAAGGTAGGACCAAGCACATGACGAGCACTTGGCAATGTATGGCATACAAAATGGCCGCTACATATTCAAGATGGAGTCGGCACATTTATTACGATAATGGTTAAAACTGAAGCATGTCTTCTGCTAATGCTTAATCTAACCGCTGCTGATTTACAACAATGGGATGGACTGACCACTTCCTGATCAAACTAGAGTTATCCATCCCAGACGCTTATAGACCTGACACAGATAAGAGGGTCCTAAGACGCCCATGGCATAAACTCAGACTAGAAGATTTACACACTTACCTCATGGCTAATCCTTTAGGAGAGTAGACACACCCTGAGGAGGCATATGCCGAGTTATGCAACCAGATTCTAAAGGGACTTGACTCCCTGATTCCTGCACAATGGACCTAGGGGCGTATGTCCAGCTCGAGCCCCTGGTACAATGATTCTCTGAGAACGCTCAGGAAAGCTTGTAACACAGCAGAGCGTGTCTGGAGAAGGGAATACTTGTTTGGAGAGAAACTAATCTATCTGTCAAAAGTTAAGCTTTATCATAAAGCCATCTGCGCAGCACGCGCGGCTTTCTATGCAAATGAGATTAAGGAAAGTCCCAACCCGACCAAATGTATTTTTAAAATTTTTAAAGAGCTTAGGAGCAACAGAGTGGTTCGATTGTGTGTTACCTCTGCACACCATTGTGAAGAACTTGCGACGTTTTTTGTGGAAAAAGTGCAAAAGATTTCCCAATCCTTTCCACACGTGGCCCCCCATACCATTCATACATCTGTTAGGGAGGCATCTTGCCCTAAGCTGTGTGCTTTAAAAAATTATTAACATAACATAACATAGCATAACGGCCAGATCCTTGGGCTTTGCTGCCACCTCTTGCCCCCGCAGTTTGCTTTTGTAGCTACGGAATGGGTGCCCCACCACGTTCCACCCAATCTGGCCACAGAGCCACGCAAGCTACCCAGCCAATGAGTGGCCGCAGATGTGCGACCCAGCGATGTATGTCTGGGGACCAGCGGGCGGGCCAGTCCACCCATACACCACTGCAGCAGCCTCTAATTCCTCCTAGCTTGACCTTTCAGGGCCACCAGAGGCCAGTGGGTGGCAGGATTCGCCATCGCCTCCCCCACCGGCAAAACATCACGTTGGACAGGTGGGTTTTGTAGATAGTCCAAATGGCTACTCCCTCCCCTTCAAGACTACCCCTTCCTCCATGCCACCAACACTCCATTTCATGGTGGAGGATCTCTTGGCCCTTCTTCACCAAGATGGTGGAGCTCGCTTAGCTAAGGGGAATTACTCTGAAAGAAGAAGTAAAACTGGGTTATCCATCTCCCCTGCTAAGAAAGTGTGGCAAAAGAGAAGACCATACACGGGCAAGTCGAACCACACACTCAGTTCTTCAAGGTGCCAGGGGGGCCGAATCAGTAAACAATGAACATCTAAGACAGAAATTGTGTACCAATGGTAATTGCACCCACTGTCAGGCAGGCGAGATCGAAGGAAATCTAATAAAACTTCTCTCCTGGAACATCGCAGGAGCTACAGACATCCTAAACAATAGTAGAAAAACAGACACCTGGGACACATACGACATCATAGCCCTACAGGAAACGTGGTTAACGGAGCCAATTGATGTACCGGGCAGACTATGCTTCCACGTAAGTGTGACTCGCCCTCAGCGTTATGGGCGCGCAAGGGGGGGACTCTCGGTATACATAACTACTGCGCTAAAGATCAATGCCTCCCAACTGGCCACATCTGCACCAGATGTGCAAATTATCAAATTGGAGAGCACATCAAAGGGCAAAACTAGAATTATCATCTTAATCAACATATATGCCCACCCGAAAAACACAGTAAAAAAAGAGCTCATCCAATGTGTCACTAACGTCGTATCCAATATCCGCCTTGAACTATCAAGATGTGAGATTATCGTCACAGGCCATTTCAACACTAATCTTCTACACCATCCGGAAGATGAGAACAATATCACCATAGCAAATGAACTGTGGGACATTGAAACCCAGGGGATTCCATCCACAAAGAAGACAGACAAAGTGGGTAGGCTGTTGATGTGGGACCTTGAGCACCTCGGACTACGGGTGATAAATGGAAGAACTAACCAGGATAAACCCCCCGCCACCACCTATACAGGCCATAGTACAAGCTCAACCCTGGATTATACTATAGTAACACTATCCTTGCTAAGTCTAATTAAAAATTTCCAAATAATCTGCTCTCTAGACAGTGACCACTCAATGCAACACACTGAGATGAAATTAAATTCTAGGTACTTGCAAGCACCAACGATAGCGGGTAAAACCTCAACAATCACTTTGAAGTGATTAAGGTGGACGAGCAACACACTCCCTCAAATAGCGCAGGACGCCAAGAAGCTATTCCAATCGTCCACACAAGAGAATGATTTGTGCTCAGAAATTTGGTATAACTTTCTAGAAAAGCTACCCAGGACTAGTATCAACTTTAAAAAGAAGGTCCATCCAAAGAGCAATGCCGATTTCACAAAAACCACACTTTCCTTGAGGAGACGTTTGCGGAAGCTCACAAGACGAGCGCAAGGTCCTAGTATCTGGAAAGAAGTTCGAGCAACAAGGAGATATTATAAGAAACTGATTTGGACTGGAAAAGAAAACCAAGTCAATGACTTCTGGACCAAATTGCTGTACAACATAAAAAAAATCAGATCCCAGGGCTTTCTGGTTGCAAGTCAACTCTGTGAACAGATCGGCACAAGCAATAAGTACGACCTGCATTACTGAAATTTTATGGGCCCAAAACATAGTTGATTCCTTTTCAATAAAGTCATCGACACACCCGACAACAACTGCAACAATCGCAAGTGAAACATCAAGTATGGTGGACCAGGATGGCAAGGCTTGTGTCTGGTCAAACACTTCGGTCAACCATCAGTAAGGTATAGATCAACCGTTGTGGACAGGTGATGAACTTCTAATATTACAAATAATCAAGAAAAGCAGGCAAGACAGTGCACCAGGACCGAACGGCATCCCGCAGGCTATTTACAAAGAGGACCCCCACTACTGGGCCAGTAAATTCAATCTTCTGTTTCGACCAATAATGGCACAGGTCGACTCCCAGAAAGCTGGAGGGGAGCTATCATTAATCCAAACTATAAAGGTGGCGACCGCACAAACCCAGCTAATTATCGCCTGATAGCCCTCATCGATGCTGAAGCAAAATACTATGCATCTCTGGTGTTAGCTGATCTTACACAATGGTCCAAAATGAACAATAAAATCCTGATAAACCAGACAGGGTTTCGTCGCGGCATGGGCACTATGGCAAATACAATGGCACTAAGCTTAATTGCTGAAAAAAGTTTACAAAACCATCAGGAACTCTACACCTGTTTTGTAGACTTCAAGGGGGCCTTTGACCGTGTTGGCAGGCAATTACTTTGGACTAAATTGAAGCAGCAGGGACTGCCAGACTCAATTCTAACGCCAATCATCGACCTGTATACCAACACTTGGATGCAGGTAAAGATTGACAATGGACAGCGGTTAACCCGGAAGATCAGCACCTTTGACGGACTAAAACAAGGCTGTGTGTTGGCCCCACCACCTTTTCAATTTATTTATGGCCGACCTGACAACAAGTCTTGACCAGACCAATTCTCATCCACCGCGGCTAGGTAATCTTCGTGTAACACATCTATCCTATACCGACGATGTGGTTCTACTTAGCCAGACGGAAATAGGCTTGCAACGTCTACTGCAAGAACTGACCAGATATACAAAACAGAACTTGCTAGAAATAAATAGCAAGAAAACAAAGATCATGGTTATAACTTGACGCCACAAAGCACCACCAACATTTACAATAGACAACTTTAAACTGGAAGTAGTGGAAAGCTATAAGTATCTGGGGATACAACTGGACAAGTGCCTTAATTTTTCTATGCACTTTAACAGCATTGAAAAGAAAGGCACTGCTTTGCTGCATGCTTTCAGCAACTTAGCGACCAAACTTAAAGGCCCTCTAGTCAACCCTCTGTTAACTGTAATGAAAGCTAAGCTACTCCCAACAATAGCCTCTGGGAGTGTATTACATCACGGTAAGAGTGTGCAGCTTATGGACAAAATACAAACGAAAGTCTACAAGCGTGTATTCGGCTTACCAAACAACGCATCACCTGCACAAGTAAGACTTGAATTCGGTTTGCAATCCCAAGTGTTGCTGAAAAAGTATGAGACTGTTACATTTTGGTATGATGTCTGGATGAAACAGGAAATTGAGGTCTATCGTGCCATGTGGGAAGTAATCCATACTAGTCCCAATTCCCACTATGCCAAATACTTAAGACTATCACTAGAAACAACCGAATTGGCAGCACTTTGGGAAACCAAGCTTCCAGTTCTATCGTTCAAACTGGTGGTAAAGAAGGCTGCCAACAAGCATTCACTGCTCAACGACAAGTTAACCTTGAGTCATCGAACACACGCCTGCATGACAATACAATCATATAAAAAACCTATACCGGCAGCCTATCTAGACCTCGCTTTCTCACCATTCATTAAACGTAAATACCTTAATTTAAGGTGGGGCAACTTCCCAACAAATACTGATCAACCGAAATAGAGTCCTCAAGAAAGTAAGGAATGTGACTTATGTGGCGCAGGAAGACAAGACCTCATCCATCTGATCTGCATTTGTCCCGCTCTGAATCAGGAACGCCGGAGCTGGCTAAAGGCCAAGTTCAAGGAACATGGAATTCGTACCTGTCGGTTTGCGATAGTACAAATTCTATGCGCAGTGGATCCTCAATTCATTTGTAGAGCAGTCAAATTTATTAGAAAAAGAGAGGACTATTGGCAAAGACTTAAACCTGCATCATGAACACTCATCACTTATGTGACTGCTCCCTGATCCCTGACAAGGTTCTCCTGAAATTCGAATGATATATTCATTTTATAAATTTTATCCTTCACATGCTTATGTACCCACAGACTAGTGTTAACTTTCTGCTTTTTAAACATTGTGGCATTTTATATTTTGTAATGTTTTTTTATTAACTATACAATAAAAAGAATCTGAATCTCTTAGCCAAGGGAGCTATCAAAAGGGTCCCTGTACCAGAAGTAGGTTGTGGTTGTTACTACCACTACTTTCTGGTACCCAAGATGGACAAAGGCCTGTGTCCTATCTTAGACCTCAGGGCCCTCAATTGCTTCCTCAGGAAGGAGAAGTTCAAAATGCTCATGTTGACTCAGGTCCTGTCTGCCCTCAATCTTTGAAACTGGATGGTTGCGTTGGACTCGCAGGACACCTACTTCCCCATCCCCGTCCTGCCTGCCCACAGGCATTACCTACGGTTCACGGTATCCATTTTCATTTTACCGCGGTCGCCTTACCAGTGCCCCTCGTGTGTTGAAGAAAGTGATGGCGGTGGTCACAGCTCATCTGCGCAGATCAGGGGTTCCAGTCTTCCCCTATCTTGACGACGGTCTGTTGAAGGCAAGCTTGCCCGAGGCTGTCGGCTCCCTCCTCCAGACTACAGTAGACCTCCTGCACTCGCTGGGGTTCACTATCAATGTGCCAAAGTCACACCTGATTACCTCTCAAAAGCTCCTTTTCATCGGAGCAGTTCTGGATACAGCCAAGTTTTGGTCTTATCCTCCAGAGCAGCGAGTCCAGGATATTTGGGCTATGATACCGATGTTTCAGCCTCTATCCTGGATTTCAGTAAGAATGGCGGTAAGGCTTCTGGGCCTCATGACCTCCCGCATCCTTCTGGTGGATCGTGCCAGGTGGCATATATGTGCTTTGCAGTGGGACCTGAAGTTCCAGTTGGGGTAACATCAGGGGAATCTTTACAATGTTGTCCAGGTCTTGGAGGGGACTACACGTCAGTTACAGTGGTGGCTCACGAACTAGGATTGGCTCAGCGGCAGATCCCTCTCCCTTCCCCAACCAGAGTTCACAGTAGTGACGGATGCGTCCCTCCTGGGATGGGGTGGCCACCTGAGTGAGGCAGAGATCTGGGGTCTTTAGTCTCTGGTGGAGTCTGGTCTCCACATCAACCTTTTGGAGCTACGGGTGATCCATGTTGCAGTGAAGGCATTCTGTCAAAGAAAAAGTAGTGCAGGTGTTCACAGGCAACACCACTGCCATGTTGTACTGCAAAAAAACAGGGCGGGTCGGGTCGTGGACCCTCTGTCAAAAGGCTCTTTACTTTTGGACATGGCTGGAACATCAGGGCATATCCCTGGTGGTTCAACACCTGGCGGGTTCTCTGAACGCCAGGGTGGACAAGCCGCCAGTGCATAATGGATCACGAATGGCGCCTTCACTCGGAGATGGTGCAAGGCCTTTTTCGGCAGTGGTGAGAGTCTTGGTTAGATCTTTTCACCACCGAAGAGAACACACAATGTGAGCAGTTCTGCGTGTTGGAGTTTCCAAGGCGGCACTCGCACGGCGACGCTTTTTGTCGCGGGTGGAATTGTGGCCTCCAACGCCTTTCCGCCTATACCACTTCTGCCGAGAGTGCTAAAAAAGATCAAGCACGACCGGGCCCAAGTAATTATTGTGGCTCCAGGCTTGGCACAAAGAGTCTAGTACCCTGAGTTCTTGAGCATGGCCATCGATCCTGATCAGACTGCCTCTTCAGGAGGATCTTCTGTCACAGCAGCAGGGGACAGTCCTCCACCCGAACCCATCCAGCCTCCACCTCCTTGCGTGGAGATTGAGGGGCGACAGTTAACAGCGATCGACCTTCCTCCCAAAGTGTTTAATGTCATCTTAGCAGCCAGGCGTCCCTCCACTAAAACGGTAGATGGAATAAATTTGTGGCATGGTGCACAGCAAAGGTTGTGGATCCCCTTTCTGCCCCTCTTTTAGAGATTATCCTCTTCATTCTATCTTTGGCCCAACATCTCTGCCTTTCTGCGCCTTCCTGATCAGCCTTCTCTTTTCAAGTCTCCGATTGTAAATAGATTTCTAAAGGGAATTACTTATCTCTTTCCACCCTCTCCTTTCGTAATGCCCCAGTGGGGCTTGAATATTGTCTTACCTCCCTTGTGAGTGCTTCCTTCAAGCTACAAGATAATTGTCCTCTTCGACTTCTTACCTTGAAGACTGCTTTCCTGCTTGCCATCACATCTGCTTGCAGGGTGAGTGAGCTTTAGGCTCTCTCCTCTATGCCTCCCTCTCTTGCAGTTCATCCGGACAAAGTGGTCCTTCACACTAGGCCCTCTTTTCTGCCCAAAGTGGTTACCTCTTTTCACATAGGTCCGACCATCATATTGCCCACCTTCTTCCCATCTCTGCACCCTTCCAAAGAGGAGGAGAGACTCCACCGTCTGGACCCCAAATTTGCGCTGTCCTTCTACCTTGACCGCACTAGAGATTTCCGGATGAATGATCAACTCTTCGTGGGTATGTGGGTGCTAAGAAATATTGGGCCTTGCACAAAAGTACCATCTCTCGATGGGTTGTCCTATGCATCAAAATCTGCTATTCTTTGGTGAAGAATATAATGAAATATATATATATATGTCATATATATGTCAATAGCACTTTCAATATATATATATATATATATATATATATATGTATATGTATATATATATATATATATATATATGTATGTATGTATGTATGTATATATATATATATATATATATATATATATATATATATATATATATATATATATATATATATATATATATATATATATATGTATGTATGTATATATATTGTTTTGATTTGACTAGCTTGCAATGGCGGCTATGAACCATTTGTTATGTGCCCACTTGGGCGGGACTCTAAGACTCTTGAGCCATGCTTGCTGACGTGCTGCTCGAACATTAATTGTGTTTGATAATCATACAGAAATTACGTGTTCTAGTAAGAATGTATGAAATAGTAAAGTAACGTCAATTCATTTTCTTATACAATTGATTTGCCAATGAAATTATGTGTTTATATACCTTGAAAGTCGACTACTATGAACCCATGGAATTGACTAGTTCAAAATGTCTGCCATGTAATAGTTAGTTGTCCTACCTCACTGTTTATGCACAAGCATGTAAATAGCACTGGTCACTTTCACAGCTTTACCGTGAACAAGCCGTAACTGGCGACACGCGTCGGTAGGCAGTTGCCACGTTTGCCTTAATAAAACATATTTACAAGCATCCAGAGGTATCCTGCGTTATTTCCTTTTGGAGAGGGAAATTCTATTGATTCATATTTAGGGTGACCGGCACCCACGCAGGATCGCAACTGAATGAGCGCCAGGAACAACCGGACTTTTGTGGTTGAAAAAAAATATATATATATATATATATATATATCGCTCAGTCTTTTCTTTAAAATCCAAAAGAAATGTACGGCACTCAAGGGGGTCGTGGTAACCACAAATGATTTATTTGCGGGGGACATGCACAGACGCGTTTCGGCGTACTGCCTTCGTCAGTGTGTATAACACTTCAACAAGCGACATGTTAATAAAGTTTTTCATGAACATAGACATCAACAGAGGACTCAACCTTTCTAGACCCTCCTAGAGTCACGGTGGGCGCCATCTTGGAATGTATATACAAGACCATTAGGCCCATACAAAGCACGTGTTCTGCCCACCAATGGGCTGTTATCCATGGACAGGGGGGTGTTAGTTATATTAAAACGTTCAAATATTAAACCATTTATAAAGCCGTGGATCGGCTAGTGTCCTCTATTAGTCCTTCCCGTCATGATTACTCTACTATACCAAGATACACATGTATCGCACCGAGTCAATAAAAAGTTCATCAAATTGCATCATTCAAAGACTTGATGTATATGGCAGTTCAAATCTATACCTATAATAAATCAATTGATTCAAATTCAAAATTCAAAATTCATCAATCGAATGTTAAAGAAAAAATAGAAACATCTTAACTTTAGTGGCAAATTCACATACATGATCATGTAAAGCTAATAAGTGTTCTAATCAAAAGATTACAGATCACAGATCAGAAATCACAAATCACAATTTACAGCAGACATTTCGGAAATAGGCTTAAAATTCATTGATGGTAAATTCCATATTGGTACATCTGGCTTTCCATGCATTGCAACCCATATGTTGGCATTCCAATTTGTTCTCAAATTACAGCTTTACTTTCCCAAATGGAACGCCATTTCCTCCTCACTGTTCAGACCCCGTGGATGCTTTGTAGAGGAGAGGTGTGGCTCACTGGTTAGAGGCGGCAGACCCGAGTGCAGAGAACGGCCCGGGACCAGGGTTCGATTCCCGACGCGGCAGGGTCTTGGACCAGGATCAGCGGACTGATAATTCTCGCATCGGTGCCTACTCCGACCGGGGAGCACACTCGGCAACTCTGGGCATTAGCTTGCCTCATCTCCACAACGGCCCCACACAAACGCCGGGGATGCCTGGTTTCACCTTGGAGACCCCCAGGAGGGACTATCTCACAGGGAAAGCCAGGACGAGTTCCCCAGCGGTCTATAGCGCTACGAGGCCTCCGGGTAGCAGTGCGCTTTACAAGACACAACAATTTACAATTTGTAGAGAGATCTATGATGTACCTCGACTCCAGTCTGCGAGTCATCTTAAGCGATCACCGCCCCTGGCATTTGGTGGGACAATGTCCAAACCAATATATTGCAGTTTATTACGGTCCCGACCGTGTACCTCAGCAAAGTGGCGGGCCACCGGATAGGCGGGATCCGCCTTATCGATGGCCCTGAGATGTTCTATTATCCTCAATTTCAGTTCCTTGATTGTGCTACCAATGTAGCGAAGGCCACAGGGGCAGTGCAAGCAATAGACTGCGTATTGAGTGCTGCAGGTGATAAACTTCTTAATGAATATTTTCTTCCCTGTCTCGGGTATCATATACGATAGGACCCTTTTACTGCCCGCACAAGCCTTGCAGCGGCCACAGGGATAAAACCATTTCTGTTCTTTAAGGGTGTTGGTCTTCAATTTAGGTCTCTCCAGGTGACTAGTGACAAGCATGTCTCCTAGTGACCTTGCTTTGCTGACGGTTAGTAATGGATAAGCAGGTAGATCTTCCTTCAGCACATTATCCGTTTGCAGGATATGCCAGTTTTTTTAAGCATCATTCTGAGGTCGTTGGCCCCTGATGAGTAGGGAGTGATCAGCCTAAATTTCCCTTTACTTGTGGCTTCATCCTTTTCACATCTCCCCCTTAAGGGTTTGGCAGTGAATAAAGTCCCTCTTGGAATCTTTCTCACCTTCCTCAATGTCCTTTTCAGTAGTTCCCTACCATACCCCCTAATTGCGAAGCGTGATAGACACTCCGAGGCAGCCGCCTTGAAGTTAGAGTCCCTGGAGCAATTTCTTCGGAGCCTCAATAGTTCCCCGTAAGGAATGCTCCTAATTAGCTGGGGAGGATGGCTGCTGCTGGCAAAGAATGTTGAATTGCCAGCAGTCTCCTTTCTATACATTGCAGTGTGTAGTTGTTCCCCTTCTATGAACACTCTCAGGTCCAAATACTCCTCTGCCACCAGACTAATTGAACCAGAGAACTGCAGGTTAAGGTTGTTGTCATTCAGTACCCTGATGTATTCCTCTGCTGTGTTCATCCCACCATTCCAGACAATAAATAAATTGTCGATGCAATGATGCCAACACACTGTCTCCTCCTTGTCATGCCCAATCGTGCAGCTCCTGGGCACCTGCTCCTCCCACCAGCCCACGAACAACTTCACGTAGCTGGCAGCAAAGCAGGTGCCCATCGCCGTACCTGACCTCTGTAAATACAACTGGTCTTCGAATAGAAAAATATTGTGGTTTTTGTTGTTATTTTTTTCGGGTTAGACAAAACTCAACAAATTCAATGATCATTATATTATGCCTAGCAAATCGCATTTGGCGCTGGTCTAGGAAATACCGGAACGCTTCCAGGCCGTGCTTATGTTCAATACAAGTGTATAAACTGGTAATATCCAGCACCAACAGCAGATAATGTCCCATTTCAAATCTTGGATCTCCATCAAGAAGTCATTGGTGTCATTAATATAAGATCCCAGTTTCAACACCAAGGGAAACAAAATGTTGTCTACAAATCGGGACATATTCTCAGTTAGACTGCGATGGAGGAAATGACAGGACGGCCTGGTGGACGGTCTCTATTTTTATGCAGCTTGGGAAGCTGATAAAAAGTAAGGATCATAGGGCAGTTGTTCCGCAAAAACAGATGTTCATCTTTGCCCAACATCTGAAGATTATACCATTTATGGATAAGTGTGTCATATTCCATAATGCTCTGTTGGTATACTTCAGTTGTACATTTCATGTAAAATTTCTCATCAGAAAGTTGCCTCAATGCTTCGCTTCTATAATGATCCCTACTCATGATGACCACATTCCCCTTTTGTCCGAGGGTTTCACCACAATGTTTTTGTCATTCGTTATGTTGTTTAATGCCAGTTTTTGTTGGTCTGTGATATTGTTCCTGTGGATTTGGTGGTCCGCTTTTCTATATTGCATGAGGTCGTTGTTCTTTGCCTCACTGAATACATCCCCAGCGTCCCATGGAGACTGAGGAACAAAGACGGAGGTGGGTTTGAACCCACTTTCCTCCCTCTCCTGTTCTACTCCTTGTAGTTCTGCTCATTGTGCAGTGTCCAGTTGATCCACATCAGAGGACTGTTCCATTTGTAAGTCCTCATGGGTCTCCACTGTAGATATATCCCTACTACTAAGAGCATCTGTTGCAGTCATCCTTACTCCTTTCTTGCTTTGATCTTTCATATGCGGGCGCAGTTTAAAATATTTGTGGAGTTTCAACTTTCTAGTAAAGCGGAACAGAATGATTCGTGTTTATGTGTATTCTAGTTCATTGTTAGGGCAAAATGTCAGTCCCAGGCTAAGTACTTCGGTTTCTGGATCTGTTAATTCTTTGCCTGTGAGATTCACACCTGTAAGATTAACTGGGTCACTCGAACCGTCGCACATTGCTGTTATTACGTCTTGTTGGTGTTGCGATTGGTCCAACGGGAGGCACTTACTCCTCCTCTGCCTCCTTTTGCCACTCCCTGACCTCCTTGTCCTCCTGGTTCTCCCGAGCCCCCTGCTCCCGCATCTGGTGGTTTGTTCTTCCCGTCACGGAGCCAAGACTTCCTGATTATTTCGAATTCCTCTTGAAAAGGGGTTCTTCTGGTTTTACCGGCTTGGACAACTCGACTTATCCCTTGACCTCCTGGGATATTGAAATATATATATATATATATTGAAATTGCTAATGACAGCACAAGGATTCCCTAACGTTTCGGCTCCAACATGAGCCTTGATCACAGTTGAAAAACATTTGCTTCAATGAGACCATGCTTTTTAAATGCAATCAGGCTGTCATGTGACTCGGCTTGTTGAATTCCTACATTTGCCAGAATGCAACAAAATGTTAACAGACACGAAAAACGGAGTACAGTGCTTCGTTGGAATAAAGCATAATTGTGTCATAATTGTGTTGTTCAAATATATATATATATATATATATATATATGTGTGTATATATATATATATATTCAATGAAAAATCCATAGGTTATAGACCATATATAGTTAGGAATTAGCATTTACAAAACCTTAAAACTTCACTGAAAAAAACATAGGTTATAGACCATATATAGTTAGGGATTAGCATTTACAAAACCTTATTTTACTCACACAAAACCATTGAAATTGGCATATATAGTTAGTTGCACTAACTATATATCGCGCACCCGCAATCCACTGCTGATGATGTCACATATTACATCATTCATGACATGGTCAGTGACATCACTGATGACATCACTGATGACATCATCCAGTGACTGAATGTTTCTGTAAAGTTAAAATATGTCTTACATATTGAAGAATGAGTGGATGTTTAAGTGTCTGGATGAATGATTTAGTAGGTGCATGACTGACTGTATGAGAGAGTGATTAAATGTGTCTCACTGAGAGCATGGGTTAGTGACTAAGCTGTCTTAATTTGTGCATCATTATATCTGCTGTTCTGTAAACTGCTGCATGTGTTGATCAGTAGCTATATGATTAACTATATGGGATATTGATTGGTTGCCCAAGTATTTGTATGGGAGAGTGAGTGTGTGTGTGGGTGGCTGGGAGGTGTGTGACTCTGTGCATACATGTGTGAACAGTTGATTCACTAGATGTATGGGTTCAAAACTGCATGTGGAAACAGCTGTATGGGTGGTTGACTGTGTGCATGAGTGTATTGGTGAGTGAATGGATATCTCAGTGCTACATTTCAAAGTAAGTACATATGTAAAACACAGTAGATGTGAGAGTTGACATATATAAATTACTGTGTATAAGAGCCAGTAAATGTGTGAGTGGCTGCATGGATCATTGAAAACTTGTATCAGTGATTGTATAAGAGAGTAAATATGTGTTAGAATATGTTTGAATAAATACGGTGTGTATAACTGTATAGTTGAGGAAATGGAGGTGTGATTGATTCTTTGCATGACTGACTAAGTGTATGAGTAACTCCATGGATGAGTGACAGTCTGTGAGTATCTGTTTACACTGAGTGTATCTAAGGTTATATTAGAGTCTGAAGAGGTTCATCGTATTATCACATGAATGATGTCATCAGGGATGTTGTCAGTGAAGTCATTTGAGTTGTCATCAGTGATGTCACTGACCATGTCATGAATGATGTAATATGTGACATCATCAGCAGTGGATTGCGGGTGCGCGATATATAGTTAGTGCAACTAACTATATATGCTTATTTCAATGGTTTTGTGTGAGTAAAATAAGGTTTTGTAAATGCTAATCCCTAACTATATATGGTCTATAACCTATGGTTTTTTCAATGAATTTTTAAGGTTTTGTAAATGCTAATTCCTAACTATATATGGTCTATAACCTATGGTTTTTTCAGTGAATTTCAATGGTTTTTAATAGCAAATATCAAAAGCTGTAAAATGTATTCTTATTTTAATGGAAAAATATATTTTATATGTTTGTAATATAATTTTTTTATGTATATATTTTTTTTAATAATTTTTTTTTGTTTCGCTACCGGTCCGCGCACCGGGTAGCTTCCCGTTAGCTCAATTTGGTGCTGCGACCCGGTCCGCGAACCGGGAAACGTTCCATTAGCGCAACTGCCGCGCAAGAAAACAACATCGTGACGCGTCGCGTAAACGCGACGTATCGCATTGCTACGTAATGCGTCTTATGACGCGCCGCGTTAGCGCACCCGGAAGTGCTCCGGAGCGCGAACCAAGGCGCGAAGCGCAGCGCCCCGGAAGCGCTCCGGGTGCGTAGAGGGACGGGTAACGTAAGCATAACAGGTCATGTGACTTGTTCATAAAACTTTTCATTGGTTCATTTTACTTTTGGTTTCCTAATGATGCAAGGCTAGGTCATGTGACCTGAAAATAACACTTTTCATTGGTTTATTACATTTTTTTTTCACAAATGATGAAAACCCCACCTTTTTTCCTCACTCTGACTTTCATTTTTATGAGAGAAAGACCTACTTTCGAAATTTGGAAAAATGGCAAGTGTTGTAGCTGCAGCTGCTGGAGCCACTCCACCACCACCACCACCACCAAAAAAGGATGGACCACCTCCTCAGGTCCTCATAAATCAAGAGGAGGAAGAAGAGGAAGAGGAGCAAGTGAGCAGACCGTTTTTGCAAGAAGAACCAAGGAGGTCCCATGTGAAAGTAAATTACATCTGGCAATTCTTCACATATCCCCGGGGACAAAAAAAAGTAAATGCCCGTTATGTCACATGTTTGATCTGTGACAAAGAACTATCCCGAGGAACAGATAAAAAGTACAGCTATGGCAATTACACCATGCATCGCCACATGGACAGGTGGCACCCTATTAATTACAGTGCTGCACAGGTACGTGACCTACAGGAAAAACCCCCTCCTGTGGCCAGTACATCAGCTGAACAGGCAGTGACGGGACCAGAGTCGAGGGAGACGGTCCCAAACATACAGATGAACTTTGGTGATATGAAGAATACCTGTATTTTTTGCGGCAAATTGAGTTCCTATGGAGAGAAAAGTATAACTCTCATCAACCTAGCTTATGAAAATCACAAATGTACAAAACGGCCCAGAAAGTAAATTATCTTTTTTTTTGTTGCTCCTGTTGAGCCCTTTATAATGACTGATTTTCGTTCCCCCCCCCCAAAAAAAAACAAAAAAATATAAAAAAGTTCTTAAAATACAAAAAAAGTAAAAAAATGTTCATAAAAATAAAAAAAATTTAAAACAACAAAAACAATAAAAAAAAGTTCTTTTCAGAACTACCTCCCATTTATAAAAAATTGCTAGAATGTTTAGCACTCTGGCAACCTCTTTTTCTTTTGATTCGCTTCCCGGTTCGCGCGCCGGTACGTGAACCGGAAGCGAAACAAAAAATTTTTTTTTTTAAAAAGGAAGAATGAGTATAAGGGAAGGAAACAGAGAGAAAAGGAATGAGGGAAGTAGCAAAAGGCAGGAAACTGAGGGTTAAAGAAAGGAAGCAGTGGAACTAATAAAAGTTAAATGTGATTATTATTATTATTATATTATTACTATAAAGGCTTTTATAGCGCGCTCTATTACTAAAGAATATTATCCTGGCGCGAGAAGGTACATGCGAAGCAAAAGGGTTCTTGGAAAAGCAGAAGGGAGGTGGATTACAGAGTGATGTTAAACAGATAGGTTTTCAGTCCTTTCTTAAAAGCCGTGATAGTAGAAGCTGTCTTGATGTGGAGGGGGAGGGCATTCCAGGCTTTCGCAGCTCTAACCGCGATAGATTGGCCGCCTAGTCTACAGTACTTAAATTTAGGCACGGACATTTGGAATAGATTGGCAGACCGGAGGAATCGGTAGGGACATAGAGGGTAAACCTTTTCCTCAGGTAGGGCGGGCCAATTTGATGGACAGCGCGGTAGGAGAGGACAAGAGTTTTAAACATGATCCTATGGGCAACTTGGAGCCAAAGGAGGCTGCGGAGTAGGAGGCGAACACTAGAACTCTTGGGTATATTAAACAGGAGTCTCACGGCGGCATTTTGTATGACCTGAAGGCGGTGAATCAAATAGGCCGGTAGTCCACAGAACAGGCCATTCGTGTAATCTAACCGGGAGAGTATAAGAGCGCGAATGACAGTCTCTTTAGCCTCTCTAGGGAGAAGGGGAAAAAACCTACGTAGGGTTTTCAAAGTAGAGAAGCAAACCCCTGTGAGTTTTTTTATGTGGTCCTCAAATTTGAGGTCATTTCCGAACCAGACTCCTAGATTTTTTGCTGGGCCGCCAATGGATTTAGGACAGGGCAAATCAGTAGGCCAAAGAAGGTCGCTAAAATTGTCAGGGAAGGAGCCATATAGCAGAATCTCGGACTTGCCTTTGTTGCATTTTAACTGGGCAAGTGCTAGCCATCGGAAAACTGATGATAGGCAGAGTTGGGCCGCCGACGTATCCAAATTGTTCTTAGGCCAGGTAAACAGAAGTTGGGTATCGTCGGCGTAGGCCATCATTTTTGCCCCTAGCTGTTCTGCTAGGTAAATTAATGCGGTAAGATAAACATTAAAAAGCAAGGGGCTTAAAGTGGAACCCTGTGGAACTCCAGTGGCAAGTTTCTTTGGAGAAGAAGCAAAGGGAGGCATCCAGACTTGTTGAGTCCTGTTATCTAAGAAGGATGTCAGCCAATCGAGTGCAGGGACAGTTATGCCAATAGTGGCTAATCTGGTAAGTAGGAGTGACCGTGTCGAAGGCGGCAGAGAGGTCTAATAAAATCAGAGCCGCTCTGCCACCTCCGTCCAGACACTCCTGAATAGCCTTGGATATTTCAACTAGGGCTGTTTCAGTGCTGTAGGCAGCCCTGAATCCTAACTGTTCTGGGTGTAATGCCTGAGAGGTTTCGACAAACTTGTCCAGTTGTTTAAAAGCAATCTTCTCGTAGACCTTGGCTAGAACTGGCAATAATTATATAGGCCGATAGTTGGAGGGGACTGCGAGTCCAGCCCAGTTTTTTTCAAAAGTGGAAGCAATTTTGCTTGTTTCCAACAAACCGGGACGGTAGCAGTGAGAAAAGAAAGGTTAATGATCTGAGTGACCTCATTTCCAACTGTTTCTGCTAGACCCCCGAGGACTCTAGCAGGGCAGGGGTCAGAGGGGGATCCCAATTTTAAGGCCGTGAGGACATCAACGATGTCAGATTTAGAGGGAAGAGCAAAGTGATAGAGATGTAATGGAAAGAGTACTAAACACTTACCTTATAATTGACGTTAACTTAGGCACTTGTTATTTTTATAGTTTCAATCTGTGAAAGAAAGAACAAAAATTTTAAAATTGATAGAAGGTAGTAAAAGATGAGTGAGCATGAGACAAGATGAGTACATATTAAAAATCACAATTCAAATTACAGAATTAATTATACGTATTAAATGGTTTATTTTTGCTGTTCTCAGAATATATCAAATTTCACTAAAAACAGTGAGTTGAAGGTATTCATCATATAACAGCGGGGGAAAAAAAACACAATCAAAATGATTGTGTGTAAAAAACTAATATAACCAATCAGAAATCAGAACTCCTCAAAGGTAATTTACTTTCCATGACGTCAAAGGATGTCCTATGAACAGCTTATACTCTGTTGTGCTGTTATTATTTTCTGCCCGGCACTTTCTGAAAGAAAAGCTCCATTGTTTTAACAAAAATGTGACATTCAAAGCAATTTAAAACAGCACACTAAATTATATCAACACCTAGAATCATTATAGTCCAGTTACCTACCCTAAATTCTCACTTCTGAAAACAAGTCAAAAGGCAACATTGCTTCATAGTCAAATGGTAATCATTGCCGAAAGACCAGCCTTTTTTACATTTCAAATAAGCTGTGTAATATCCTGATGTTGTCAAAGGACGATCATGTCATATAATAGCTGCAGTTACAAATGTTCTTCCTGAAATCGACGACTGTGTAGCCAAAACATTTTTAATTAGACTTGACAACTTACTTTCATCCGGTTTATATAGTTGAAATTGTAAAATGACATTTCAACCATAAGTTTCTATAAATAATTTGGACAGCATTGCAGACTTACATTATTACCTCTACTCCTTGTTTTGATCGGCTGCTTGAATTAGCTTATTAAAACAAACAGTTTTCGCTCTGTACTACAGTTATCCACAAGGCCATATAGTGTAGGAGCCATTAGAACCTCTTGGAATTCCTCAGAGCAAATCCCGAGATTCCTTCCCTAAAATTTTGGTTGTAAGAACACCAGGTAAGAATTTTTAAGGTGAAAAGGCAATCTTTTTTTGAAAGTTAAAACAGAATCATTGCAGAATGACCAGCCGTTTTCAGACTTCAAATAAGTTGTGTAATGTCCTGATGTTTTTAAGGACCGTCATGATATATAATTGCTGCAGTTAGAAAAGTACTTCCTGATATTGACAACTGCGAAGCCACAACATTTTTAATTAAAGTTGTCAATTTTGTTCCATCAGGCCTACATCGTTGGAACATTAAAATGACATACTGGCCATATCTTCGTATAAATAATGTGGACAGCATTGCAGACTTACATTGGCTGCACTCCATGTTTTGATCGGCTGCTTTTACTAGCTTATTAAAGGATACTGATTTACTGTCTGGCAAAGTTAAATATATAAATCTTTCTGAATCTACACTAGTAGTACTTGATAACGTACAATTCTCGCAGTCATGCTGCCATTGATAAGAAAGGCCAAACAGATGATCTACATCTACACCTTCATCTTGCAATACATTAAGCATATACATTCAAAACTCCTGACAATCTTGCTGAATATTTTGAGAGAATTGTGTTTGACCTGAACATTTGTCTAACAGATTTCGAATTTCAGACACACTTTCTACTCTTGTTCTATCAGCGCTACATTTCTCTAACACAGAATTCAACAAACAGCAAAAACTTTGTTCCAAATTGATCACAATCTGTTCTTTTAAAGTTTCTAGAGGAAAGACAACATTAACCATTACATTAGCATAGCAGTTGACACCACAACTATTTTCAAATTGAAAACCAACAACATCTTCAACAGAATTCATTCTCTTTCTGCTTACATTTTTGGGTTCATCGACTTTTGGTCTTTTTGCTACCACCTCCCTACTATTGGTGACATTTGTTCGTTTCCGGCCTACCACACGTTTCTCAAACAAAGGATATTGAGGCAAATGTGGCGCCTACTCTCTTCTTAACCTATTGTATTCCTTAACACAATCTAGATCTGCACAAATGTTTGTGACATCACACTCAATCAAGTACAATCCCGATAAAGTTCTGACTCGTGACAATGCTACATAAGCCATACCCTCTTTGAACACAGAACTGCCAATATTCACCAAAGCACTGTCTACACTTAAACCTTGTGTTTTATGGATTGTCACCGCATATGCCAAGCAAACAGGAAATTGCTTACGGAGAACATATAAGTCTTTTACAAGCAAAAACCTAGCTGTGCAACGCCCAATTAGCTGTACTTCCTCAATGCCATCAAATTTATTTTTAAAAATTCAATTCCATCTCTATTTCTGTATTTCTCAAAATCAACAACATTACCCATTGATCCATTTACCAGACCTCTTTCAACAAGTAAATTCCTTCTCAAAATGATACGGCAATTTAAGCACACATTCAGAGTCTTTTCAAAACCAGCAGTTTTAGATATAGTCTTCTCTAATGAATCCAATTTAGATTTCAAATTCTCAGACAAAATAATTCTTGCTCCCATATGCTCTATTCTGTCAATAGCTTCCAGTTTCACAATCTCTTGGTTTTCTAAATTCAACATTTTGTTGTTGAAGATGGAACATTCTGCAAGAGTTGGCATCAAACATATTCCAGATTTCTTCTCAGTAATTTTCTGAAAAATATTCTCGGGCAGAACGTCTTCTTCTGGATACAAATTTGACAGTAATTGTGCATGTAAAGCTTCTTTCCCACGCTCGGTCACTTTTCTGATTCTAACATCTTGTAGAATATTCTTGTAATCTTCATCCTTCGCCTGACGCATATTTTCACGCAGCTCAGCATAATTGAAGTTTAACCATATGTTAATGTTGCCAATGCTCCCTAGGCACTTCCTGGTATCTTCATGTGTAAGCAGTTTAAACACTGGTTGTCCTTTCACTGGTGTCAGCTTCAGAAGATCACCGAATACAATGATGTGTTTGCCACCAAATAACACATCATACTCTGTTTTAAGAACTTCCTGCATTCTCAAATGCACAAAGGCAAGCATGACATTGGAAACCATGCTTACTTCGTCAATGATGAGAAGTTTCATCTTCTTCAGGACTCTAGATACTTCACAACAAGCATCTCCCGATAACTTGTGGTATTGTAATTTGTTATCATGCTCCACTGGCAGTATCAGTAGCCAATGCAAAGTAATACCTTTAATGTTATGTGCTGCCAGTCCAGTTGGAGTGATGACAACACAAGGCAGCGATGACTCAGTCCTTTTCTGCAGATAACATGAAATTGCTTTAATGAGGAAACTTTTTCCAGTTCCTGCTTCTCCACTCACGTTCAGTCGGACAGGCTTCAACGACGTACATGAGCACTCTTTCTTCTCATGACTTAATCCATGATCAATTTGGCTGGTAACTTCGTCATATATTTTCCTCTGCTCAACGTTGAGTTGTCTTTCCAAATCTTCTAAGTTAACCGCATCCTCCTGAGCATGTGCCATGGCTCTTTCCACTTCAATCAAGGCAGTGGCAGCTTCATTTTCGATAACTGGTCCTCCTAGTGGATCCTGACTCAATGAAACAGAACTCTGACTGTCCTAAGAACTGTCTCTAGCAATTTATTTATTTATTAGGGGCATTTGTAGAGCGCCTGGTGTAAGCCTGCAGGCGTGTCCCCGCGCTATAATAGTGGGGTAAGCAGTAGGACAGCTAGCGCAGCCAACTACCGTCTGAAAAGGTAGGTCTTAAGTTTAGATCTAAAAGAGGTTCTGATGCCTCCTGGCGTATCTCAGACGGAAGGTCATTCCATTGCTTCGGTGCCAAAAATCTGAACGACCTTCCCCCCATACGCGCTTTTCTGATTTTAGGAATTTTCAAGAGGCCTGTACAGGAGGAGCGCAGAGTTCTAGTGGGCTCATACCTGGTCACCAGGCTCTGTAGCGGGGCAGGGGCTTTGCCACCCAGAATTCGGTGACACGTAGCGAGGGCTTTGAATTTGCAATCTCGGCTGCAATTGTTGCTTCCTGCTCGATTTCTGCATTCAACATTTCTAGATATTTTGGAAAAACAGGACATTCTATGGACTCCTTGGCTGCATTGAAAGAGTCTTCGTAACAGAGGAAATCTCCAAGCAGTTCCTCTTCTGCACGCCAAGGCTTGAAAAGTTGCAAAAGAGCTAAATAGAAAAACTCTTTTCTTTCTGGAGATTCGCAATCCAATTTTCAATGATTTACCAATAGACATTTTCTTTGCTTGACCAGACATCCCTCACTTCCAATTACAGCATACACTCCTTTATCAATATCTTCTTTGATGTTCCTCTTGAAAATGTAATTTTGTAGAACCTCATACAGACAAACATTCTCCAGGTGACTGCTTCTATTTGGATAATATGTATCCAACATGTTGGTCTTCAAAATATCTGTACTGCTTGGCTCCTTCTCGGTCAAATACTCAGTTTCCCGTACAGGTTTCAGAACTCGATTACGCGTTGCAGCAAGACCAAGACTTGCCCAAATGATACTCCTAGATTTGGCATAGAGACTTGCTGAAGATAACCGGTCAGAACATTCGTAAGCTCCGATTTTTCGATGCGACAACATCTTCAGACTGAAACTGTACAACTTCTTACTGAGGCTCTTTTCATGGGAAATGTCCTCCCACATATCCTTGAGTTCTGTCTTTTCTTTTTTTGTGATGTACGATGTCACATACCGAGCCACAGCCATACAGTTGTCAGCCACAAACTGTATATCCATGTTAGCATTCCACATGCGGAGAGGTGTGGCTCACTGGTTAGAGGCGGCAGACCCGGAGGCTGAGAACGGCCCGGGACCAGGGTTCGATTCCCGACGCGGCAGGGTCGAGGACCAGGGTCAGCGGACTGATAATTCTCGCCTCGGTGCCCACTTTGGGCCGTGATCACACTCGGTAACTCTGGGCATTAAGCTTGCCTCATCTCTACAACGGCCCCCCACAGACGCCGGGGATGCCTGGCTTCACCTTGGAGACTCCCAGCATGGGACCATCTCGCAGGGAAAGCCAGGACGGGTTCCCCAGCGGTCATTCGCGCCAGGATACTCCGGTAGTAATTGAGCGCGCTACAAAACACCTTACATTTACATTTACATTTACATGGACAAAATCACTGGGTTGTAGTCGTTGATGTTGTTGGACTCTTCGTTTCTTTTCAAATTGTATGTATTTTTGGGTGATTTCCTCGTCACATTATGTCGCAGCGAAGACATCAAATTGTTCACTCTTCCTTTAGATATCACCGTGGAAATCCAAAATGACATTTTGTATAGTACTTGTTCTGGTTTCTGAATTTACGACGACAGTACTTTCCACAACGATGGCTTTGAAACCGTAAAACTTGTTCTCTTACACTTTTGTCTTCCTTTGTCTTTGGAACAGCACATGTAGAATACTGTTCTATGAAATTCATCACTAAGTCATCCGGATCTGTTCCAAATTTGGGTGCATCTTTGATCCTTAGCAGCATATGTATATGAGGAGCACCTCTTGCTTGATACTCCTTTCTCCAGAAGAAATCCAACACTTCTCCAAGAGGTGGATTTTTCTTGTTCGTGATGAAAGACATCATAGCTTCAAATCTATGATTGAAGTACCTGCATACATTCACTGGATCCAAAGAGCACAGTTCTCCGGGTGTCTTGAATTCAATATTTTCAATGTTTCCATTTGCCTCTCGTAGAAATTCAAGTAAGTCTTCCCAGCCAAACTCCGCACAGCTGAGAGTGAGGAACCATGTGGGAGTTCCTAAATTCCTCAGCATACATTTTAAGTCACCATGACGACGGTACCAATACTCATTAGTACCACGCTGACATGCCATCAGATTAATCAGATGAGAATCCAAAATACTGTCTTGCACATTCACTTTATCCATAAAGTCCCTTGCTGAGATATTTCGCAGTTGTACACCACTTTTCAGGATGTGGTTCACTGCATAAGACAGTCCAGACAGATCACTTTCAAACAGTAGATGAAACAAATAGGGAATGCATTGACGAAACCTAGGATCTTCTGCATACAATCGTAAAGTCCGGTATTCAGAAGCAGGAATTTGATCAGGTCGCTCATTATATCGTCCTCCTCGACCTGTGGTAAATAACTGTGGAAACACTGAGCTTCCAAACTTTCCTCCCAAACACTAATGGGAGTCCCTTTGGCTTGTTTCATTTGAAACAACTCAATAGCATTCCTCATGACTTCCTTGGAATGAAAAGGATGAACACTATAATGTTCATATATTTCTTCATTTTTAGAGGCTTCTACTTTCTCAATTTGTCCAGCACACAATTCGCTGTCTTCTTCTTCACTTACTTCCTCTTCTGCAACACATACATTCTTGTAGTACTCATTGTTTTTTATCAAATAGAATGTTGCCTTTTTGACTTTCCTAACATCCACTAAATCTTGCCAGATTTTCTTACTCTTTGTCGGAACCCCATTAACTAGGATAACCAGAGGTTCCTCTTCCACTTTCTCTACTCCAATTGTATTAATGTTTTTCTTCAAATCTAAAGGCAAATAAAAAACTCTTCCCTTTAATCCTCTCTGTAAATCTGTTGGAGGCAATTTCCCTGTCTTTGGCTCCATTCGTACAATAGCCTGAAAGGGATGCACACTTTGAATCAAAATAGATTCATAAGTATTTAAATCCTTCAATTCGGAAGGAATGTTAACCAATTCCAGATTATTATGAACTGCTCTAGCAGGCATCCGGTTTTGGTTTAATTTGTTAAAACAATAAGTACACATACGTTGGTCCGATCCCAAATCAAAACAATTTTCTACCATCAAGTATGTGGCAAAATCCTTCCATTCACTATTGTTTTCCATTTCACTTTTTGCATATAAATCCACTAACTTAGTCTGATTCTTATAATAAGTCCGTCGACAACACACACAAGTGAAATTAGGCCTCTCACTTGATTTCACCTGAAAGATGGAAATTTCCTTGTGAAACTTATCTATATTAGAAATCTGTACACTCTCCTCCACATTACTTTCCTCTACTGGGTCAATTTCAACATTGTTCTCTTTACTAGCAAAGTAACAGAACTCAATTTCTTCACAAATATTCTTCACATGTAGTTCTGAACCATGCAAAAGAGCACTGCTCAATTGTTTAAGCATAATTGCTGGACTCTTAGCATAATACAACAATCTCACTAATTTCCTCACTTTATTATGATGCACTGCTAGCATCCTGAAATGATGAAAAACACTCTGGCATACTCTTCTGGAAAGACAAGCCAGTGAATGCCCATGCAAACCTGTTACTTCTCTCACTCTGCAAGGATCTAATTCTTGCAACAACTTCATTTTCTGTTTTAAAATTTTCTTATTAAATGTACGAACAAAATCACAAAGCAAATTGATGGAATCCTGTCGCACACTGCAAATAGTACTACACTTCCAGGTGTACACTGGTCCCTTAGGACGTCTCCCTAAAACTTCATTACCTAACACCTCTTCTGCATCTGCAGACACAAGTTTTTCTTTTTCAACCAGACAACCATCTTTCACCTCATATGCTCGACCACTGGTGTCAACTGCATGTACCAAATCATTGTCCTGGAAGTAACTCTCCTCATTGAAAAATGCCTCACTACTTGAACTATGCATCCATTCTCCTGAGAAAACTTCACAAAAATTACTACGATTAACTACTCTCTTCCATCTACTATTTGATTTGAAATCATAAATTACCTTGTTTAGTTTCCTAATTCTATTGATTACCAAAATAAATAACTTTCGCTTAATTTCGAAAGCCTGATCAATAATTTTCTCTACATTTTTCTTTTTCTTATAAAATGCCACTTTCTGTTGGCCTTTCTTAATATTTTTTAACAAATTGACAATTATCCTGTTGCGGAACATTCGCCTACGAATGTCCCGGAACTGATTTTCCCTTCTACTGCCATGCACAGAGTTATCTCCTACTCTAGCAGAAACTTTTTTGACGGTCCTTTCCTTTTCTTTTAAATTGTCTCTCTTCTTCTGCACTAAAACATGTTCTACAGTGGTATTTTTTTGTCCGCAAATTCTTTTTAAAAATGATTTCATTTTCTTACCCGGAGCTTTTTTGGCGACTTGAAACGATTTTATAGTAGAGGACTGCTGTAAATCTTTACCAAGGTGGAGTGTAAGTCGCTTTGCTTCTTTTTGTTTCCTCTGCCTTGAGGGCATTTTTAAATTTTTCAAAAGATCTTCAGTTAAATCTGTGGAAATTTTTAAAAAAAATTGTTATTAACCACTATTACCAAACAGTAAACCAATAACAGTAGGCAAACAATTAACACACTAGTTGTCAATTCTACCTACAGTAATTTAACAACATAGACAAATTTAAAAATCTCAAATAGTAGCAATGGAATGGAATGCTGCTACATATGACCTGTGCTCTGTTATATGTTAATCTCAACTAATTTTGAGACTCTATTTCACAGTTATATTAAAAACACTTCACACAGGGTGTTTTTGTATAATTTTAAATCAACATCTACAGATTGTTCCTCATCTAGAGATTGTTCCACATCTAGAGATTGTTGCTCATCTAGACATTGTTCCTCATCTAGAAATTGTTCCACATCTAGAGATTGCACCACATCAGACATTGTTGATGTTATTGTTATTGACTTAAAATTGCCAAGCACACATGAAGGCATATTTACAAGGCCCTTGCACCAGGGGGAAGTGACTTAAAATTGCCAGGCACACATGGGGGCGTATTTACAAGGCCCTTGCACCAGGGGGAAGTGACTTAAAATTGCCAAGCACACATGGGGGCGTATTTACAAGGCCCTTGCACCAGGGGAAAGTGACTTAAAATTGCCAAGCAGACATGAGGGCGTATTTACAACGCCCTTGCACCAGGGGGAAGTGAGTTAAAATTGCCAAGCACACATGAGGGCGTATTTACAAGGCCCTTGCACCAGGACGAAGTGACTTGAAATGGCCAAGCACACATGAGGGCGTATTTACAAGGCCTTGCACCAGGGGGAAGTTACTTAAAATTGCCAAGCACACATGAGGGCGTATTTACAAGGCCCTTGCACCAGCATAAGGTGTGGCCTATCGAGAGGTATGCTGGATTGTCTGGCAGCCATGGTAAAACCAAGAAATATCCTGGAGCAAAAAGGCAGGTCTTGCAGTCACAAAAGTTTGTTTGAGGTGAGGCCTACTCAGGGTTGCAGATTAAATTTAGGCTTGTTGAAGAGTACAGAGGAGATAATACATGTGCAGTAACTGCGATATTTGAACTTGTGATCGGCCAGCACACAGAAAAACCTACCAATTTTAACCGTGACTGGCAAAGCGAAACTTGAGGGGGCCCCTGCAAAGTACATGGAGGGGCCTCCCACATTCTGGACCCTAACAGAGGCCCACTGCATGTTTATAGTGATGGAGCAAGGATTCACACGAGAAGCGACTTGCTTGAGTTCATGAACCTCTAATAACCCTAACTATGTAACTAACATGTTTGTCTTACTAATTTGCCCCTTTTCCATCCTTATTGGGTATCCGAGTGAAGCTTGCTTATCTGTTTTCTAATCCTAATACGCTTGCAATTAAAATGGCTGCTGTTACGCGGGAATTCTACTGCACATGCGTCTGTCATACCCACGTTACATGACGTACTCGCAGCTTTGGAGGGAAATCTGTCGCATCTGCGCACTAAAGCTAATGTGGCTGCTCTGTGTTCTCACATGCGAGAGGCTTGCACTGCTGCTTTTGCTAAGCTGTTCGTTCTGCCTAATCCTAATGCTATAAGTTTATTATAAAAAAATGGGTATAGTGTAGAAATTCATGGTATACAGTGTATTCATTCATTCTGTGTTTTAAAACTGTTTCTTTTCCATTTCATGTTGCACTTTGAAACTTGGCCTGTCTGGTAACGTTGTACTCCATCTTTGTTGAAACTGAGGCTGCGCGAGATTCTCCAGTCTCAGGAACAAGTGACCTTTGGACTGTAGCCAAGGAGCTGACTGACTGAGAAGATGCTCCTGGGAACCTGCCCCGATTAACTCAAAAGTTTACAATGCATTTGTCAATAGAACATCCATTGCTACATGAAATGAAGACATCATGTGAACTCGAAGTTGATGGACGTGAACATAAATTTGAATAGGAGATGGCAAAATTCAAAATATTAGGTGGTGTGATGACCCGTCTTCCAACTTTGTCCAATCGAAATTGGGGATGCTTACACTTGCAACATTTGGGGGGTGGTACACTGACCTGGAAAACAGTATAACTAGCGTAGGTTTAGCTAGAGAAATTGATCGATCAAATGTGATATTATTTGAATTTATTTGGGAATTTATCGATGTTATTGCTGCTATATTGATTTCTATGTATTACCAAAAATTTGTTTGTACCTTTTACATGTTTGTTTTGGAATCCCCTGGGGCAGGATAGCGGGTGGTAAATGGAAGCCACATCGGTCATTTACCCGCAGGAAGTTAGTGCATGGTTGGGCAGAACCGGAAGCACTATTTAGGATTTCCTGTATGAATGTGTGAATAAATGATAGCAAAGAGTTCGCGAGCAAAACTTTTGTTGTGATATCACCTAGTAAGGGTCACACGGAAGGAGTAGCAGGTTCGTCTGAGCTTCATTGGTAGCAAAGGGGTTCGCTGGTGAAACTTTGGCCTTAGTGTATATCCCGGAGTGGATAAAGTCTGAAGGAGTAGCAGGTTCTCTAATGCTTGTGTGAAAGGTAGGCAGAAGGGATCTACTCGTAGTGTATGAAAAGTAAACGGAAGAGATTTACTTGCAGTGAAACATATCTTTCCTTTCTAGTCACTCGGGTACAGTGGCAAATGTTTTTACGTTGTTGAATAATAAAATCTGCACTTTAAAAATAAAAGAATTAAGTTTTGCCTTGCCGTGTGAAGGAAGGAGTCAGTTGCAGAGCTGCGCTGACGTCACTCAGAGCCGCACTGGTATTGGTCAAGACCGCTTTGGCCGCCATAAGTGTGGTAGGGTATGCTCAGACGTGAGTCCCTTGCTCACTTTGCCACTGGATTCAAGCAAGTCGGGCTGAAGACGGCTGGAATGCCAGAAACTGGTCCTCGGAAGCTTGTTTCTGGTCCAGGGAAGGCATGGCTTGGCAGTGCGGGCTGGACTGTTCCCTTGAGGCACAGGGTCAGACTGATTTGCATATAGCCATGCCTGAACTGGGGTGGCAGAGTGGGCTAAAGAACGGTGATGGATCAAACCCAGATCTTTTGACTGGGTGTGAGTGTTTGAGTGGTTCAGAGGCTCCGTCCGTCACCGCCCCCTTTTGTACCGCTTTGGCCGCCATAAGTGTGGCAGGGTATGCTCAGACGTGAGTCCCTTGCTCATTTTGCCACTGGATTCAAGCAAGCCGGGCTGAAGACGGCTGGAATGCCAGAAACCGGTCCTCGGAAGCTTGTTTTCCGTCCAGGGAAGGCATGGCTTGGCAGTTCAGGCTGGAATGTTCCCATGAGGCACAGGGTCAGACTGATTTGCATATAGCCATGCCTGAACTGGGGTGGCAGAGTGGGCTAAGGAACGGTGATGGATCAAACCCAGATCTTTTGTCTGGGTGTGAGTGTTTGATTGGTTCAGATGCTCTGTCCATCACCACCCCCTTTTGTACCGCTTTGGCTGCCATAGGTGTGGCAGGATATGCTCAGACGTGAGTCCCTGCTCACTTTGCCACTGGATTCAAGCAAGCCGGGCTGAAGACGGCTGGAATGCCAGAAACCGGTCCTCGGAAGCTTGTTTCCGGGTCAGGGAAGGCATGGTTTGCCAGTTCGGGCTGGAATGTTCCCATGAGGCACAGGGTCAGACTGATTTGCATATAGCCATGCCTGAACTGGGGTGGCAGAGTGGGCTAAGGAACGGTGATGGATCAAACCCAGATCTTTTGTCTGGGTGTGAGTGTTTGATTGGTTCAGATGCTCCGTCCATCACCACCCCCTTTTGTACCGCTTTGGCCGCCATAGGTGTGGCAGGATATGCTCAGACGTGAGTCCCTTGCTCACTTTGCCACTGCATTCAAGCAAGCCAGGCTGAAGACGGCTGGAATGCCAGAAACCGGTCCTCGGAAGCTTGTTTCCGGTCCAGGGAAGGCATGGCTTGGCAGTTCGGGCTGGACTGTTCCCATGAGGCACAAGGTCAGACTGATTTGCATATAGCCATGCCTGAACTGGGGTGGCAGAGTGGGCTAAAGAACGGTGATGGATCAAACCCAGATCTTTTGACTGGGTGTGAGTGTTTGATTGGTTCAGATGCTCCGTCCATCACCACCCCCTTTTGTACCGCTTTGGCCGCCATAAGTGTGGCAGGGTATGCTCAGATATGAGTCCCTTGCTCACTTTGCCACTGGATTCAAGCAAGCCGGGCTGAAGACGGCTGGAATGCCAGAAACCGGTCCTCGGAAGCTAGTTTTCGGTCCAGGGAAGGCATGGCTTGGCAGTTCGGGCTGGACTGTTCCCATGAGGCACAGGGTCAGACTGATTTGCATATAGCCATGCCTGAACTGGGATGGCAGAGTGGGCTAAAGAACGGTGATGGATCAAACCCAGATCTTTTGACTGGGTGTGAGTGTTTGATTGGTTCAGATGCTCCGTCCATCACCACCCCCTTTTGTACCGTTTTGGCCACCATAAGTTTGGCAGGTTATGCTCAGACGTGAGTCCCTTGCTCACTTTGCCACTGCATTCAAGCAAGCTGGACTGAAGACGGCTGGAATGCCAGAAACCAGTCCTCGGAAGCTTGTTTCCGGTCCAGGGAAGGCATGGCTTGGCAGGTCAGGCTGGACTGTTCCCATGAGGCACAGGGTCAGACTGATTTGCATATAGCCATGCCTGAACTGGGGTGGCAGAGTGGGCTAAAGAACGGTGAAGGATCAAACCCAGATCTATTGACTGGGTGTGAGTATTTGATTGGTCCAGATGCTCCGTCCATCACCACCCCCTTTTGTACCACTTTGGCCGTCATAAGTGTGGCAGGTTATGCTCAGACGTGAGTCCCTTGCTCACTTTGCCACTGGATTCAAGCAAACCGGGCTGAAGACGGCTGGAATGCCAGAAACCGGCCGTCGGAAGCTTGTTTCCGGTCCAGGGAAGGCATGGCTTGGCAGTTCGGGCTGGACTGTTCCCATGAGGCACAGGGTCAGACTGATTTGCATATAGCCATGCCTGAACTGGGGTGGCAGAGTGGGCTAAAGAACGGTGATGGATCAAACCCAGATCTTCTGACTGGGTGTGAGTGTTTGATTGGTTCAGATGCTCCATCCATCACCACCCCCTTTTGTACCGTTTTGGCCGCCATAAGTGTGGCAGGGTATGCTCATACGTAAGTCCCTTGCTCACTTTGCCACTGGATTCAAGCAAGCCGGGCTGAAGACGGCTGGAATGCCAGAAACCGGTCCTCAGAAGCTTGTTTCCGGTCCAGGGAAGGCATGGCTTGGCAGTTCGGGCTGGACTGTTCCCATGAGGCACAGGGTCAGACTGATTTGCATATAGCCATGCCTGAACTGGGGTGGCGGAGTGGGCTAAAGAACGGTGATGGATCAAACCCAGATCTTTTGACTGGGTGTGAGTGTTTGATTGGTTCAGATGCTCCGTCCATCACCACCCCCTTTTGTACCGGTATTGGTCAAGACAGCGGGCGTGTATTGTAAAGGAGGGGTGAGCACAGGAGAGTGGGAACTCGTCTCACGAGAAAGGCCGCGCACTCATTGGTTGAAATTATTTGAAACCGCATCGTTGATTGGTCAATAAAAGACGCGCTAGTATTGGAAGCATTTAGTAAACAGAATTAAGTATTATCGCAGGATTTGAATTTTTGCAAATTATATGTGGTATCCAAGTCATCCCAAAACTCGACCTGATCCAAGATACCGAGGATTTTCTAGGGATCAGATGATAAGAGGCAGGCCTCGCAATATGTACGGAAGTAAGAGGAAAATGTCACTTGTAGACAAAGTAAAAAATTACTTTAAAAAAGACATGCCTATTAAAACTAGAGAAGGAGTCATTATTCCACCACCGAATACTCCTGCATCATTTATGATGTTTGACAGGGGTTACCACTCTTGTGTATGGTTAGAAAACTGGGTGGAATACACAAAAGATAATGGAATTTTAGCATTTCCCTTAGAAGGCACATTCAAAGGAAGAATTTTCTTTAATTTAAGGACTCGAATGAATGATTTACATCCCAGACCTAGATTAACGCAATATGAGGCACTAGAAGAATGGGAGAATGAGGCTTTTGAGCGAAACAGACCTAGAATTGATAAAGGTCTGAGTAAATTTTACTCAAAGGTTCCGCGAGATTCCAAAGATAAACAAATGAAACAATGGAGACAGAACATGTTAGTTGAAGGGCTATATCCACTACTAACTTTAGAGGAGCCCATGGGAGGTAAAAGGACTGAGAAAACCAAACATTTAATGACTAGTGGTGATTCAGACGATGATTATATGGAGGATTTTTAATGAAAAATCCACCACCTTATAATGAGAAACTAAGTACAGTAAATCCAAATGCCCCGTTCTTGAAACCTCCTTTAATCCCGCAAGTGGTACATGAGACCTCCATCAAAAAGGGTATTACAAGATAGAGAAAGAGAAGCTTTAAATAAACGGAGAAGTGAAATAATTCGGAAAATCTCTCAATTAAACACAATCCCGAAGCTCTGACAATTCCAGTAACTATTGGCCCAGTTGTTCCTTTGTACGGAGATAAGCAAGCTAGTACAAAAGCTCCAGTTATAACTACATCAGTAGTACAGCCAAGAAAAGAACCCCTGATAATAGATGATCAGGCAAGTGAATGTGAGTCAGTAATTTCCTTAATGGATTTACCAATAAGGGAACCAGAAGGTAGCTAAATGAGAAAGACCACTCCTTTAAATTCAAGAGAGGTACAGATAGAGACATCCTCAGGTACGAGAAGTGCCACTGCAATAACTCCTGAAGAAATAAACAGATGGACACGAGAAATAGAGAAACCAAAACACAGCTAAAGCCATTAGATATATATAAATGGAGAATTGAATTGGAGGAATTGATGGCTGGAAATGTGGGATTGGACAGGTTAAATACCCTTAGTGAAGATGAATTACTATTCATCTGTAAAAGTATTACTAGAAATACAAGGGTGTTTCATGAGAAATTAATGGACACTGCAACTAGCATGGGAATTGACTTTGGTAAATCTAAAGTATTGCAGAGAGCATATTGAGTAGAATTTTCTGACAAAGATTTAGAAAACATGAACGTGTCCGGAAGAAAAGTGCAGATAAGAGAGCTGTTGACACTCTTGCAAAAATGGGGAGAACTAGACAAATGGAAAGCTAGATGGGCAAAGAAAAAGGAGGAGGTTTGATCAAAGCAAATGACATCAGAGTATGTTTTAAAAGAAGCAGAAAAGATGGAAAAATTGTGTCCCATGCGGGAGGTACCAGGGGGAGGCTATGTGCATGTTCCATGGTCCCGACAGGACATTTTATCTTTTACGAATGATTTCCCAAAACTTTGTGAAAAACCTGTAGAATGGTACAGACAAGTCGAGAGATTTGTAAAAGTTTCAAAGTGTCTTTTGAAAGACTTAGATGGATTATTTGACATTTTAGATCCCGTAGATTTGTGGACGGAATGCAAAATTGTGTAGATTGGCCTAGTGATGAGTACCCTAGAGACCCAAAGACAGGGGCACCTTCTGAGGATGTAATGAAAAGATATAATCAGGTAATACTTTACATTAAAGGAAAGGTGCCTGCAAAGGAAACAGACTGGATGAAAATAGATAGAACCACTCAGAATAAAGACGAGTCAGTGCATTCATATTGTGAACGTTTATTACAGACGTTTAAACAATACAGTGGATTAGACAACATTGATATGAAAGATATAACGCATTTTATTTATCGATTTGTGCTAGGATTGACACCAGAAATTTTACAATGGATTAAAGACAATAAAATTTGTTGGTAAGCAAAGCCCATAGCTGAGGTCCTTAAATATGCGAAATTTCGTGAAGATGAGCTAGAAAATAAGCGGAAAGAATTAAAAGAAAAAGTCATGTGGGCACAAGTAAAATTAGCAGAGCAACAAGAACAACAGTTAAACCAGATGACTAGCAATCAGAATAAGAGTGATGGAAGTGGAGGAAGACCAAGGGGAAAATTCAATAGGGAGGATGCTAAAAAGAAGTTCCCCCGTCACGGATGCGGCAAGTTGGGGCACTGGAAGGACGAGTGTAAGGCTGTGCAGAATGGTAATGTGCCAAATAATGATTTAAATCTACAGGCGCAGAATGAGGTGCCACGGAAGACCCAGCAGCAGGTAATACAGAATCAATTACCCCCAGCACCTATGCCAATATCAGGAGCAAAGCACAACAGAGTGTAGATACCTCGAATTGGGAAGGAAGGGGAAAAAGTGATGCAGCAACTTCACAATTTCTATTGAACCTTACTGATGGTGCCTGAGGGGGAAGGACGAGGAGTGCGTGCTTGGCGCCTCCTTGCCAGTAGACCAGTCAGGTCCATACATTGAAAGAAAGGTTGAAGGAAATGATGTCACCTTTCTGTTGGTCACGGGTGCTACCCGTTCTACTGTAAGAACAGCAGATGTTCCAAACCTACCCCTCTCGGGAGAAGCAATCCAAGTAGTGGGCGTTTCTAATAAGCAAATTAGTACCCCAGTTACAGAACCAATGGAAGTTAGAATAGGAAGCTTTAAAGAAATGCATAGATTCCTAGTCTGTGATTCAAGTCCTGTTAACCTGTTAGGCTTAGATTTGTTGTGCAAAATGAATTGCACCATCTTTTGCACTCCAAATGGTGTTGAAATTCAAACCCCAGACGAAGACGGAATTTACAAATTAATGTTAGCAAGACCAGAGACAGAAATTAAAAGACTGACAATACAGGGCTTACCAGAAGAACTGCAACAGACGGTAACACCAGAGGTATGGGACTTTACTGGAAAGGATGTAGGACTAATGGCAAATGTTGACCCAATAAAAGTGACTATAAAAGAAGATGCAGTTTACCCAAATACTCGTCAGTACAAAATTAGTGCAGAAATAAAAGCAGGTGTTGCAGTAGAAATAAAGCTTTTGGTTGAAACAGCCATTTTGCCAGAAGTAATGAGCAGTCCATTTAACTCTCCCATAGTTGGTATAAAGAAACCGAGTGGTAAGTACCGGGTTGTACAAGACCGTGAAAGGGCTAATACGATTGTTGTTCCTTGCTGTCCAGTCGTGCCAAATCCTGCAGCGATTCTGTATCAGATACCGTGGGAGGCTGGATGGTTCACTGTCATAGACTTGTGTCATGCATTTTTCTCAATTCCATTGCACCCAGATAGCAAATTTATTTTCTCATTTGAATTCGACAGTCATGTTTACGTCTGGAATCGTGTCCCTCAGGGGTACACGGAAAGCCCCTCGATTTTTAATCAAATTTTGAAAAAGTGCCTTGAGTCATTAGTACTACCTGGACAGTCAGTCTTGGTTCACTATATAGGCGACCTCTTAGTGGTGTCTAAAACACGAAAAGACTGTGTTGTTGATACTTTTGCTTTACTGAATCATCTAGGTGAAGGAGGACATAAAGTGTCACCAGAAAAATTGCAATTCTGTGCTACATCAGTGAAATATCTGGGGCACCAGCTAGAGAGAGATGCCAGTAAAGAAACCTCAGAAAGAATCAGGATAATTAAAAACATGAATTTGCCACAAACACAAAAAGAGATCAGAATGTTTCTTGGAGTGGTAGGATATTGCAGGCAGTGGATTGTAGGATTTGCAGTCCTTGCAAAGCCCCTGATACAAATGACAAAGAAAAGAGCAAAGGACCCAGTAGAGTGGGATGAGGAAAGCATGACTGCCTTTGTAAAATTACGAGACTGCCTATGTACAGCTCCAGCATTGGGAATGCCTGACTATTCAAAAGATTTTGCACTTTTTTGTGAAACACAAGATAATTGTGCACTTTCAGTCTTAACCCAGATTCATAGACTAGTGCGACGTCCTGTGGCATATTTTTTTTCCACATTAGACCCAGTGGCAGCTGCATTGCCTGGATGTCTGAAAGCAGTAGCTGCAACATGCATGAACCTTGAGCAGAGTGAATCCATTGTTATGGGACATCCTGTAATGGTGTATGTTCCCCATGCAGTTGTAATTTTGCTCACAAGAACTAAGACTCAATATCTCACACCTAGTCGGCTGACTAAATACGAGAGAATTCTTGTAGGCGCAGGAAATGTAACCATTGCTGCGTGTAATATTCTGAACCCAGCAACCCTGTTGCCTAATTCACATATTGCAGTACATTGGGAGGCCCAGTTGAAGCATCCCATTTACCTGGAGTTAAGTCTGCACACGTAGCTGAATTGGTTGCACTGGCAAAGGTCTGTAAATATGATAAAAATTGGAAAGTAACCATATACACTGACAGACAATATAGTTACGGGGTTGTGCATGACTATGGCCAATTATGGGTGCAAAAGGAGTTTCTGACTTCTTCAGGCACTCCAATCAATATGTGAAAGATTAACTGGAAGCAATCCAGTTGCCAAAAGAAGTGGCTGTGGTCAAGTGTGTTGCTCACAAATCTGGCAATGACAAAGTGACAGCTGGTAATCGATATGCTGACCAGTTAGCCCAACATTATATAAAATCGTTGTTAATAAAAAGGTGGGCGGAAACAGCTGCCAACTTATGTTGCTGGAAGGTGTGAATACGTGGGAAGAAGTGAGAGATTTGCAGAATGCAGCAGAACCCAAGGAAAAGGAACAATGGAGGAGATTAGGGTGTCAGAGAAGGGCTGACGATGGTGTCATTATTTATCTTGATGAAACTGTAGTGTTACCCAACTGTCTGCTTGCTCCTATGGCTAGGTTGATTCATGGAGATTCACATTTGGAAAGAGATGCTATGATACGTCTGTTCAGACAAACATGGTTTAATGCAAAATTCAGGAACATAGCAGAGGCACTCTGCCAGAGGTGTTTGGTTTGTCAACAAATGAATCCAGGAAAGAAAACAGTGGTGTTACCAGGAAAGATTGGAAAGGCAGAAGATCCTTTTATTCGACTGCAGATTGATTTCATTCAGTTACCCCTTTGCCGAGGACTAAAATATGTACTTGTCATTGTCTGCCTGTTTTCAAAAATGAGTGGAAGCTTAGCCCGCACGCAGGAATGATAGCATCACTGTAGCTAAGCTTCTACTTAGAGAGCTTATCCCACGTTTCGGTTTTCCAGTAACAATTGAATCAGACAGAGTAAAACATTTTAACAGTGAAATAATAGGTCTGATTTGTGAAGCATTCAAAATTAAGCAAAAAATGCACTGTGCATATCGCCCAGAGGCTTCTGGAGTGGTAGAACAATTGAATGGCACTATCAAGTCAAGATTGGGAAAGATGTATGAGTCTACTCGATTAGAGTGGCCAGAGGCTTTGCCACTTGTTGTGATGGAACTTAGAAGTATTTCAGACCGGAACACAGGCTTAAGTCCCCATGAAATACTGATGGGAAGAGCAATGCGGCAAGCATGGGTGCCAGGATACAAACTGCTAAGCATATCTGAAGATTTAGTACTGGAATACTGCAAAGAACTGACTGACCAAGTGTGTTCTATCTCTCGCCAGGTTGGGGAAGACGCTGTCGACAGGCCAGCAACTCCACCACATGACCTGAACCCAGGGGATTGGGTAGTGATAAAGAAACATACTTGAAAATCTTGTCTTGCACCCAGGTGGGGTAAACCCTGTCAAGTTATTCTGGTTACCACCACAGCTGTAAAGTGTGCAGGAGTTCCACACTGGATCCATGCCAGTCGTACGAAGAAGGTGACGGAATCTGATGAAACTGAGGCTGAAGGTTGTGCAGCTAAAGGGTCCCAAGAGATCGATCCTGAAGTAGTTGAAGAAGAACAGCCGAGCACCAGTCAAGATGATTGGATTCCAGTAATCGACATACCTGCAGAATATGTGCGGACAAGAAGTTAAACCTATCTAGACAGACAGAGTGATAGTGAGGATGAAACAGGTGTAGAAAAAGATACTCAGATCATAGAAATCCAAGTCAAAAGTGATTCTGAGGAGGACCAGATAGGGAAAGATCACATAATCGAACTCCTGAGCCTGAAAAGGGACAGATAGAAGTTAGGGCGAAAGCTCAAGCAGAAGAAAATCAAGGGTTCGAAGAGCTTGAGCAGTACCATGCAGGAATAGACAATTGTGTTCAGGATGAATAAAGTGATGCAAACAAAAGTCAAATCCAACAGATTCCTGAACAAGGCCAGCTTAGTGACCAGGCAGAAGAAACCGAAATAAGACCTGGATCTAGTCAGATAGAGAGGGAAACAGAAGACAGCATTGAAATTAATGTGCCACAACTGAATGAAAATAAAAGAGCATTAGAAGAAAACCCAACTACAGTGCCAGTTAAAAGACTCAGAAAAGGAGACAAATGGCCTAGGTATGTCAAAAGACTGAGACTGCATTTAAAAAGAATTAATGAAGAACCTGAACAAGTAGATGAAATAACAAGTCAAACTGATCAACCTGTAATACAACCAAGAAGAAGAGGTCCACGACTAAAAAGACTGAATAATAAATACAAAGGCCCTGAGTGGACCTACATTGTTTTGGAAGATTTTGAAAATCTAGACATATGTGACAAAAGTAATGAAGAATTGATTACTGATCAAACTGACGAAGAAGTGAGACCCACCTGAAATTCACACAGGGTAAAGACTGTGTAAAAGTTACAAAGAGGGGTTGAGTCTCCGTTAGTCAGAAATGGCTGATCATACTGTTAATGGAAGACTGAAAAGAAGTTGTTTAAAAACATGCTGCAGAGTATGTTTATGTAGTGTAGAAATAGTACTTCTACTTTGGATAGGACTAACAATAGCTATTCCTTACAAGATGAGTAAAGACCCAAACCTGTACCCTACTAAGCAATTGCCAAGAGACACAGAAGAGCTACAAACCAAAGATACACCACAAAGAGTAGGTACACAAGAGAGAGCACTTAGCCTTAGACAAACTAAAGTAGACTTAGAAGCACCAGATGAGGAAGGACTGCAATATAATAGAATTAAAAACAGAACTCATTTAAATGTATTTGCAAACCTGTTAGTACACTATGTAGAAGCAATGGAAATAGAAGACTGCTATGTCTGTATGAAGCTGCCTACTTCGGTAGCTGAGGGTGTGACATATCACCATTTACCGCTAACATATGGAATTTCCAGTAGTGTTTTAGCTAGCTTATTTTACAAGAAAGGACCTTTACAGTATTATTATTCCAACTTAGACGTGATATTTTCTGAACTTCCTGTACGTAGAAACCTGAACCCTGTCCATACTACCCGAGATGTAGCACGCTATATGAGTGAATATTTTCTAACTATAGGTAAAATAGATATAGATGACGCACACAAGAATAACTTAACATGTTTATTACAAGAAAAAGAGAAAACATTTTTGAATATGGTAGAGAAAAGAAGGGAGAGTTTCCAAAGAAAGGCAAATGACAAGAATCAAAAAATTCCTAAATGGGCTGAAAGTATAGGGAGCAATTCAAATGGTGGAGCTAATGCTGCTATGTTGCTGGATTTCGAAAAGAAGGGGAAGCTCTGTCTTCACAGAGAAAAGCGTATGCATTATAACAATATATTCATTGGTTCCAGTGAATGCGAACTCAATTACAAGGTAATTGTGAAGTATTTCGGGGTTCCCAAGGCCTACACGCTCCGGAGATAACCCACTCACACTCAAGAACTGTTGGCACGGAAACTGTAAAAGGCATCACCATTTACCGCTAACATATGGAATTTCCAGTAGTGTTTTAGCTAGCTTATTTTACAAGAAAGGACCTTTACAGTATTATTATTCCAACTTAGACGTGATATTTTCTGAACTTCCTGTACGTAGAAACCTGAACCCTGTCCATACTACCCGAGATGTAGCACGCTATATGAGTGAATATTTTCTAACTATAGGTAAAATAGATATAGATGACGCACACAAGAATAACTTAACATGTTTATTACAAGAAAAAGAGAAAACATTTTTGAATATGGTAGAGAAAAGAAGGGAGAGTTTCCAAAGAAAGGCAAATGACAAGAATCAAAAAATTCCTAAATGGGCTGAAAGTATAGGGAGCAATTCAAATGGTGGAGCTAATGCTGCTATGTTGCTGGATTTCGAAAAGAAGGGGAAGCTCTGTCTTCACAGAGAAAAGCGTATGCATTATAACAATATATGCATTGGTTCCAGTGAATGCGAACTCAATTACAAGGTAATTGTGAAGTATTTCGGGGTTCCCAAGGCCTACACGCTCCGGAGATAACCCACTCACACTCAAGAACTGTTGGCACGGAAACTGTAAAAGGCAAAGAACAAGTTTATTAAGACCCCATGGGGTGGTGGTACACTCAAACAGCACCCTTCGGCAATGCAAGAGGTATCACACCGAACATCGGTGCGACCTCATTTTATATACAGTTTTGGGGCAATAAAAGATAGGCGGCACAAGTTTAAGACACATTTTCGAGACATATATGGTCATGTTTTGGAATACTGCCAGCTCATTGGAGGGGGCACAACTCCGCTGGTCAGTTTGGTGCACATTCCTGAAGATCTACGGGTCAGTGGGAGCTGCGCATGTGCGGCTTGACCAGTACTAAAAATAGCTTGTTGCTGGGCAGATAAGCGTGGTCAGTGGAACGGACAACGGACTAAAGGGCACGTCGGCCACGAGGCCGCTCATGATCTAAGATGGCCGCCGTAACATTCAAAATGGCGTTATCATATATAGCCAAGTTAAGGAGGACAACGTGTAGGTTCAGCTAATCGCTAATGCGAACGGGCCAATTACGACAGACGACCCTTTTAGCGTTTAGCTGAATCTACCTCATAATGAACATAGTCAGGATGTTCGTCCTCGATGTCTATTAACATAATTTGTGTCACCTCTTTGTGTAGCATCATTTTGTCGTGGGCAAGAGCTCGCCTCGATGGTAAGCAAGCTGATAGACACATTGAACATAAAGCGGGCCACATTGAATACATAAGCATATAAAAAACATTGCTCCCACAAGTATACAGAGAATTGTCAACAGTTTCCAGCCCCAAGTTGCAATCATGGACCAGAACCATCCTGAAAGTGTCCAAGTCCCATTGTCCGGGTGTATTTCAGCAGCTATTTTATGCAGCTTGGAAATAGCATCATACACAGATGGAGAATTGTCCGGGACGTATACGCAACAGCTGCTTCCGATAATTCTACATGCCCCCCCGCGATCAGCCAAAACAACGTCCAACACCATTCGATTTTGGAGGGTGACAATTCTGGAAATCTGTAGTTCCTCGGTAATATTCCCCAGGGCAACGGCAGTGTCATTCGCAACAGCCTCGACAACGCGTGTCAGTCGTCTGATTTTCCGGCTGTTCAATGCAGCCCCCACAAAGGAGAATAGTCCCAGATTAAAATCCACATACTGTTGTAATGCAGTGTCCGTTTGATCAATGTCCTCTAGGGCAACAGTTCGTTTAACCCTGTTCAAAACGAAATCGTGGTACAATGTATAATCGTTGTGGTACATTGGAGGGGCAATGAATACAGGAGGTAGCACAAACGATACGTAGCACGTGCCCAACCACCCCACTGGAAGCTGATGGTACCCCTTCGTTCCACAGATAAAGTATGTGTTTCGAGATGCAACAAATGAAATGCCATTCGGGCTATCAAACGTGAGAGTAATGTTACATTCACTTTTCCCCACTGCAATCGTGCCCTTGTTTCTAATACATAAATCGGCTTTTGTAGCAATGACATTTATGACATGAGCACTAGATACATTCACATTTCGCTGATTGCTATATACACGTGGGGCAGATACATTGTCAGGCCTGTACTCTTCCCATTCGAAACGTGTGCCCTCAGCCCGGGGAAACCCATCCTTGTCATGGGAACATACTTTATTCAAACGGAAAAGCACCCCCCCTTTAGTTGGCCATCTCAGAGTAAAAAGGAGGGTGTACCAGGCGTTGCATGACCCATTGTGTGAAAACGGGAGTGGAATAAGTGGGGTGCCCCCTCTCTTCTGGTGCCCAGGCAACATTCCACACACCCAGCAATTAGAGGTATTGGTCATATTATGCGTGTGGTGAAGAATCTGAATGAAGCTGTTATTTAAATACGTTTGGCGATGGCGCTCTTCATGGAAAGGCAATGTAAAATGAAAATGTTCAGACGGTGCCGGGGTAGTCGGCAGCAAATGTTCACGTACAGGCACCACAAGTTCGACTACCCAGGCTATAACAGCTATCACCACAATGGTCAAGACAAAGAGAAAGGCACCCAATATTTTCTTATCACGAGATGCCGTTGATGCCATAGTTCAAGAAAGTTTGTGCAAAGTCTCAAGTGGCACAAATTGTTCACAAATTTTTCACAAATTGTCTCAAATACACGTGCGTGTATACCTAGAAAAAGAAAAATGCGGTGCTGAACTCCGAGGTAGCCGTTGTTTTCTTCTCCGGGCCAAGACGGGTGTCGCTACTCTGGCAGAACTGACCCCCCCCCCTTGGAATTCCCGGTTTCCGTTTCACAAACCTGGAGCGGTAACCAACCAGTCATTAAAAAGGAACAAAAATCTTCTTATCGTGGACGTAGATCGTAGCGCTCTCTTCCGGTAGCAGATTGTTCCGGGAAGGCTCCCTCCACTTCGGCCGACGTCACAGCTGGGCTCTTTTCTTTCTCCAAGATCTCCTTATAATCAGTCAACACAGCAGGAGTCACCAGATCCGGAGAGACACGGCGACAATGTGTCGAATGCACCCACCGCTTCCTGTTTGTCACTCGTACTGCGGTGCGGGTCGCCAGGAGGACCTGCTCGGGGCCCTTCCACCTGGGCTCCAGACTGCTTGCTCTCTCAAACGAGCGGACCATTACATGGTCACCAGGACAAAGATCGTGGCCCTCTCCAGTAGAGTTATCAGGGAGCGCTTCTCGAACCTGTTGATGAATAGAGAGCAAATCATTTGTTAATCGTGCCAAACAATCATTCATCATAACACAAGGCACATCATGTATTAATCGCGGCTTGGGCACCCCCCAGATATTCATAGGGCGGCCAAACACCACCTCATAGGGCGTAAGGCCAGTTCGTGAGTGGGGTACTGATCTAAGAGATAGTAGTGCTAGCGGCAACGCATTTAGGAGATCACGCACTAGCTCTCCGTGCATAATGTGCTCCCCGTGTGATGTCAGAAACCCGCGTTCCCTCCAAAGAAGCCCGAAGTCATGGGCCACTCCAAAGGCATACCGGCTGTCCGTGTATATGTTCATACATAATCCGGCACTCAATTCGCAGGCTCTTGTTAAAGCTATCAGCTCTGCTGCCTGAGCCGATTTTTGTGGTATTCTAGCTGTTTCTACCACCGTCTTAAGAGTCGTGATCGCATATGCTGCGGAAGTCGTACCATCTGGCAGCCTTAAACACGATCCATCAACCCACAGTTCCCCATCCACATCAGGAAGTGGCACATCCTGTAAGTCAACACGACCCTTTGTCTGTTCCTCAGTCAGGAAAACACAGTCGTGATGTTTTTCTTCCTGACCCTCCTCGGCCGGATAGGGCAATAAGGTGGCAGGGTTCAAAGTAGCGCATCTTTTCAATGTTATGTGTGGCGCTAAGAGTGTCAGCTCATATCCTGTAAGTCGTGCACTCGTGAGGTATTGGGTCTTTGTTGGATTTAACAGGGCATCTACTGCGTGAGGGACTAACACCAACAATTTGTGTGATAACACTATGCCCTCACTCTGTCGTATGGCTACTGCTGTTGCCGCTACCGCTCGAAAACACCCAGGCAACCCTCGTGCTACAGGATCCAAAATGGCAGAGAAGTATGCACATGGTCTCTGCTTATCCCCGTGTAACTGCACTAACACTGACAACGCGCACACATCATTCTCGTGCACGTACAATGTGAAAAGTTTCGTATAGTCTGGTGTTCCTAACACGGGTGCGGAACAAAGGGCCTGTCTCAACTGTTCAAAAGCTTTCTGACATTCATCTGTCCACTCAAGAGGCATCGGTGTAGCTTTGGACAGTAATGCTAGCAAAGGTTTTATGATATGTGAAAAACCCATGATCCATTGCCTACAAAAGGACGTCAACCCTATGAAGGCACGCACATCTCTCTGCGTGCGGGGGACTGGTGTGTCTAAAATTGCTTGAATTCGATCAGATGTTAATGCCCGCCCCTCCTTAGACAACAGATGACCGAGGTAGGTCACCTGGGGTCTACAGTATTGAAGCTTTTTCTTGGAAACCTTGTGATTGTTTTGTGCCAAAAAGGAAAGCAATGCAAGCGTACTCTGTTCACATTGTGCATAGGAGTCGGCGGCAAGCAAAAGGTCATCCACATACTGGATGAGCGCAACGCCAGACTGCAATTTAAAGGAATCTAGTTGTCGTTTCAAAGCCTGGCTGTAGATGCTAGGGCTTTCAGTATATCCTTGGGGAACACGACAAAATCTATACGATTTATTATTGAGCGTAAAACCAAACAGATATCTGCTATCTGGGTGCACAGGGATGGAAAAGAACGCATTCTTTAAGTCAATAACGCTAAAGGTGGTGGCCGTCGGTGGAACCAAAGTAAGCAAAGTCGTGATATCAGACACCACCGGGTATTGGGGAATGACAATTTTATTTATCTCACGCAAATCAATAATAAATCGGTAGATCTTGCCATCTGAGTCTCTCTTAAGAATCGGTAGAATAGGGCTGTTACAAACATTATAAGGGACCTCCTCCACCACCCCTGCAGAAATCAAGTCCTGAACAATATGTGTCAGTGCAATTTCACCTTCTTTCGAAATCTTATACTGTGGCACTCGTGGTAGAGGGGCCCCCTCCTTAACAGTAATGCGTATTGGTGGAATGCGCATCTCTCCCACATCCGTATCTGAAGTCACCCACAACGTGTGCGGCAGGGAAGCCAAAGCAGGGATGTCTAAAATGGCATAAAATCTGTCAGGGTCAGGGCAATCATCAGGGTCAGGGTAATTGTCGTTCAGAATAACCCGCACTCCCTCTGGAGCGCAGCGTATTGTTGCTCGAAAATATTTAAGCAAATCAATGCCCAAGATATTGTCTGGGGTATGGGGTGATAACAAAAATTGGCCAAAACTAAAGTATTTGTCAATGCATAGTGCAAGGGGCTTGGACAATGGGCTGGGGGAGGGTGTGCCATCAAACCCTACACACGTAATCATTTCGCCAGACAGGGGAGCCCTCGGAACCAAGTTTTTCGACAGAGCGCTACGAGTAGCTCCTGTGTCGACTAGAAATTGATCAGTAGAACCCAAAATACCCGCTGTTACATATGGACCTTGCTGATCTACCGGCACTTCAACTGATTCCTTACCCCATCCTACGCAATCCTATGCATGCACATAATCCTGATGTTCCACATTCTCTCCTTCCGAAATCTGATATTGATTCCGTCTATCAAACGTATTTCGTTCGTCCTGGCCACGGCCCCTCTCCTCAACCTGTCTACGATCACCTCCGCCACCTCTCGTTCCAGTATAACCTCCTCTTGACCTTCCACTGCCTCGACCACGCTGACTACGCTGTTCACGAAGTACCGGACAATCTTCGGCCCAATGCCCAAACTCCTTACAATAAGCACACTGATCCTCCGCAATGTCCGTACGACCATACGATGCGTTTCCTCCACCTCGTCTACCTCTATCATTCCCTCTACCCTGTGTTCCCCGAACCTGCGCCAACATCACCTTCGTTTTCAATTCCTTCGCCTTTTTCTCTACACTTTCTTTAGCCTCCACTTCCTGCCGCTCATAATACTGAGCCATAGTTAACAAGGACGCAGGGGTCGCCGTGGCCCAGGAACTCTCACTCGACTTCAATCGCTTTGCGATCTCCGGTAACAAATGCCGACCCGTATCGTCAGTTAAAGATTGACCACTGTAATCATGAAACGCCTCCTCGAAGCGTGTAAAGAAATCTGAGACCGTTTCATCGGGTTTCTGCTTGCACGACGTTAACATGGTCCAATCAATCTTTTTGGGGGGAACGAGCGTTTTTAATTTATTCAAGATAGCTGCCGGAAGGTCTAGAATTAACTGACAAGGCTTACATGCTGGTTCTCTGTCCAAATCTGCAGCATTTATGTCTTTCCATGTCCCCCCCAATATCGTTTCATCATTATTTTTACGAATTTGCCTCCACATATCAGGTGGTAAAATTAGTCCAAAAAACAAATCTATATCCACAAGAGTCATCACACAAGACGATATAGCCCCCTCCACCCCCTCATAAAATGCCGCCGTATTCTTCCGAAGATCAGGTAAAGAATTTTTCAATGCCATGACATCTGCTCTATTCCATGGCGTGTATACCCAATTATACACAAAATACCCTTTCGCATCCTTTGACAATTTATCATCATCCGTACCTTCCCCTTTTAGTGGAACATACAAAGGCGCGGCTTCACGCATAGGCATAACATGCAACGCAGAACTCTTATCTGAACCACGGAGAGAACACTCCTTAGCCGGCCCGTTATTTTCCGGCTCGGACTCCTTTTGCCTCCGTTTTCGTTCCTGTCGCAATTGGGTTGTCTCATCCCGCAGCTTGATCAATTGCTTGAACAGGTCGTCAACATCTGAAAGATCAAAATCACCTTTAGCTAAATTCTCACGATACACCGACAACACTTTAGGCTCGAGCGTATCAGAAAGTTCACGATATGCGTTTACAACTTCATCCGCCAGACTGGACAGAAAATACATTAATTCAAGATCCCACCACCCTTTCTTTTCTGTTAACAACTGCTCCTGAGTAACACAATGCTTATTCACTTTACGAGCCCAACTGCGTAAATGAGCGGACCTATCCGCAGGAAACCTGAGAGCCGATACCCCCTTCTTGCTCAACTGATCCTGTCCATCATCCTCGGAATCCGCAGCCGGAGCCGTCGGCGAAACGTACGGAGGCGGTGACCGATCTAACAAAGAAAAATCATCAATTTCATTATTAAGGACAGGATAAAGTGGTCGGCGAATAGGAAACTGACCAGTTGTTTGCAAATTACGTTCCCGTTCCTCCCTTTCTTTCTTCTCCTGAGCCTCCTTTTCCTCAAGCTGTAAAGCCTTATCCCGAGCAGCCTTGCGCTGCTCTTTGTCCGCCAAGGCAACCTCACGCTTCATTCGCTCACGCGCCGCTTTCTCCCACATTCGCACGCAATCAAACATGTTTTGTCTAGACCTGCGTTGAAACATACATTGCTCTACCAATTGTATTTTACTCAAATCATACGACCCGTGTAGAGGCCATTGCAATTCAGGGTCGGCCTTGGTGTATTTATGCCATAATTTACTGTACATAATAGGGGGAAGGCCAAGCTTTATGTACATGTCCCTATTTGGAGTTCCCTCTGGGGGAGCCGGCTGTGATTCCGCTAACCTAATTGAGGTACCTTCTCCAAGACAACACATTCCTCGGAGTGTGCTGAAAACAGGCATGTTCAAAAAAAGTATCACGAAATCGTGACACCAGACAAAATGGCACTTACAGTTCTCCACACGATTGTGCCGCTCAAAGGAAAAAAACAAAGTTAGAGAAACATCTCTACATGCCTGCCTATGTGAAGTGCACTACACATATAAGTTCAAAGATCACAAATTCACAATGTTAGCTAACTCAAATCAAAGTTCGTAGGACTCGGCAAGCGTCCGAAGACTACCTCACCGATCACAAAGCACAGATTTTCAGTAAGCGTCCGAAGACTACCTTACCAAACACAAATCGTAGAACTTCAGTAAGCGTCCGAAGACTACCTTACCGAACACAAAGCTTACCAAATTCTCAAATGTCCAGATTCCAACTGCCAAGGTCTTGTAAGCCAAATCAGCCAAACGGCACTTTCTCAACGATGCAGACACTTTGAAGACTCAGTCGGAGACCGGCGCCACCTGGAAGGTCAGATCGGAAGGAAAGGAAAAAACACAGTGGCAGCCAAGACTCGGGTCACTCGTGGCAGCGCGCGCCCATGGCGGGTTTCCAAGCCTTCGTCACGACCTCTCCTTCGGGCATCCGAGTCGCCGATGAGTCCCACCAGAGTCGCCAATTGAAGTATTTCGGGGTTCCCAAGGCCTACACGCTCCGGAGATAACCCACTCACACTCAAGAACTGTTGGCACGGAAACTGTAAAAGGCAAAGAACAAGTTTATTAAGACCCCATGGGGTGGTGGTACACTCAAACAGCACCCTTCGGCAATGCAAGAGGTATCACACCGAACATCGGTGCGACCTCATTTTATATACAGTTTTGGGGCAATAAAAGATAGGCGGCACAAGTTTAAGACACATTTTCGAGACATATATGGTCATGTTTTGGAATACTGCCAGCTCATTGGAGAGGGCACAACTCCGCTGGTCAGTTTGGTGCACATTCCTGAAGATCTACGGGTCAGTGGGAGCTGCGCATGTGCGGCTTGACCAGTACTAAAAATAGCTTGTTGCTGGGCAGATAAGCGTGGTCAGTGGAACGGACAACGGACTAAAGGGCACGTCGGCCACGAGGCCGCTCATGATCTAAGATGGCCGCTGTAACATTCAAAATGGCGTTATCATATATAGCCAAGTTAAGGAGGACAACGTGTAGGTTCAGCTAATCGCTAATGCGAACGGGCCAATTACGACAATTGGGGGTTGGGGTTTTAAAGATGGGTCCGAAACCTGTGTTCCCCGGAATTTATTATATATGTCGGAACAAGGCTTATTTCAAATTGCCAGGTTATTTTGGTATTGTCGTCCCAAAGATATACCATGTGAGTAAAATCACTGGAAGCAATGAAGAAACTAATGGATTAGTACGTAGCAAAAGAGCTAGTGTTGGTGAAATAGTAGGTGATATATTTAGTGCATTGAAACCTACAGTGGGAGTGGCTCTGAATACACACAGAATCTGCAAATTGTCCACAGTATTAGATTGGAGATTTCTTGATGGTCAATACCGAATTGGTTGCGATCAGATCTATGGTTTTACAAAATCGACTTGCTCTTGACACGTTATTGGCAAAAGAGGGCGGAGTCTGTAGAATGTTGAAAGCGCAACATTGTTGCACTTACATACCAGACAAAAGTGTTGAAATTAAGAGGTATGTGAGAAACATTACTAATTTGGAAAAGGAGCTTAAACCAGTGGAGGTTGCATGGAAGAGGCTTACGGATGGTCTCTCCTCTGTAGGTAGTTGGTTTTCTAATCTAGGTAAAAGTCTTGTGAGTAAAATACTTATGCCAATGGCGGGAATAGGTTTATTAGTTTTAGGAATCATAATTTGTTGCAAATGTCGAAAACATAAAAAGAAATATTCCATAAATAGGCGAGGAGTAAAAAGAAATATTGAAGAACTCGAAATAGAAGAATGAAATAGCCAGATATATAAGAAAATGAAAAACTATCATAATAATAATGAGAAAAAGCAGAATAGAAAGTTTGAAGAGATTAAAATGGGTGAAATGTGAGAAGTTGGCATCTGTTTCATTAATTGGTGATGATATAAAATATCATCAAAGAGGGGATTGATGGAGCAAGGATTCACACAAGAAGCGACTTGCTTGAATTCATGAACCTCGAATGACCCTAACTCAGTAATCAACATGTTTGTCTTACTAATTTGCCTCTTTTTCATCATTATTGGGTATCCGAGTGAAGCTTGCTTATGTGTTTTCCAATCCTAATACGCTTGCAATGAAAATGGCTGCTGCTACATGGGAATTCTACTGCGCATGCTTCTGTCATACCCACGTGACATGACGTACTCGCAGCTTTGGAGGGAAATCTGTTGCATCTGCGCACTAGTGCTAATATGGCTGCTCTGTGTTCTCACATGTGAGAGGCTTGCACTGCTGCTTTTGCTAAGCTGTTCACTTATATATAGTGTAGAAATTCATGGTATACAGTGTATTCATTTATTCTGTGTTCTAAAACTGTTTCTTTTCCATTTCATGTTGCACTTTGAAACTTGGACTCTCTGGTAATGCTGTACTCCATCTTTGTTGAAACTGAGGCTGCGTGACATTCTCCAGTTTTAGGAGCAAGTGACCTTTGGACTCTAGCCAAGAACCTTACTGACTGAGAAGATGCTCCTGGGAACCTACCCCGATTAACTCAAAAGTTTACAATTTATTTGTCAATAGAGCATCTATTTTTATATGAAATGAAGACATCATGTGAACCCGAAATAGATGGGCGTGAACATAAATTTGAATAGGAGACGGCAAAATTCAAAATATTAGGTGGTGTGATGACCCGTCCTCCTACTTTGTCCAATCGAAATTGGGGATCCTTACACTTGCAACATTTGGGGGGGTGGTACACTGACCTGGAAAACAGTATAACTAGCGTAGGTTTAGCTAGAGAAATTGTCCGACTTGTCCGAATAGCTGACCTGTCACTGACCCAACGCACTCAATAGGTGATAAAGAGCAGAGGGCTGCAGAGCACTCTGTTGGGAGGTTCGTTGACCCAGTCGGGGTTTTGGAAAATTGAAGTGCTGGCGAAGCCCTTTGCTTGTAAAAGTTGTAACCCAATCAGGGGTTTGGCTGATTCCTTGCAGAGAGGGAGTAGCGAAGGCGTTGCAACTGAAACTGCGAGTGCTGGTCTTAACCTTTGGTGGTCCGATCCTGATGCAAATTCTGGGATAATCCTGTCCTGATTTTCTGATCTGCACCTGCTGGCCTACTGGCACTGAAATCTTTGGGGTTCTTCTATCCTTTTCAACTGACCCGTGGCCAGGGTTGGTCTTCACACCGTGTGAGGTAAATATAAATCTGTGTGGGAATTTTTGTCAGCATAAATTGCGTCCTTTTCTTTACCTGGCATTTCAAACACAGGCACAGACACACTGCCCCCCCCCCCATTATTCGCATTTAAGAGAGGACAAAATCTGAGGGACCAATTGGTCCATACTAGACCCAAATGCGATATCCCTCGAGTAGTAGGGACACTGTGGGACGTGCCAGCAGTTAAGGGCCATCATCCCTGCGGTAACTGTGCAGCTTGCCCACAAACATCAAAAACAGTGAGCATTGACATTGGAACAGATCGCCCATGGCAGCAACGAAGGTTCACCAATTGTAACAGCACGAACCTCGTGTACTTGATTACATGTCCCTGCAATAAAAAATAAGTAGGGATGACTTCCCGCAAAGTCAAATTGCGCATTTCTAGGCATAAAAGCTCAATTAGATGCTCCAAACAGGCGACAAGATTGACCAATCACTTTATAGAAGTACGACACACGCCTACTGACTAACGCTGGACAGTACTCGAGCAGCCACTTATTCCATCTCATATAACAGATGTGAGTGCCTTCCTATTCAGACGCGAACAGAAATGGGTCTACAGGTTGCAGTCGGATAAAATTGGACTTAACGAAGATATCCTTTGGATGTCATTGTAACATATGAAATAGTTAAGATTTGTATGGTGTACCCATATGGCAACGCATCACTTACTATCTCCAAATCCTGGAATGCCCCTGCACTTATGATGATCATAGCGGATATTCATACTGTAACTCGGTTTTTGGACAAACAATGCCTACTGATAGATACCAATTTTCTAATACACTTAATATGCTTCTGAACATAGTGAGTAATTTTGGGGGTCTCACGCACCACGGGATCAGTTCAGAGGCTTATATTAGCTGCATATAAGTTCAACATGATGTAGTTGTTATCTATCTCGTCTTTTAATACACCAAAGGAGGTAAAAACGAAGAACTTTCGAAATCGAGTCACACATGAATTTCACTAATAAGCAAAATGAATACATCGCAACTGCGTTTAGTTGGTGCAAACTACATTTCCCATCTTCCCAGGGCATAGCGGAAGACGTCACAGGATGCGTCAGATTTTCAAAGAAGCTGAACAATATAATGGCCGCCGCCGCTCCGTTCCGGTACCTCCCCACAGACAGCCCAGAAGGACGTCCGGGGTACCGACGGACAGGTAAGCACAGGCCGGCTCAAAATTTCTAAAACATGACTCTCATGGAGCTTGATCAGAGAGTGTGTGTTGAGTTCAAAGCGAACGCACGAACGAATGGACCAAGTGTGTACATGCCCGGTACACGTGTCGCTTCCAGACAAAGAGGTGGCGTTTACAATAGGCGGTTGTCAATCTATGAACGCCGATACTCTATACAGCTACCATTCTTGCCATGCAATAACAGCGCATAAATACTATTTTTACAAGCACGAAATGGAGACTGATTATGGCTAAGTCAGAGAGTGTGTGTTGAGTTCAAAGCAAACGCACGGACGAATGGACCCAGTGTGTACATGCCCGTTACACGAATTGCCTCCAGACAATATGGTGGCGTTTACAATGGGCGGTTGTCATTTTGTGAACGCTGATCTGTAAAGCTACAGTTCTTGCCATGCCATAACAGCGCATTAATACTATTTCTACAAGCACGAAATGGAGACTGATTACGGCTAAGTCAATACCAACCCTCTCCAACAACTACGGCGTCAGCGACGCACTTAGAGCTTTGTGTAATTCAAACTTATGAAGCAGTTTTCGACCGATGGTTACATACAGCTACCAGTTGAAATAACTCATTGCGACACTGAGTAGAGAGGTGTTGCATACCATTGAAAAATACTAATAATGTATCATCAAAACATTTACAAAATACAGATGAAATTATGATACTTTTGATGCCTTGAGCGGTTCGGATGAACACGCATTTGCGAATTATGAGGTCCTTCCTTTAATACCTTCTTTTTTCCCCCCTAATCAGAGCGGTGCTCAGTTTTACCTGCTCTGCAGCCAGGTGAGGTGGAGCTACATTCTCCTGCCACATAGGTGAGTGACAATGTAATCCAGTTGATACATTATCACCGTATGTCATTCTAGAAAAATAAGACACACTGACATGTCTGTCCTATAAATGATTATCGAATCTTGATGGCACAATGTGACATGGATACACTATTAATTATAATGTATATATCTCGCTTTCTATGTATCTGTCTGTTTGTCTGCTCCTTTTGATATATTGGTGCACATTGGACCACGAAATCAGGAGAACTCCAGGTGATATAAAAAAAGAATTTGTGTTTCACTTGTTTCACTTACATCTAGCAGTAGCACTCATGGTCCTGAAGAAGCAGTAGGAGGCCTTTTGGCCCCGTTTATCTTCAGAAACATGTCGACCCAATATTTATTTTCGTAGTCATTTGTTTACACTACTATTTGCACTGTTTTTATTAACTTGGGAGTGAATAGGTACTCATTAAAAAACATTTTTCCCCTTCACTACCCAATTTTATGTGGTTTCACATCAGTCACTTATTATTTTCACCTTTTTACTTTTTCAGCACTGCTAGTCAATTGCCACTTGAAACCTAGTTGCATCACACCAATACTGGGACATAAATGTGAGATTAGGCTGAGTTTTGCCAAATCTACCAAGGGTACAACAATCTACCTTCATGGTGAAGGATCCCAAATGACGCAGGGTGGTACAGGTCGGTAATCTGATGGGAATTTTTTCTCAATGAGAAAGTACCCTAGGTTTGATTTTGCTGTTTTACATCTACAGTTGAGGTCACGTTCTTAGTTAGTTAGTTCTTAGTTCTTAGTTAGTCACATAGTTAGTTTGTTGGTTCTCTTTGACCCATTGCTACTTTTTATTGGTAGATATATATGCATAGGGGTATTAGCAATGCCTGGTCGGTAAACATCCCCTAGGACCCCCCTTTCCCTCTTTTTAGTATTTATTGTGCAAGTTAGGTTGCCTTGTGGGCTTAGGGGCTTGTGGGCTTGGGGGCTTGTGGGCATGTGGGCATGTGGGATGTGGCTGCAAAGCGCGGGGCAGATTGTGGCCTTTTGTTTAAATATTGATGTTCATAACAGCCCGTGAAGGGGCTCTGATTAACATCAATGCTTAAAGAAAAGGCCACAATCGTCCCGCGCTTTATTAACAAAAGAGTGGAGCCAGTAAACGGGCGTACGTGAGTCCAAGCAGAAGAGGTAATTTTTTGGTAGAGTTAAACTGTGGCGCATCTTGTACATTGTAGTATAATATACTTACCTATGTTTTCTTCTGTTGCAGGTTTTGCAGCCAGAACCCCATACACTTAAACAGGCGTATGTGAGTTCAAGCAGAAGAAGTAATTGTTTGGTAGGGTTAAACTGTTAGAGCATCTTGTACATTGTAGTATAATTTACTTACCCATGTTTTCTTCTGTTTCCGGTTTCGCAGCTAGAACCCAATACATTTAAACAGGCGTACCTGAGTTCAAGCAGAATAGGTAATTGTTTGGTAGATTTAAACTGTGGTGCATCTTGTACATTCTAGTATAACAGATTGCATTCATGAGCTAGGTGTCAACGCAGGCCATGTTCCCTTATTTTGCATGCTTTGTGGAACAACAGGGTCAACCCGGCGGGCACGTAAATGTTCAATCGCAAAGCTGTAACTTCGGAACAGTGCAGCGCTTCACCACAAAGGAAGAAATGTTGCCTTGCATTTAAAGAAGAGTGGATGAAAGAAATTGTGGAGGCTGAGACACAGAAATCACAGAGCAAGGTTTGCGTGCAACTCGTGGAACAATTTCAATACAGTCCAGACATGGTTGATTTGCAAAGCATGTGCTGAAGCCAAGATTGTTGGGGACTTTTCCACAGGGAAGAAATGGAGTGATGCTGGAAACTGGATTACATGAAACGCCATCTACTTAGAAAAGTACACAAGTCCGCCATGGTGATATTGAGAAACAGAGGTGCTGCTGCCAGGTTTGGTTATGCAGTGCAGGCAATGCTGACAGAAACAGCCACTGACAAAGGTAATAGAATGGAAGTCGTTGAACGCCAAAGATCTATGCCTGAGGAGATAAAGATTCTCATCAACAACGTGTTGCTCGCAGTCAAGATGAATACTTCAATGTTATCTGTACAAGACATCCATTACCACCTAGCTTTGTATGTCAAGATACTAGACAGCCAGAGGAGCAAGAACTATGCCTTTGAGTTCCTAGAGGCCATCAATAGCGTGATAAATTGTGAAGCTATGGCAGAACTTCAGCAAACTTTGTATCACACATTCATAATTGATGAGAGCACAGATATTTCTGTTATAAAAATGCTTATCCTGTACTTCAAGTTCCGACCTGTAACATAAACAGAGCACAAAACACAGTTTGAGGGCAAAGTGACGCTGACTACTTGTAATGCTGAGGCTATCACTGCTGCTGTGAAAGAATTCTACACTGCCAATGAACTGGACCTTATCAAAATGGTCATGTTCACATCCGATGGTGCATCTGTGATGCTGGGTAAGACTAATGGTGTTGCTACTCGCCTTAAACAATCCATTCCTCATCTAGTTGAGCAGCATTGTGTCGCCCATCGAGAAGATTTGGGAGTTGATGATGCCTGGAAGAGGGTTCCAATGATTTAATGATGGAGACATTATTGAGGATTGTCTACACTGTGTTCTGCAGATCTCCTGAAAGGAAGTCCAAGCTGGATGAAATTGCAGCGGTCACTGAATGTGAAGTGGTCTCTTTTCGACCACTGAATGAAGTCCAGTGGCTTTGAAGGCATTTTGCTGTTGGTGCACTGATTCGTAATTACGAGGCTGTTCTTAAGTACTTTGAGCACGAGAAAGTTGAGGAGAATGATCCAGTTGCTAAATATTGTTACAAACAACTATCAAACTCCAACTACCATATTTCACTTGCAATACTTAACCACTTGGACGCTATTGGAATCAGGCCCATCTAATGAGATTTCCATTGAAATGAATGGGCAGTGCATGACGAGTTACCCTTGTCATTAGCATTGAAGAGGTTAATGACATTCTGGGTGAATTTGCATCTTTGGGCAAACTATTCCAAAACGTTCTTTGACTACTGTTGAAGCTGTGCAGTATGCAAGAGCAAAGATTGGCCAAGTTAAGCGACAGTATTTGGGGGACACTGTCTTTTGGAGCAGCAATGTAAGAGATCTGATGGTGTTGTACAAGGAAAGGCAAGAGGTTGACAGTGGGGCTATTTTGTCTTTTGTTTCTCTTCTTTGTGAGCACATGCAAAACAGGTTCCCTGAAGATGAGCTGAAAGAATGGGCAAGTTTTGATATCCAGGCAATAGCAACACAATCGCATTTTGATTTTGGGACTGAGAATATACAAAGACTTGTTGAAAAGTATAAAAATGTCTTGGTCCTGGGTGATTGTGAAACACCAGAAGATGTTGTTCGACAATACAGAGACTATAAATATGTGGTTGCAGAACATGTAAAGAGTGGGATATTTACCACCTTTCAAGACATGGTGAATTTCACTGTACGCAATGCTGCTCAGTATAGTGTGGTGTCCCAGCTTGTTGATGTCTGCACAACGTTTCAAGCATCCAGTGCAGATTGTGAACGAAGATTCAGCCTCATGAATACTATCAAGAGTAAATTTAGGAATAGACTAGAGCAGAAGCATTTGGATATGCTGAAGAGGACAAAGGCCTACCTCCTGAATGGGAAAGTTGACCTAGATAGAGTTTATCAGCACTGGAAAAATGGCAAAGATCGTCGTGAGAAGCAACCCTGTCACCCATCTAGTAATGTCACATGACATCACATGCCTTCTCTCTTATTGTTTATATGTGATATTGTATAGACTCTCAACATTTCCCCACCCAATGGACAGTGCTCCAGTTAAGAATATTTATTACAATCTTATGATGGTACCACAGTTGAAGTCTCTTGCTTTTCTAAACTTGAGGTGTACTTGCCTGTGTAACCAATTCATGTCATGGTGGGTTTATCCAATTTGCAAACTGCCCTTAAGACCCTTATTGTGGCAGTTGATGTGTGAAAATGCACCATCTTTCCACTTTTTAAAGTAAACGTTTTGAGTGATTTTTTTGCACCGTACGCACGCACGCTCTAGTTCCTGGCACACATAGCCATGGTTGCAGCACACAGAGACCCTACACTGCCGCACAGAGAGGGAAAAAATTAGTGGGAACATTGGTGCTCTTACATCAGAATTTTGCCTAAACAATGGAGTAAAACTGCAAGTTTAAAAAAGATATGTTTCAACAACAATCAATCAATCAATCATGACATTTGTATAGCGCGCTACTCACCCGGAAGGGTCTCAAGGCGCTTGGGGAAGGGGTCCGCTACTGCTCGAACAGCCAGGTCTTCAGTTGCTTCCTGAAGGAGAGGTGGTCTTGGGTCAGTCGAAGGTGGATGGGGAGGGAGTTCCATGTCTTGGCCGCCAGGTAGGAGAAGGATCTGCCTCCGGCGGTGGCTCTCCGGATGCGTGGAACGGCGGCAAGGGCATGGTTGGTCGGTCGTAGCTGGCGGGTGGGAGTGTAGAAGGTCAGGCGGTCGTTGAGGTACTTGGGGCCCAGGTCGTGGAGAGACTTGGGTGCGTGGGTGAGGAGCCTGAACATGATCCTCTTGCTGACGGGGAGCCAGTGCAGGTCCCTCAGGTGGCCGGAGATGTGGTTGCGTCGGGGGATGTCCAGGATGAGTCAGGCGGAGGCGTTCTGGATGCGTTGGAGTCTTTTCTGTAGCTTGGCTGTGGTTCCGGCGTAGAGGGTGTTTCCGTAGTCCAGTCGGCTGGTGACGAGGGCCTGGGTGACTGTCTTCCTGGTTTTGGTCGGGATCCATCGGAAGATCTTGCGGAGCATGCGGAGGGTGTGAAAGCATGAAGAGGAGACGGCGTTGACTTGTCTGGACATCGAGAGGGAGGAGTCCAGGATGAAGCCCAGGTTGCGCGCGTTGTCTGTAGGCTTGGGGGCGGTGCCCAGGGCTGGGGGCCACCAGGAGTCGTCCCAGGCGGAGGGTGATGGTTCCAGGATGAGGACTTTCGTCTTGTCTGAGTTCAGTTTCAGGTGGCTGTTCTTCATCCACTCTGCGACGTCTTTCATCCCTTCGTGGAGGCTGGTTCTGGCGGTGTCGGGGTCTCTGGTGAGGGAGAGGATCAGCTGGGTGTCGTCGGCGTAGGAGATGATATTGAGGTTGTGTTGGCGTGCGATGGTGGCGAGAGGTCTCATGTAGACATTGAAGAGGGTGGGGCTGAGTGATGAACCTTGTGGGACGCCGCAGATGACTTCAGTGGCCTTGGATTGAACGGGGGGAGGCAGACTCTCTGTGTTCTCCCGGCGAGGAACGAGATGATCCACTTCAGTGCATTCCCTTGGATGCCGGTGTTGCTGAGGCGTTGGACTAGGGTGCGGTGGCAGACCGTGTCGAACGCTGCGGACAGGGTAGAGTTATATCACTAATTTGCTAAAACTTGTGAAACATCCTTAACATTCCACAAGGAAGAGTACTTTGCTGTAGGGGGGTTGAGCACATGCATTCTACGCATACTCTTCCTAGTTAGTAAATGCTGGCCAAGAGATATGCCATCAACCAAGCTGATCTATAGAGATTCACTGCTCTGTATGATATACCTAAGCCAAACAACTCCGTCAAATAGTTGATCGCATGTACTAAATGAAACAGCATCGCAATTCCATCAGATACACCAACAAACCCATTTCTTCCAAGCCAATCAATATGCGTTCCTCCTTCCTGATGTCCAGGACCCACATAGGAGTTGAAAAGTCTCTGCTGAAAGCCCTGGGATTTCCCACTGCCTCCTGAAATCCTACAGGCCATCAGAACGAGGAGACTCGGATTCACTAGGCTTTGAGGTTCCCCCCCTGGTCCTGGAATAGTCTTTGATTTTCATTACCAGAATAAGGAAATCTACTGTCATTTTTAACAAGATTGGAAACCAAGCCTGTGACCTTCAAAGTGGGGTTCCAGCACTGAAGTCTCTCTGTATATGTGTACTTGCAAAATAACTTGTTACAGCATGGCAAACGGAGGGAAAGCATAAGGTGCTAAGCCCCTCTAATCCCGCAAAAAGGTATCTACTCCCCAAGCCTGAGGATCCAGTCTCTAGCTGTAGAATTTCTCTAGCTGCATGTTCACTCTATCCACAAGGAGATCCACCCGAAGGGACCCCATCTCTTCTGAATACTGAGGAACACCTTCCTGTTCAACCTCCAGTTGCTGGAACCCTTGAAGTCCCAAGAACACCAGTCTGCCACACCATTGATTAACTCAGGAATATGTTTAGGAACAGAAACTCCCTTGCACAAGCCGTACCCCTAAAAATCCTTTGCTAAATCTGCAAGACCTTTTCAGTGTGGTCCACCCATCTTGTTGATGAACCTCACAACTCGTTTCAAAGCCTCACACAACGTCTCATAATTCCCTGGGCAAACCAGCATATTGCAAACAAACCTCCCAGCAATTCTAAGCAAGTGTTATGTAATCTCCTCTCTTGAACTGTCCAACGTTCACCCGTTACGAGTTCTCACATCTCCCTAAACTTGCTTCGGTCTCTATCACTATTTCCAGTTCCTCTCTGAAAATTACCCTACTCTTCCATGCTTCTGCATTCTGGAGCCACAACTACAGTTCCCCCCTTGACACCTGTTCGAGGGATACCATCTCAGAGTACAACTTACTGGTCCATAAACATCTTGCCTTAAGCTTTTTGAGGGCCCGATTACACAAGGGGCCTTGGAATATTGTCTGTGTAGTTGAGGATAACAGGCCCAGGATCCTCGCTAAAACTCTCAAAGGTATGTCTTCACACTTTCTGTATTCCTTGTGTAATTTTTAAGTTTTTTTCTCTTGGTAGTTTCAGCTTGGCTTCAATTGTGTCTACAAGAAAACCCAGAAAGTGCCTCTCCTGACTTGGCATTTGGCAGGACTTCTTCTGTTTATCACAAAACCCAGCTATTCTAGCAATTGTATGGTGTTAGAAACGGGGTAGCGTGGTGTGGAGGGAGCGAGTAGGCCAAACTCAGAAGCATTGTGTAAACCATCACACTCGCAAGGGACACACCAGGCACACTACAAAAAGAGACTACACACCAGGCTGCATTAAAATAACTTGTGTATTATAAAACACATTGTAGAATGCAATCTCAGGTACAGATGAACTGTGCCAACCGGCACTGGGTAACAGTTAACAGGGGGGCTATTTACAAGGCAGGGCCAATCGGGCCGCTGCCAGAACCATCACCAGCACAATTAGAGTAAATGGAAGCATCAGTAATAAACGTAAAGCGATGGATTTAGGCCCAGATTTCTGTACTGGGGTGAATGTATGACATTGTTCTGCATTCTGTCCATCAACTGTGGTTTTTGCCTTTGTTACCCGAGTGGGATGGGTATGCTCAGACGTGAGTCCCATGCTCTCCACACCACCAGATTCAAGCAAGCCGGGCTGAAGAGGGCTGGAATGCCAGAAACTGGTCCTCGGAAGCTTGTTTCTGGTCCAGGGAAGGCATGGCTTGGCAGTTCGGGCTTGACTGTTACCATGAGGCACAGGGTCAGACTGATTTGCATATGGCCATGTCTGAACTGGGGTGGTGTGGAGTGCAAAAAACGATGGATTTAGGCCCAGATCTCTGTACTGGGGTGAATGTATGACATTGTTCTGCATTCTGTCCATCAACTGTGGTTTTTGCATTTGTAACCCTGATTGGGATGGGTATGCTCAGATGTGAGTCCCATGCTCTCCACACCACTGGATTCAAGCAAGCCGGGCTGAAGACGGCTAGAATGCCAGAAACCGGTCCTCGGAAGCTTGTTTCCGGTCCAGTGAAGGCATGGCTTGGCAGTTCGGGCTGGACTGTTCCCATGAGGCACAGGGTCAGACTGATTTGCATATGGCCATGTCTGAACTGGGGTGGTGTGGAGTGCAAAAAAATGATGGATTTAGGCCCAGATCTCTGTACTGGGGTGAATGTATGACATTGTTCTGCATTCTGTCCATCAACTGTGGTTTTTGCACTAAACATAAAACCAGCCATGTAGGCATTAGGGAAAAAGCACCATCATGAATCAATGCATTAGTCATAGACATAAACGTCATCACATTAGAAGGAGGCATGGATCGGGTGACATAAGACATACTTGCATGGGGCATCTCCATAGGTGTAAAAAACACACCAACAATATAAGCTTTGGGGGGAAAAGAACATCAAGCATCAACCTTAGGTTTTGAAACACATTACGCATAGCATTAGCCTGCAGCCACCTTATACAGTAAAACATATGAGGTATAAATGCAATATCATTAGTGTAAAGACACGTTAGGCATATATCTTGGCATTAGGCACCAATCCTGGGGTATAAACACCTTAGGCACAAATCTTTGCAGGTACATTAGGCATCATTAGGGCATTTCTCATTAGCATAAGAGCATGAACATCATGGCAGGATTACACTGCACTTAGAAATGCATTAGGCCTCAAGTCAGAAGGGCGAACCTCATACATGCACACACGTTGCAAAGATTGTCACCACTCCCTGGAAGTAGCTGTCTCAGGTGGGCAGTATAGATAAAGTGCTCTCCTCATGTAGCGCTAAGTCCAGGACTGCAGGACTAAGAGTCCTAGGGGCTGGAAAACAGTTGTAGCACTTCACGGGCGCTAGACAGCAAGCAGAGCACAGTCAATGCTAATATAGCACTCTGGCAGCACAGCGCTGCAGGACCTACGCACCTTCTTCTCCTGGGCAGGGGCTGGAGGCGGTACTCACAAGGCACTAGATGGCTCACAGTCCCAGGGTCCCACCTGAGGGAGTAGCGCCCACGCTTCTCACCTCATTGGAATGCAGGCAAACAGATGATTGCGCTCACGAGGCACTAGGGCAGGAGAGCAGGCAAGCACTGCTGGGCAAGATCAGCAGTCAGGGGGCACTCATCACTACAGGATAGCAGTTCCTAGGAACGGTCAACCCCCATAAGGTGGCACTCCTCCTAGCAGAGCAGTCTTCACTCCATCAATGGGCTCTCACTAGCCCTGTGGACTGCAGAGGGGTCCAGATGGGCTCAGGGGCCAGCACCCAGGCCCTTGTGGCAATACCTCCTGGCAGAGTGTCCCCTCTCAATCAAATCCAACCTCAGTCTGTCACATGAAGGCACAGACACCCTATATATAACCCCCTCACCTCACCTACCAGAAAGGGCTAGAACCTTCTAGAAGGCTCCTGGCAGTTCCAGTCCCAACTGTCACTGTGGGGAGGTGTAGAGCACCCTGCCTGCCAGGCTTCCCTCCTAAAGCTGGGGATGCTGGGAGACAGATAACTAGAATGCCAACCCACCTCAGACAGGCAGGCACAAAGCGCACCAAACAGGGTGACATTTAAAAAATGACATTCTTAAACAGCGTAAATAAACCTCTGCACATCATTGTGCAGCATTCCACCACACACATACAGCAAAAAGTCTAGGGGGAAAGGTGAAAAAGTTCGGGATGACCCTGAAAGCAGGGCCAAGTCCAACATATGGTGACTAATGTATGCCTCAATACAACCTCCCTGCTCTAAACTATTATCATAATATCGTCCAGGTAAATAATTATTCTCACCTTCCTTGCCTAGAGCCAATAGCTAATGAGCGAAGTACTTTGGTAAAGCACCATGGTGCTGCGGATAGGTCGAGTGGGAGACTGCAGAACTCCCAAAGCTTGTGATTCCAGGTGAACTGGAGACATTTCTGGTGAGCTGGCTAAATTAGAATAGTCAAATACGCTTGTTTGAGATCCAGCCTTATTAGCCAATCTCTCTTGCTCAGAAAGTACCTTGGCAGGTAAATATCTTCCATTTTGAAGTGGTGACAGACCACCCACTCGTTAAGTTCTTTTAGATTTTTTACTTTATCATACTCCGGTCTTTCTTTGCTAGCAAGAATATATTGTTGATAAATCCAAAAGCATTTCCTGAGACCTACTGAATAGTCCTCTTTTGTAACAAATCCTCTACCTCTTATGTTACCAACCTTGAATCCTCCTCAGAGAATGTAATTTTTGGTGGACCTATAAACTCCGGTTTGTATCCTTTGACAGTGTCCAAGACCCACGGGTCCTGTGTCACAAGTCTACAATTCCCACAAAATTGGGCCAACTGTCCTCGCACCTTTATAGGGGTTTCTTGAAGGTCTTTCAAAACTCTAGCCTGTGGAAAAACCTTGTTGCCTACCATCTCCTCTGGAGGACCTAGCACAGAACCTTTGTCTTTGGGGATAGACACCCTGTTGGGGCATGTAACCTGTCTGGTTGAACCTGTTGCCATGTCCCATGAAAGGTCTGGATGATGCCTGATTTCAGCCAAATAACCGATCCCTCCTTCTCCCTGACCTGTCCCAAATCTTATCCTGGAAGACTTTTTTGGTGTCCTTCTGTGATTTTTGCATGGAGCTAAAAACTCCCACATACTTGGCCATATTCTTAATGAACTCCTCTCCAAAGAGTTGTCCCTGAGAGGAAAGCCACCCTTCTTTGCTAGCTAGCTCAACTATCTTAGGGTCCATCTTAAGGAGCATGCTCATTCTTCTCTTGTTCGAGAGGGCAGTATTAGCATTTCCCAAGAGACAGAAGGCCCTCTGGGACCACTGGCGCAACTCTTTGGAGTATACTTATGTCTCATTCAAATAGGCGACCCTGGCCATTTCAAACATTTTGGTCAAAGGATCAATCACATCCAGGAGGTGATCCTGGCATGACCTCAAACCTTTATCAAGTCATGTCCATGGGTCCTTTCTAGTTTTGTTACTAATTGACACTACTTTGGTGTGTAAATAATGGGTCATTGAGCGCTTATCGGGGGGGAAGGGCAGGGGCACTCTGATCTCAGCAGAAATCTTACCTCCTTGGGAATTTTCCTTCTCAGCCAAAAGGCAACGTTGTCAGCAACATGCTGAGATGGTGCCCGCTCGGGGGCTGAGGGATGGTTTATCAGAAGGGAGTCAAACATGTTGTCCCGCAAGGGATCGACAATACCCATCTTTGAACCTGAGTCCTTGGATGCTACTCTGATGTCCCTTTGCTCCTGACCTCGATGACCTCGGTCAGAGTTTAAATCAGATGAATAGGAGAGATCAATATCAGGCTCTAATGCTATCAATGCAAATCAGGACACCCGGGCCTTTTCCTGCCCATCTAGAGTGCAAGAAACACTGGTCCTACTACTGCACTCTCGGGTGTCAAATCTCCCCAGTAATTTCCGATTTCTTTGACTTTTTTATGCAAACTATTATCTGAAGCTCTTATTCTTTGGGGCCTTTCCTACCTATCCAGAGTTTCCAGATTGTTCCGTGTCCTTTTAGACCTTAGGGCCATATGTAGCATCAAACTATTTTGCATTTCCTAAATAGCGAATTTTAAGGAATCGCTATTTAGGAAATGCAAAATGGTATGTATGAACAAAATCGCTTTTGATTTGCGATTCCTTAAGCTTCCTTATTTGCGAATTCGCATTTTGCGATTTCGCAATTAAGGAATAATTTCCAATGCATTCCTATGGCCAGGAGGCCCATAGGAATGAATGCAAAATAATTCTTAAATTGTGAATTCGCAATTTGCTAATCGCAATTTGAGAATTATTGCAAGGGTGCAGGGGTGTCTCAAAGACACCCTGCTGCACCCCTGAAAAGAACATGTATGTGCATATGGCGCACATACATGCCCTATGGGAATGTGTGTGCATCATATGCCACCTTTAAAAATGCCAATTTGTGCATTTCTGGAAGAATTCGCAAGTTACCATCAACTGAAAGTTGGTGGTAATTTGCGAATTCTTAAACAAAATTTGCAAGCTAAAATTGCTACATACATAGCATTTAAGGAATCGCAAATTTGCGATTCCCTAAATGCTATGGAAAAATAAGGAATCGCACAAGTTTGCAATTCCTTATTTTGGGAATGTTTCATACATTCCAAAACGTGCAAAACGGCCGTTTGCGAGTCGCAAAGGCCGAAATTCTGCTAATTTCGGCCTTTGCGATTCAAAAACGGCTTCATACATATTTAGAAAGTATCTCCAGCTTCTTATTTATGGCGTTATCTAGCTATTTTATCAATCTCCCAAGAGCCCTATAAAGCATTTCCTTTACCGTATCCTCCATTCTCTGCTCCAGTTGTTCCTCAGTCACTTTATCGCCCTCAGACAGAATAAGGTTTCAGAAAACAACAAGCATTTACAATGCAATGGTTTCGCCTTTGCAAAAGTTAGAGCTATTGGCATTGCTCATGACATTATTTTTATTTAAGTTTTTTTTTTAAACATAAATAAATGGCATTGTCATTTACAATGCCAATAGCAGGGCAGGAGAGCAAGCTCAAGCAATGAGGGGGCAGGACAGCAAGCACAAGCAATGAGGAGGGGGGGGACAGCAAGCACGAGCAACGGGGGGCAGGGGAGCAAGCACAGCCAGGGGGCAGGGGAGCAAGCACAGCCAGGGGGCAGGGAAGCAAGCACAGCCAGGGGGCAGGGAAGCAAGCACAGCCAGGGGGCAGGGAAGCAAGCACAGCTAGGAGGCAGTGAAGCAAGCACAGGACGGGCTGCAACTCTGCCTGGGCTGCCGCCATTCTCATTGCCTGCATCTGTTGGTACACCTGAGTGAGACCATACTTAATACATGCCTCCACTGACAGACTTGAGTGAGACAACCCTGAATGCATGAATCCACTGTCATATAAAATCTTTGAGTAAATCAGCTATAGACGGATCCTAACTTGAACAGACCCCTGGGGTAGCCAGATGCTGTGATTGACATGTGGAAGCAATAAGATGTGGCAGATTTAGTGAGACTGGCAGCCTGCATTGTACCTGCAATCGTCCTTGCATGCTGCACACACAGGCTCCCTGAAGCCAGGGTTCATTCCTCCAGTCTGTGGTATACATCCACAGAAATGTACATTCAGATGACAGTCGCGACAACCTGTCTCATTTACTGTTCAAAAAGAATTCTTGTCACTTGAAGCAACTGTGGAGTGGGAGGCAACATAACAGTGTGGCATTTCACATTACTGGCAAATAAGCCTGTAAACCATGTGAAACATACTAAACGAACACCAACTGCATCAAAAGCGGTGCCTGCTTCCAGGAGTCAGTGGTTTGGCATCAAGACACCACCTGGTACCAATCATTTTATGCAAACACCCTTTCGACGCATCCGAATAAACTTCGACCATTATAAAGCAAGAATTATAAAGCAAGGAGAGAGTGCTTCACAGCTCACACATCATAACACATACAAAAGAAAAAGAGTCCAGATAGATAGAGACACAGCGTAAAGGCAGATTGAGAGATAGACTAGAAGGTTGGACAAGCAGGCAGATGGGTAAACAGGTTTTTGGACATAAGAAACAGAGAGACAGGCAGATATAAAGGCACACAATTGACATGCTGGCATGTAGGTAGGTAGGGAAATAAGGAGGGACAGAGGCAGTCAGAAAATAGTCAGACAGGGAAAGAAGTAGGCCATAGGAAGGCAGACAGACAGACAGACAGACAGATGGAGACAGAGGGACATGGAGACGGGAATGAAGACTGACACAAGGAGAGAGGGACTGACAGGTAAACATGCAGCTATATATACAGGTAAGGAGACAAGCAGGTATGTAGGCTAGCACTTCAGTTAAATATACCGACAGACAGCCAAGTACGATGCATCTAGATAGAGAGGCAGACAGACAAGCAGACTTAAAGGCAACTAGACAGGAAAAACATATTGGCATATATGTAGGTAATGCAGCGGGCAGGTAGAAAGACACGTAGCCCTTAGTCAGCCAGGCAGTGAGTTAAACAGACAGAAGGACAGACACACTCAATCTACAGAGTAAGCTATGGGCAGAGAGGTACACAGAATACCGACAGATTGCACCCTGCGCTCAGCTCCTCGTGTAAGTGCCTTATAAACACTGAAGCCCGAGCGATGATGTTGTGACAGGCCAGAGCTGCACTCGGACCCTGCGATGTACACATCTCAGCCACCACTCGCACACACCGGAAACAGGACGGGGCCACTTAGTTAACAATGATTTCCCATCTGTTCGTCATTTACACCACAGGCTAAGCGCAAGACTCCCAACCAAATTCGATTAGTCGTGCGAGGCAGAAAATACTCGATAGACTACCCACCACTGTGACCAGAAGCAGCAGCAGACTAGGAGCACAGCCGGCGACTGCACAATACTATCCTCCGTGCATACTCCGACCCCCAACCTGGCCCACTCGGAGGACACATACCCTGTCCAGAAAACAGTGACCAAACACAGCCCCGGGGCAGAATCATCACGACTGGAACCCATGGTGCACTATGACCTCCTCCACCCCAAAACAACACACAGGCCATGCCCCCCCCCACCATTCCTGAATACAATGTGTGTTATTGAACCTCAGTACACACCCTTTCCCTCAGTGCTTCCTGAGTGCTCACGGCCGACCTTCCCTCAGAACACATTTCTGCCTTGGACACCTACTGTAAACCCCTTTGTGTAAATAGGAAAATGGTCCTCGCGGCACACGCCCTGAGTGCACAATGCACCCGTCAGGTGAAGGACATCAAAGCAATGAGGCATCTAGATATCCACCCTCCACTCTATGAGCTCTTGGCGCACGCTCTGGTCTTCAATGCGCACTCGGGCCAGAGCTGCCCTCGGTACACGCTCTGCCTCCGGCCTAAGCTCGGCCGGGAGCCGGGCCTGAAGAACCCAGCATGACTGCAGGTGGGTGCAGCAGAACAGTGGGAAGGAAACGAGTGCACGGGGGAGAGAAGAGGAGGGGAAAACACTGCACGAAACCTGCAGCGAGAGAGAGCGAGAGAGAAAAGTAAGAGAGATGGACCCGAAGGGAAAACAATACCCAACAAGCATTTACAAGTGGGACACGGACAGCGTGAGGGGGGCGGGAACGGGCACAAGGACAGGGGGAGGGAGGGCGAAGGCAAGAAAAACAAAGCACTCACCTGTACTTCTTCCGGCGGCCGTGGTCAGTAAGCATGGGCGGAAAATCTGTTACGCTCGCCGATTTTGCGGATTTTCGGTAAATTCGCAATCCGCGAATGCTTGCAAATTTACCGAAAATCCGCAAATTCGCACGCAGCGAATTTTTTTTCTTTGCGGTGTAAGTTCGCAATTGCGAACATGTAGGTGCGGCGGGCAGCAACAATCTCGCACTCGCGAAATTACAAAAATTGCAATTCTGCACAAGAAATCTACTAGCAAGCAGCATAGACCTTCTGAAAATGATGATTTTTATTAGAATAACTCCACAGGTTGACATTTGCCTGCACTTTTTTGGATTTGAGGCCTTTTGATTTTCTTTGGATAACTTTTGGATTAGAAATCAACTTTCTCATATAAGCTTGGTGGGGCATTACAGTTGCTGTAATGCTGTTCTGCAGAAAAACGAGTTTTGCAAAAGTGAAAGCAGGTTCAAAAGTTCAAAGTCATCATTAGTAACCGTTCCCTGTAGTGCTTCCTGACAAGGGCCCCTCCAGAGTTCAGTTGCTAGTTGCAACAATTGTATGACCCTGCTCTGACCCTCACAGCAGGCTCATAGAATAGCTACAAGTAGGCCACAAAGTCCTGGAAAAAAAAATTGCACTGCAACAGAAAGCAAATTACAGATAAGGAAGCAGGTGCCAGACTGGAATTTTAAAACAGTAACACATTAATAAATCAACCCCAAATTAATTCATGTCAGTTGAAGCAGGCAGGTGTGCTTGCTTTTTAATCTACAGTGATGATGAACCAGAGGGTGGCATTGATGTACCAGAGGGTGGCATGGGTGAAACAGAGGGTGGCAGGGGTGAAACAGAGGGTGCTGGGAACCTGTGATGATGAACCAGACGTAGAAACAACATAATCGTGACCGTTGCAAGCCGACATGTAAGTTTGCAATTGCGAACTGTTACAAAACCCTCGCGAACTGTCAGAAATCCTTGCGAACACACAAAAAAAACGCAAATTCGTGGGAATTCGCGGGTTTTGCGGATTGCGAGTTCGCAAATTCGCAAAATTCGCGAACGCCAGATTCGCAAAATTCGCCCATGCTTAGTGGTCAGCATGGAATGACGAAAACAAACACATTAAAAAAAAAACGAAACTCCGCCCACCGCCGCGATGACGATCGGAAAGGGGTGGAGAGGGAAGAAATCGCGGGAACGCCCACGAATCTGATCCGGCCATGACGGACAGATCTCTGTTCCAATGGCTAGCCTCCATTTATGGAGCTAGCCAATGGAACAGAGGGGCGGATTCCCAAGCCACACTGTTCTAACATTAGATTTCGCCTACGCCGAAAAGCTGCGCAGTGCGCAGCTCTCGACGAGGCGAAACCTAAAAAGGGTAAACCTTATCCCAAAATTGAATTAATGACCGTAAACTTGGCAGTGAAACACACTGCTGAGGAGGACAGTTGATGCTTAAGGGATGTCATGGGAACGTTACTGGTTGTTCCCAACTGATCAAAATGACCGCTGCCATTAATTCAGAGGGAATACACCCGAAATGCCCACAATGGTGGCCGACGCTCACATTTCGTGCATTATTGGCCGCTAAGGGCCTTTCCTCAGTCTACTGCAGCTGAGCGGTTGGGCCGCTTCCAATGTGTGCTGATCCGCAGTGCAAGAGAGGAGACTGGGGTCAGCAAAGCGAGCGCCTGTCAGGGCACGTTGCAACCAATTTTAAGCATAAGTAATTTCAGCAAGACATTGACACAGCCTGAGGGGCGAGAGCCGCATGCCGTGCCAGCAGGATTCAAATTGGCACAACAGCTAAACTTTACATAAAACAGCTAACCAGCACACACAAAGGTAAATGAGACTGCCTTCCCGTGATAAAAGGCAATCACACCACTCTCATGTAACGCGCTTTCATGCCCGAAATCAAATATAAGCGGTACAAAAGGGGGTGGTGATGGCCGGAGCATCTGAATCAATCAAACACTCACACCCAGTCACAAGATCTGGGTTTAATCCATCACCGTTCTTTAGCCCACTCTGCCACCCCAGTTCAGACATGGCTATATGCAAATCAGTCTGACCCTGTGCCTCATGGGAACAGTCCAGCCCGAACTGCCAAGCCATGTCTTCCCTAGACCAGAAACAAGCTTTCGAGGACCGGTTTCTGGCTTTTCAGCCGTCTTCAGCCCGGCTTGCTTGAATCCAGTGGCAAAGTGAGCAAGGGACTCACGTCTGAGCATACCCTGCCACACTTATGGCGTCCAAAAGCGGTTCAAAAGGGAGTGGTGATGGACGGAGCATCTGAATCAATCAAACACTCACACCCAGTCAAAAGATCTTGGTTTAATCCATCACTGTTCTTTAGCCCACTCTGCCACCCCAGTTCAGACATGGCTATATGCAAATCAGCCTGACCCTGTGCCTCATGGGAACAGTCCAGCCCGAAGTGCCAAGCCATGTCTTCACTGGACCGGAAACAAGCTTCCGAGGACCGGTTTCTGGCATTCCAGCTGTCTTCAGCCTGGCTTGCTTGAATCCAGTGGCAAAGTGAGCAAGGGACTCACGTCTGAGCATACCCTGTCACACTTATGGCGGCCAAAAGCGGGCGGTACAAAAGGGGGTGGTGATGGCATGAGACACAGGGTCAGACTGATTTGCATATGGCCATGTCTGAACTGGGGTGGCTGTGTGAGCTAAAGAATGGTGATGGATTAAACCCAGATCAGTTGACTGGGGGTGAGTGTTTGATTGGATCAAACGCTCCGTCCATCATCCCCTTTTGTATCACGAAATCAAATATATACATGAATATACAGCAATATTCAGTAAAGGCTTAACGTAAATAAAGCCAATAAAGCCACAAATAAGTAAGATAAAAACAGGACAACAGTAATGAAATGTTCTCCTCACAAGGTGGGGGGATGCCATTAAACATGCATGTTAATAGAACATTTATAATGTTAATAGGTACAACGAACATTACTTTTCTTGTGAGCAGCAGCAACCAAAAGAGCAAACATGTCCCTGTGTCTTAGTGCTATCCTTGAGTGTGTTCTTCAATTAACAACATATTGTATAAACAAAATATTGTTTGGAATGCCACTGCGTCTCTGAACCCATCCAGAGGGAATGCTAGAAACCTGAAAACATAACCTCTGCAGGATTGCACAGTGGCCGCTTGATAATGCTGAGGTTGGACTAACTAATACAATGTTGGGGACTGCACCAAGTCCTTGCATCAGAGTGTTAGAAATGGGACCGCTGCTGCTTTGGGGACCATGAGATTTTGAATCAGAAAGAAAACCAGGCATTCATTGCCTCAACACTTTTCACTTCCTTGAGCCTGGACTTCAAGATGGAATATGCAAATGTATGAAAAGTGCTGGACAGATCCAATGGAATGGCACCGCCACATCATCATTTTTCACAATGTTTCTGAGATCATCTAATCCTATTGCCAGAGCAGTGGTCTGTGCCCTTGTTTGGGTGCATTCCCAATTGCCAGAGATAGAACAGTTGGTGTTCTACTCAGTAGGTTTAGAGCTGTTGCTCATATTTCTTACAAAGACTTTACTCATGAAATTGAGTAGAGTGACTGGGTGATAATTCTTTACACTTGAGCTGTCCAGGCATTTTAACAGATGTTTAACCAGAACTGATTTTCATTTTGCTAGATGCATAGAAGTATACACAAAAGTTATTGATAGAATGCTTGAAGTAATCTCAGCCACCGGTAATTTCTTGAGCTGCATCCCAGTTCATCATCATGTTGCACACCATACCACCTGAGTTTGGACCCAGCTATATGAAAAAAAGTCTTGACCCTGCACCAGTGGGAACAGTCCAGCCTGAACTGCCAAGCCAGATTGTCCCCGAATCAGAACACAAGCAACCCAGGACCGGTTTTGCCTTAGTTTGGGCACATCAGCCTAGTATAGTTTGGTTCCAGTGACACAGTGTGCAGAGGACCCATATCTGGGCATGCTCATCCCACTTTGGGTGACACACTAAAGAATAAAAACAAGTGATGGATGGAATGCTTGAATTAATCTCGGTCACAGCAAATTACTCAGGCTCCATCCCAGTTCATCATTATTTTGCACACCACGTCACCTCAGTTTGTACCCAGATACATGCAAATCACGCTTGAACCTCTTTCAATTGGAACAGTTCAGCCCAAACTGCAAAGCCAGGTCCTTTCTAAACCGGAACACAAGCAACCCAGGACCGGTTTTGCGATAGCTCGGTACAATTTAGTTCTAGTGACACCATGTGTACGAGAGCCATGTCTGGGCATACCTGTCCCACTTAGGGCGACACTCTAAAGTACACAAAAAGTGATGAACTGTATGCTTGAATTAATCTCAGCCATTGGTAATAACTCGAGCCTCATCCCAGTCCATCGCTATGTTTCTCACTGTGCCACCTCAGTTTGTACCAAGCTATATATATATATATCAGTCTTGGCCCTGCACCAATGGGAACAGTACAGCCTGAACTGTCAAGCCAGGTCCTCCCTGAAATGGAACACAAACAACCCAGGAATAGTTTCCCCTTAGTTATGTGTTCGTCATCCAGGTATAGCTTGGTTTCAGTGCCACAGTGTGCACAGGACCCGCTTGACTTCATCTCTGCCACTGGTAATAACCCGGGGCTGCGTTCCAGTCTATCATTATTTTTCACACTATGCCATCTCAGTTTGAACCCTGCTATATGCTAATCAGTCTTGAAACTTCTGGGAAAAGTCAATGTCAAGCAAAGTACAGCTTGAACTGTCAAGAAAGGTCCTCCCTGAACTGGACCACCAGCAAGTCAGGACCGGTTTCGACCAATATTCCTGTGGAAAGAGAAAAGCTAAAGAACTCAGGTGGATATTCACAAGGACATAACTCCAATTTATCCCCAACTTACTGCACCAAAAGTGGAGATAGATTTAACCCCCCATTCACAAGCTGGTGCAAACCGCGGACATCGCCTGTATTTCATCCACAACTGCCCCAAAATGTATCCCCACGGTGGACACCACCAACCAACCCTAATGAGTTGCAGAGTAGGCATTCCAGTGCACAAACACACAAAAAAACACAACACCACTTTCACAACGAAATACCAGATCTGCGAAGCGCCACAAAAACAGACAATAAATTGCGATAGCACCAGGGATTTAACACCTGCCTTTTGCTGGTGCTAAGTAGGACGACTACCCACAGCATGAAAAGGAGCCCAGCTAAGATCCAAACCTGAAGACACACAGATGCCATGGAGACAATGATTATGCAATAGCAGGATGTGAGGAGAGGCATGGAGCAGGCATGTAATAGAACGGTAAGTGACCTAGGAATGTGAACCTACCTAATGCCAGGTGTGGCCTGGGGGTGCCTGACAGACCACGCAAATGCCCATGTGGTGATCAACTGCTGGTGCATGGAGTGCAGTGGCCAGTGGATGCTACCATGTCCTCGCAGGCTGTGGGGCAGAAGGTGGAAATGTTGCAAGTTACGCCTCCAACCGCATGTGTGTGCGTAGTAGGTTAGACCTGCGAACACCAGGCCTGTGTAGGAGTGTGAACAAAAACCCTGTCACACTGCTCAGTAGTTCTCATTCTGAATGGACAACGTGTTTGCTAGGGTGGCGCCTTTCAGCCCACCACGAGTCCTGCACTGAGCACAGAGGGGCCTGAGTCACTGTGCACCTATGCACCCCGGGCCGCTGGTCCCCAGACCCCTCATGCTTGCCCCAGCACACCAGCGAGGCTCCCCTCACCCACCTATACATATGACCATGTCTGCACTGGGGTGGCTGAGTGAGCAAAAGAACGGTGATGGATTAAACCCAGATCAGTTGACTGGGGGTGAGTGTTTGATTTGCTCAAACGCTCCGTCCATCATCCCCTTTTGTATCGCTTTGTTCGCCCTAAGTTGGCAGGGTATGCTCAGACGTGAGTCCCTTGCTCACTTTGTCAGGATTCTTGCCCTTGCCTCTGCTTCATGCCATTGTGCCTCTGCTTAATGCCATTGTTGGTGCCACTGCTTGTGTTCCGCTTCACTTGTTGTTCTGCACCTATGTTATGTGCCTGCTTGATGCTACCACTGCTTGTTGTGCTACCACTGTGCCCGCTTATTGTTATTTGGTCCTCGCCTTTGCCAATGCTTGTTATTGCTGGTGTTCTTTTCAGCGCTTCGCCAATGCTTGTTTTGATTTCTGCCGAAGCGTTGCCAATGCTTGTTGCCTTTGCATCTGGGAGTTCCTATTTTGAGGTTTTGCTGCCGAGGTCTTTGTTCCCTCTGCAGCCTCCATACCCCGGCTTGGAACTATAAAGGCGGCCACGCCCAAATCATCGCGCGGATTATTCTTTGCAGTTTCCTGAGATCGGAGGTCTTCTGCTTCTGTCCCGGTCTTCGCTGTCGACGCTGGAGGTCTTCTTTGGAGTTCCTAGCAGATCCTGTTTCCTGTCAAATGGTAGTAATCTACCACGAATATCCGCTTGCAGAAAATGCAGGTAGGATTTAACCAGTTACATTTTACCGGCTAGAGGAACTGTCAAGAGGTTTAAAGACATTCGCGAGAGGCGTTTCCTTGTTTATTTCCTGGACTTGGTTCATTGGATTGTTTTCGGACTCTTGTCTTTGTTGTGAGACTACAAAGTATTAATACCCCGCTGAAGGCTTGGGGGTCTCTTGGCTCTTTGAATATTGAATGTTTGCAATGCATGTTCACTCTAAATAACGCTGTGATTAGAACAGTAGGTTTTCGCTCTGAATAACGCTGTGATTCTAACAGTAGGTTGTTCCTGAAACCCATTCGTTCTTGGTGCATCAGAAGGCAATGTGAGGTGATATAACTGCTATAACGCTTTGACAAAACTTGCGCTTGAGTTATTCTTTGCACCTTGTGTTGAAATAGTCATGTGTAATGTAACCTTAATGAGTCTTGACAAACCAGCGATGTAAATGTTTTAACCTTGTGTCTGTACTGATTAATGCCAAATCCCGTGCTGAATATCACTTACAGAATATATAAAGATTACACTGTGAAAGTTACTTGGTTTTCCTTTCTGGGCAGAGCTATTGTTATTTCTGGGATTAAAGGGAATACGCGCATTCTAACTGTTCAGTAGATTTCGGGGTGGTGCTCCTGAGAAACGCTAAGGAGGGGGCTTAAGAAACCAAGGCCCTGACAGAATAATCCGCCCACGAATTTGTTTCTCCCGAGCAACACCAGATGAATGCCACCATGGATGATCTTTGCGCAATGATTGGGAACCTACAAACTGAATTAACAGTCAGTAGAACTGAGACTGCAGCGTTAGCCAATAAGGTCATCCATTTGCAATCTCGCCTGGACTCAGTTCCATCTACAGGTCACCATCAAACTAATACATCAGGTCCATCAGGTTCTTCGCCTTCTGTTTCAGTCACTGTTCCTACTACAGTTCCTTTGGCTCAGCCTGAGAGGTTTGGTGGGGAACCAAACAAGTTCCAAACCTTTCTGACGCAGGTTCAGTTACACTTCATGGTTAAACCGGCTTCATTCCCAAATCCTCAGTCACGAACTGCCTTCCTGATTTCCTTCTTGAGTGGCGACGCAGCCATGTGGGCGGTTCCCCTGGTGCAATCCGATGATCCGATATTGTATAACTGGGCGCAGTTCAAGCAAGAGTTTGAAAGGATTTTCGATAGAAGGACAATAACTGGATCTGCCGATAGAGAACTACTAGAACTAAGACAAGGAAACAAGGAACTTGTGCACTACCTTACCCAATTCAATCGACTCATTGCAGAAACTGATTGGCCGGAGGCTAAGAGGGCAGCCCTCTATTACCAAGGGTTAAGAGATGAGCTCAAGGACCTTATTGCACCTATAGACCCTCAACCTAGAACTTGTGCAGATCTCATAGCACTCAGTCTGCGTCTGGACCATCGAGTTGCTGACCGAAAGGGGGATAAAAAGAAAACAGATGTTAGGATCTTTAGCAGAACTAAGGATAGATCACTTCCGAGTGCCCAGGAATCCTCAGAACCGATGGAGATAGGTAGTTTGAGGAAGCCCCTAACTTTTGAGGAAAAAGAAACCAGGCGTAAGAACGGCCTATGTCTTTATTGCGGAAAAAAGGGACATTTTGTTAGAGAATGCTCACTCAAACCTAAGAACTCTTGGTCTCGAGATAGAAAGGAAATGAAATCGGAAAACTAGAAAACTCGAAATTGGATCAGGAGACTTTTTCGAGTTGGCTATCTCCTCCTGAACAGACTATTGCAAATACCATGCAGTTAACAGTGCCTCATCTCACTTTGAATGTTTCCTTCAGGCTACCAAACCTCAACCAAATCTTGGTGGCGGCTATGATTGACTCTGGTGCCACCGGCAATTTCATAGATTCCAAGTTCATAGCAAAAACTAGCATACCCATTATTATGAAGGAGAAACCAGAAATAGTCTACGCAGTCGATGGAACTCAGTTAACTTCAGGAATGATCACTCACTGTACCTCCCCCATAGTAATGGTTTGTGATGTGGGCTCAGTACAACATCAAGAAACTATATCTTTCGATGTGATTGACGCACCCCAATTCGGAGTTATCTTGGGCATCCCCTGGCTAACAATGCATAACCCGACGATTAATTGGACCGAACGCACTATTGTATTCACTTCCTCTTGGTGCAAGCAGGGATGCTGTGGGGGTCAGGTTAAAGATCCTAAGAACTCTCCAAGCTCCTTTTTACACACTGCCTCAGCCCTTTATGTCTCTACGGCCGCTGAACAAGACATAGCTCTTCCTCCCATCTACGAGGAATTTTCAGACGTTTTTTGTGAGCAAAAGGCAGAAACCTTACCACCACACAGGGACTATGATTGTGCCATTGATTTAACGCCTGGGGCCAAGATACCCTGTAGTAGAATCTACGCCTTGACCGACCTAGAAAATAACCATCTTCGGGAATATCTTGATAAATTTTTAAAAAACGGTTTCATCCGGCCCTCCAAGTCCCCCGCAGCCTCCCCGCTCTTTTTCGTGCCTAAAAGCAATGGAGAGTTGCGCATGTGCATCGATTACAGGGCACTTAACAACATCACCATTAAGAATAGGTATCCTCTACCATTGATCCCGGTGCTCCTTGATCAAGTGCGTTCAGCCACGATCTTCACTAAACTCGACTTGCGAGGTGCCTACCACTTGGTCCGTATCAGACCAGGTGATGAATGGAAAACCGCTTTCCGAACTCGTTTTGGCTTGTTCGAATATTGTGTAATGCCTTTCGGCTTATGCAATGCTCCAGCTGCATTCCAATTTTTTATTAATGACGTCCTTCGGGACTTCTTAGATAGGTTCGTCATAGCCTATATTGACGATCTTTTAATTTTTTCTTCCTCCACGGAGGAACACATCAGACATGTAAAGATCATCCTAAACACCCTGAGATCTCATGGGTTGTTCTGCAAGCTGTCTAAATGTGAGTTCCATACTACCAAGGTTGAATTTCTCGGTTTTATCCTTTCTCCATCTGGAATAACGATGGCCCCAAGAAAGATCCAAGCAATACTTGATTGGCCTACCCCAACATCGGTGAAAGATATCCAACGTTTTCTTGGGTTTGCCAACTTCTATCGCCGATTCATCAAAGACTTTTCAACCTTGGCCACACCCTTGACGCAACTGTTAAGGAAAAATGTAAAATTCATCTGGTCCTCTAACACTGACTCCTCCTTCCAAACCCTAAAAAGAACCTTTACGCAAGCACCTGTTTTACGACATCCTGATTCAGACTTGCCCTTTATCGTGGAAGCGGACGCTTCTGACTTTGCAGTAGGAGCGATTCTCTCACAAAGAGATCAAGAAACCAATGAACTGCATCCTATTGCCTTTCTGTCTAGAAAATTCCTACCTGCAGAAACCAACTACACCATTGCTGAGAAAGAACTCCTGGCCATCCGTTATGCCTTCAAAGAATGGCGTCACTATCTACTAGGAGCAAGACACACAGTAACCGTATACACAGATCATCGGAATCTGCAATTCCTAAGATGTGCAAAGGCCTTAACCCCCAGACAACTCCGTTGGACATTGTTTTTTGCAGAATTCGACTTCATCATAACTTTCAGACCAGGAACCAAGAACAACAAAGCAGATTCCCTATCACGGTATGATCATAAACCAGATGATTTCCTTTCAAATCCCAAGCCTACCAGTATGCTCTCCGAAAAACAAATCATAGGAGCAACGATGTCCGATGTGTTCTTTCAACAAATCAGACTGGCGATGCCTATACCCAAACTCCTTTCCTGGGTTCGGGAAGGCCCCAACAGAACAATTCAACAGAACTTACCTTTTTTCTCCAATCTCTTGTTTATTCCTACAAAGAAACTACAAACTCAAGTTCTTCAGTGGTGTCATGTTAGTCATTTAGCTGGCCATCCTGGTATCACAAAAACCAAAGAGTTGCTGCAACGAAATTTCTGGTGGCCAACCTGGAATAGGGATGTTCAAACTTTCATCCAAAACTGTGATGTTTGTGCCCAGGCTAAGACGGAACATGGTCGGAAGAAAGGACTTCTTCTCCCACTTCCCACCCCAACGCAAGTCTGGGAAGACATTGCTATGGACTTTGTCACTGATTTACCGGAAGAGAAAGGTATGAACACTATTCTGGTGGTAGTGGATCGTTTATCAAAGATGGCCCACTTTATCCCTTGCTCTAGTCTTCCTACTTCGTCTCGCTTGGTCCAACTACTCCTGGAAAATGTGGTTCGTCTACACGGCCTTCCCAGATCCATCACGTCAGATCGAGGTCCACAATTTATCTCGCAATTCTGGAAGGCTTGGTGTAAAGCTCTTCACATCACTTGCAACACTTCCACCAGTTTCCATCCGGAGTCAGATGGACAAACCGAGCGAGTCAACCAGGTCCTGAAACAGTATCTGAGGTGTTTTCTGTTCAAGAAGCAGGGTTCATGGTTAAATCTCTTATGGGAAGCTGAGTTCGCTTATAACAACTTACAGAATGCCTCCACGGGTCTGTCGCCCTTCTTTGCTGTTTGTGGCCGACACCCTCACTTTTCTCCCTTGCTTCTGGCTCATCACAAGACCCACATACCTTCTTTGGATTCACATTTCAAGGAAATGGAACGCGTCACTAAACTCTTGCAAACTAATGTATTGAAAGCCAAAGCCACGTATAAAAAGTTTGCGGACAGAAGGCGTCAAAAGGGGCCTGATCTTCATGTTGGCGACTGGGTTTGGCTGTCTACCAGGAACTTTCAGTTCAGGAAGAGGTACAAGTTTCATCCTAGGTTCATTGGACCCTATAAGATTATTCAGTGTGTGAATCCAGTGGCTTACAAACTAGCCCTTCCTAACAATATGAGGATTCACCCTGTGTTTCATGTTTCTCTGCTAAAAAGGGCTACCGTCAAGCGAAGACCTCGCCCTCCTGCCCTTCTGGTAAAAGGTCGGGATGAGTACGAGGTTCGCTGTGTTAAGGACTGTAAGCGTGTTAGGGGGAAGCTTTGGTACTTGCTCTCCTGGAAAGGCTATGGACCTGAGGAGGACTCGTGGGTCCCTGAGGCCAATGTTCATGCTCCCCGGTTGGTGCGCTCCTTTCATGCCCAGCACCCCGTCTCTCAATATTGAAGTCCTGGGGGGGGGGGGTGTCTTCATTTTTGTTGGGGGGCACTGTCAGGATTCTTGCCCTTGCCTCTGCTTCATGCCATTGTGCCTCTGCTTAATGCCATTGTTGGTGCCACTGCTTGTGTTCCGCTTCACTTGTTGTTCTGCACCTATGTTATGTGCCTGCTTGATGCTACCACTGCTTGTTGTGCTACCACTGTGCCCGCTTATTGTTATTTGGTCCTCGCCTTTGCCAATGCTTGTTATTGCTGGTGTTCTTTTCAGCGCTTCGCCAATGCTTGTTTTGATTTCTGCCGAAGCGTTGCCAATGCTTGTTGCCTTTGCATCTGGGAGTTCCTATTTTGAGGTTTTGCTGCCGAGGTCTTTGTTCCCTCTGCAGCCTCCATACCCCGGCTTGGAACTATAAAGGCGGCCACGCCCAAATCATCGCGCGGATTATTCTTTGCAGTTTCCTGAGATCGGAGGTCTTCTGCTTCTGTCCCGGTCTTCGCTGTCGACGCTGGAGGTCTTCTTTGGAGTTCCTAGCAGATCCTGTTTCCTGTCAAATGGTAGTAATCTACCACGAATATCCGCTTGCAGAAAATGCAGGTAGGATTTAACCAGTTACATTTTACCGGCTAGAGGAACTGTCAAGAGGTTTAAAGACATTCGCGAGAGGCGTTTCCTTGTTTATTTCCTGGACTTGGTTCATTGGATTGTTTTCGGACTCTTGTCTTTGTTGTGAGACTACAAAGTATTAATACCCCGCTGAAGGCTTGGGGGTCTCTTGGCTCTTTGAATATTGAATGTTTGCAATGCATGTTCACTCTAAATAACGCTGTGATTAGAACAGTAGGTTTTCGCTCTGAATAACGCTGTGATTCTAACAGTAGGTTGTTCCTGAAACCCATTCGTTCTTGGTGCATCAGAAGGCAATGTGAGGTGATATAACTGCTATAACGCTTTGACAAAACTTGCGCTTGAGTTATTCTTTGCACCTTGTGTTGAAATAGTCATGTGTAATGTAACCTTAATGAGTCTTGACAAACCAGCGATGTAAATGTTTTAACCTTGTGTCTGTACTGATTAATGCCAAATCCCGTGCTGAATATCACTTACAGAATATATAAAGATTACACTGTGAAAGTTACTTGGTTTTCCTTTCTGGGCAGAGCTATTGTTATTTCTGGGATTAAAGGGAATACGCGCATTCTAACTGTTCAGTAGATTTCGGGGTGGTGCTCCTGAGAAACGCTAAGGAGGGGGCTTAAGAAACCAAGGCCCTGACACACTTGGCCACTGGATTCAAGATAGCCTGGCTGATGAGGATTATGAATCCGAAACCGGTCCCAGGATGCTTGTTTCCGGTCGAGGGAAAACTTGGCTTGGCAGTTTGGGCTGGACTGTTCCCATGAGGCACAGGGTGAGGCTGATTTGCATATGGCCGTGTCTGTACTGGGGTGGCTGAGTGAGCTAAAGAACGGTGATGGATTAAACCCAGAACAGCTGACTGGGGGTGAGTGTTTGATTTGCTCAAACGCTCCGTCCATCATCCCCTTTTGTATCACCTGCCTACACCAGCGTGTGTCAAAGAGGGCCCACCACATGCCGGTGCAAGCTCCAAGCACCAGTCCCGCAAACCCAGCAGCCTCCACAGACCATCGCTGCCCCCTCGATACTGGCCTACATCACTCATTTCCATTATATACTCCGCTGGAGTCCTCTTCGGCCCAGTATGCCCCACATGTGGAACTGTGTCCTGATTTCTGAATGGCAGTGTCCCCAAGTCTGTGGCTGCGGCCACAGCACCAGATTCCCTTAGATCAGTGAGGCATAATTCCATATGGCAGGCCTGCGACATGTGGTGCCACTAACCCTGTTCAACGCAAGCCGGCGACATGCGGTGCCACTGACCCTGTTCAACGCAAGCCGGCGACACGTGGTGCCACTAGCCCTGTTCAACGCAAGTGGGTGACATGTGGTGCCACTGAACCTGAACTACGCATGCCGTGGGGCCATCCAACGTAAGCCGGCGACACTCAGTGAATGGCCCATGCTGACCGCTGCCTCAGGCCTACACTGTGGTCGAGTAGGTCATACACAATTTTAAATTCAGCCCTGATTTATTTAGGGCTAACTTGATGTCATTGTACTGGCCGTATCACAGACTGCATCCCCTTTCAGCCCCGGTGCCACTAAGTCTGTATCCCGAGACCTACGACATATTCTGGTTGGACTCTGGAGCCAAAGGGGTTCATGGACTTGGGGTTGTCGTCGCCATCATGTCAGTGATACTGACTTTGTGGCGAAAACGATGCTGTGGCATTCCACTCCTCCATTTGCTGCTTCCGGACAGCCTCCACCCTCTGCATCATGCCCTGGAGGATACCTTCCACTGTCCGCCACATACACCTCGGACATTGATGAGGACCCGCTCAGGTCGCATGGCCCATCTGACTGCACCGCAAGTCACCGTCCCGTGGAGGTGTGCCTGTTCCGGCCGCAGTGCATCCGGGAACACTTACTCTGTACTGGTCATGTCCTGGACCCCTTCTCGTTATATATTGGATGACCTCTGTGACGGTGGTCTTGGGGTCATCAACGCCATTTCTCTGTAGCCTTGCGCTGACAGCTGCCTCAGGCCTACACTGCGGTCCAGTAGGTCACACATGTGGAACTGTGTCTTGGGTAGGATGTGGAGGAGTCCACACCATTGGACACGCCTCATCGCAGGCAGCATCCCTAACAGCACTGGTGCCACTAATTCTGTGCACAATGAGTCATGGGCACTTTCTGGTTGTACCTTGGTGGCGGCTGAGTCTATGGCCTGGTGGTCTCCTGCATCTTCATCTGGCTGGTCAGAACTTGGTGACCCACATGTGTCTGTTCCATTAATCTCCACCATAGTGACTGTTTCAGCGTGGTTCTGCCCTCTGCATCATGCCATGGGGTTCACCTTTCACTGTGCACTGAGACACCCTGCAACAAGCTCCTTTCACATCTACGGAAACCTGCTCTGCACTTGTGACACTACCCCAGTCTCCCACAGGTTAGCCTCCTGTGGTGGTGGGCCCGTGTCGACTGCGGTGTATCCGGGGCCGCTAACTCTGTGCAGCACAAGTCATGGGGCCTTTATGGTTGTATGGCTATGTCCTTTACGATGTACACTGTACCCTGTTGTCGATTTCTGACTGCACCAGGCAGCCCTTGCCGGCTGGTGTGTATACACCCCACATATATCCAACACAGGTGTCACTCGATATGTGTGCCTGCTACTAAATGTGGCTGTGCGCGTGGCCATTTACACCATCTGAGCAAGCGTGTCTATGTGGTCATTGTGTCAGCATTATGGGCACTGGTCCTGCAACGTCACAGTGTGCTGTCTTCAGCGGACATTACCATGTCACCTCAGTGTTGGCAGTGACCCTGGACATGTTGCTGCACATGCACACCCATGCATGCACAAGCGGCGTGTGCTGGTCCGGCGTACGTCAGGTCACCGCAGGGGTGTGCCAATTCAGTAGGGGCAGCAGGGCATGGCTCGGACCTGGCCTCATGCCGGAAGTGCGGTAAGTGTGTCTCTGTGTTGGGGTGTAGTCGCGACCAGGGCCACAGTAGTTGATATTGCAATGTAGCATGCACCAGGAGGGCGGGCCCGCACAGACGGGGACATGTAGGAGCACAGCACACACAAGTGAGGGGGCTCATGGGAGGGAGGAGCGTCTGTGTGGCAATGTAACACACAGTGGGGCCACTCATGTGCCACATGCTGGACATACCGTCCAAGATTCCTAGGGTCGCAGACATCCCATCACACCCGTGACAGGCCTCTGTACATCTCCTGTATGCATGCAGATGGTGAAGTTACTGTAGGGATGAAAGGTCCTTTGTCTGCACTATCAGGCAGTAGCACATCTGCAGCTCTGAGCAGGAACATGCATGTGGCCAGCATCCCCTGACAGATACGACAGCATGTCTGCACTATCAGGCGGTAGCACATCTGCAGCTCCGAGCAGGAACAGGCATGTGGCCAGCACCCCCTGACAGATACAATAGCATTTGCCTGTGACTCCCACGCTACTCTGCCGATGTTGGACCAATGTGTGCACATCCCACACGCAGGAGTCCTTGGTCGTATTTAGCATGCGTGAAATGGCCTTCACACACGTACTACTACCCCACCCAGGCCTGCACCTGTGCCACAGTTCTGGCGCAGGGCAAGCCAGTGCAGCTTCAAGCAGAGCCACTGGCGCAATGGCAGACCATCCAGGCACATACTCGACTCCAGTCACGTGGAGCTGTACTGTGCATGTCGGCTGCATGTCTTGGGGGTACTGCCCTTGGCAGGACTGCTGACAAGTTACCGGCTGAGCTACTGCCTTGCGGACGTCACCTGCGTTCAGCCTGTGTTGCATTGTTGCTCGTGCATATTAGAGTGGTCCATGGATGTCTGCCTCTCCAGTGTAACAGTAGCAGACCTGGATTTTGACATGTGTGTTCGCTCCCTGTTGGCCCACGACCAGGAGTGTCACTGAGATACCTGTTTATGGCATGCATGAATTTTTGGCAGGAAGGCTGGGAACTGGGCCTGGGAGATTGCATGAGTCGTCGTGTGCAGTGAGCACATTGAGCCACTAGCCGATTGGGCTTTGGTGCACATTGGGTCGAGTGGTTAGAGTCAGCACATCTGTCCGGGTCAGCTGATGGATTACGTCGACGACATGTCGGATGTGTTGGACAACGATTACTTATTGAAGCTATTGGCCTACGCTGCTGCACTTGCGTTCATGGGCGAGTGATAAGATACCTGCAGCCACGACTGGATGTGACCCATTGCACGTGTCTCGACGCCTGTTTGCAGGTGGTGGATCTGGTTACATTTCCCAAGACAACAGTGGACATGGCTGCATTGTCCTGGACACATTATCCCAGCGCGGACAACCAACGCGGTTTGGCATTGACTTGTGTTGGTGGTGGACTCCCCAGAGGTAGACATGGCCACTTTCCTACGTTCCTCATTCAGGCATGCTGCTGCATTGGTCTGCATATCATGGCACTTCTCTTGGCCGTACTGACACGCACTTGTTGATAAAGTTTGCATACTTTCACTTGTCTCCAACTGTATTGTGTCTTGATTTGTATGCCAATGTGTGTGTCACGGACTCTCTGTCTCACTGCCATACGTGCATTGCTACCCCATCAGGACTGTGGGTTTGTACTTGTGCATTCTCCTATCCCTGTTTCGTGCTTTGTGAGGTGTGTATGACCGTTTACCAGCCACAGGCGGGTGCACTTGTGTCCTGTGTTTGTTTTTGTTTGTTTGTGCAAATGTTGGTGTTTATACCACATTGTGTTCGATGTTGGGGTGCTCTGCTTCCTATGTGTGTGTGCTGCATTGTGTGTGGGATGTCCCTTCGGCTCTGATTTGGCTCACCCTTCTCACTTTCAGGCAGTGTGGTTTTCACTTCTGTGTGTGTCGCTGGCCTTGTCGGTGCTTATCCCTGCTTTCCTCATCGCACTTTTTTCACGTTGAGGTATGTGTTTTTATCTCCGTCGCGGTGGTTATATCGCGGAAATTGGCCGCGTTTTCGGCGATCTATCGCTTGGTACCGTGGTGTTGTGAATTTCACGTTAACATGGGGTTATTTTCCCGCGATGGGCTGCGATGGGTAAAGTTGCTTTAGCATTTTTTGATGACATTTAGCACACGTTTTTTTGAATACACCCCTCAGTGAGACAAGGAATTAGTGCAGGGCTCGAAAAGCAAATAATTGATACCAGACTAATGTTATTAGGTGATCATGATTTACAAGTTCTGTCAACTCTTCCATATTTGCAAAAGTAGAACAAGACCAGCAAATCTCTTCATGCAGAGGACGAGGGATGATAGAGAAACTCTCTAATACCTTGCTAGATGTTTTCTATTTTCTAGATTAAAATCAGAGCCAGTTTATTTCAGGGTTCCTGTGAAGCTGAGCTTGTTTTGTCTTATAGTGTGTGTCGTGCTCTTTGGTCACAGACTCACAGGACACAGGTAAGGGTCGCTCTTCTTTATTCTGTTACACGATCTTGGTCCCATGCCTTTGCACGTCTGCCCACTGCGATATTCCTTTCATGAATGCCCCCTCCCACACCCTTAACCGGATGTGGTGTCCGGTTCCCCAGTGTCCACCTCGTGTCCTGCAGGGTCCTAGTGCCCTGCCATCAGGTCACTACATCTCCCCCCTTTGTCACAAAGACGTGACAAGAAAAGTGAAACACAGAGATGTGTAGATAGAGATAGATGCAAAGTCTGCCTTGGAACAGGTCGGTGTGCCTCTCATCATCACATTTCTTCTATTAGTCTTTTTGGACGTCTGCAAACTCTTCTCGGGCTTGCTTCCATCTATTTTTCTTCTGCTGGCCCTTGCTCTTCTTGTTCTACTGTTCCTTCGTCCTGGTCTTCCCTTTTTTCCTCTTTTAGTTCTTTGAAATGTGAACTGTTCCGGGTTATCCGCTGATGTTCTGACTCAGCCGTGATCACAGGTCCCTTTATTTTTGTCACTAGTAACGGGTCTTTGGAGAACAAGCTGTCAGATTTTCTTTGTTGCCTCTGACGCACTATCACCGTGTCTCCTTCTTTTAGGTCTGGCACACTGTTGTTTCGCTTGGGGTCTGCATATCTTTTCATTTTTTCTTTCGCCTCTTTATCTTTATCTACAATGTTGCTGCAATCCAGTGCCATGGATGCCTCTATTTGTGGTAGCCTTGTTCTGCTTGTTCTTCCCAGTACTAGCTCTGCTGGGTCGCTTCCTGTGGTGTTATGAGGTGTGTTTCTGTAGTCCCGTAGAGCTTGGCACAAAGCTTGACCAAGTGATATTTGCGCCAGCCTTGGCCACTGAACGGCCTTTTTGATGTTTCCCATGAATCTCTCTACCATTCCATTCGCTTGAGGCTACAGCGGAGTTATCTTCCAGTGGTTTATCCCCAGGTAGGTCATGAATCTGCAGAAATCTTCTCCTGAGAATGGAGGACCATTGTTTGCTTTTAGTGTTTCTGGTGAACTCCATGCTGCAAATATGTCATCCAATATCGGGAGTGTCGCTGTTACTGATGTCGATGTGACATGGCGTACTATTGGAAGCCGTGAGTATTCGTCGGTGACCACAAGCAGGTAGTTGTCTGTGTCCAGGGGCCCAAAGAAATCAGCTGCTAGCGTTGTCCACACCGCTCTTGGAAGTTCCGACATTTGTAAAGGTTCATTTCTGGCCGGTGATCCTGTTACTTGACAGAGGTGGCAGGTCATTATGGTGTCTTCTACCATGCGATCTAGGCCAGGGAACCACACTTTTTCCCTCAGTTTTTTTTGTTGCTACTATGCCTCGGTGAGACTCATGAGCCAGATTTACCAGTTGCTTCCTGAGTGAGCTGGGTATCATTATTCTTGTGCCTCTCATCATGATCCCGGTGTCGGTTTCTGAAAGTTCTTCATGGATCTTCTTGAGAGCTAGCACTTCTTCTTTGCATACTCCTGCTTCCCATGTGCATTTATTGTTGATGTGCCTCCATCTCTGCCTTCTCATTATCTCCATGGCCGTTTGCATCGTGGCGTCTTTCTTGGTCTCTCTTGCTAGCTCTATTAGCGTTATTGTGTTTTGTTTCAATTCGAAATTGAGGTATTCTTCTGCCAACGATGTCGTCTCCTGGGCCAGCGGTAGTGGGTGTGTCGACATGTAGTCTGCCGGGTTGTGTTCTTTTCCTGGTTTGTGTACAATCGTGAAGTCATAATCCATCAGTCATGCCTCAGCGTTCAATCCTGGGTGGCATTTTGGCTGATGGGCTGCCATAGATTTTTACTAGTGCCTGCTGGTCAGTTATGATGGTGAATGGCTTCCCGTAGACAAACATGTGGTAGTGTTCACACGCCCATACCACTGCTAGGCTCTCTTTTCTTGTAGCGAGTATGTCCTTTCAATGTCTGTTAAGCTTTTACTCGCATATGCAACAGTCTTCCTTTGTGAGTCTCTTCCTGGCAGGTGCGGCACTAGTATGGCTCCTAGCACTACCTGACTGGCGTCAACAGTTAGTTCAGTGCACAGTACAGGGTCAAAGTAGGCTAGATTTCTTCGAATGCCTTGTTGCATTCCTGAGACCAGATACGTTTCTATCCTTGTTTTGTTAGTTCTCTTAGTGGTGTGCTCACTGTGGCGAAGTCTTGTATGTATCGCGCACAATAGCTGGCGAGGCCTAGAAATGATCGTACTTCTGCAACTTCCGTCGGCGCATTTGCGTTCTTCAGTGTTTCAACTTTGCTGGGGTCTGGCCTCATCCCTTGCTTGGAGAAGATATGACCGAAGAACACTAGTTTCCCTCTTCCCAGCTCACATTTCTCTTCATGTAGCGTTAGGCCTGCTTGCTCCAGTTGGGTGCACACTTGACGTAGAACTGCATCATGTTCTTTGTCTGTTTTTCCAAATAGCAGAATATCATCGCTGTAGTTCAGGCTGTTCTGTATTGGTCTTATCACTTGTCTTATTGTCTCCTAGAATATCTCCGCTGCCGAAGAGATTCCAAAACTCAGTCGCTTGTATCTGAACAGACCCAGATGCGTGGAAAACTTTTTGATGTACCTTGATTGGTGGTTCAGATCCAGTTGATGATACCCTTTGCACAGGTCCAGCTTCCAGAACCTGCAGGCCCCAGTGAGGCAGCTGATCATGCCGTTTAAGTGGGGCCTGGGTGTCTTTCCTTGCGATCGCGGTGTTTGGGATCCTCATGTCCACTCAAATGCGGATCTTTGAGGTGTTCTTCTTAGGGACGGCCACAATCGGAGACAACCAAGGCGTTGGCCCTTCAGCAGGTTAAATTATATCCTGTGCCAGCAAATTTGGTATTTCTTCCTCAACTTGTGACTGTAGGTGAATTGGTACTCTTCTATGATGCTGTAAAGTTATCTGTTTTCCTTTTAGCTTCCCAAGACCCTTTAATATTGCTGAGTACTCTTGTAGGATGTTTTCAGTTTCCGACATGTGATATGTCATGGCCAGTAGCCCCATTACCTGGTCTGTCATATTGCTGAGCAGGCATGGTGCTGGGATGTCACCCTTAAGCACAGGCAGTTTCCATGTTTCGTGCTTACCTGTTACTTGTCATCCGTGGTCTCATCATTCTGCCTCTTTCATTTCTGAATTATTTGGTCTTGCACGTGCTTGAGAAATGATTGTCTCTGTTACACTTCCTGCACTTTTGACCCATTGCGGGGCAAGCACCGACATGTGGAAATTCGAGGCCACATCGATAGCATGTTTGTTTGCCTTTCTTTGGTAGGACCGGCACCTGGGATTCTTTCTTCTTGAAGTTCCCAGTGACACGATGTGCTACCGCCACTTTCTTCTCTTTTCCCATCTCCATCTGCTTCGCTTGTTCCGTGGCCCGTGCTTCTGTGCGAGCCATCGTCAATATCTTCCCCAGCGTCGTCCTTTCCTTCATAACACGTGCTCGGAACTCCACTGATTTGCAGCCTTCAATGATGCGCTGTCTTATTGCTTGCTCATTGTCGAATTTGTCAAACTCACAGTATGCGACCAGCTTCCTTAGTCTCGTTGCAAAGTCGTCCAGGCTCTCTTCTCCTTGCTGGCATGCCGTGTTGAATGTGTATCTTTCAAAATCGATGTTACTTGTCAAACTTTTGTGTGAGACACTGCATCACTCCCTTGTAATCCGCAGTGTGGTCGGCGGGGAATGTTAATAAAAGATCTTCTGTTTCATCCCCTGCGAGATTTAGTAGGAGATGCAGATGCTTGTTGTCAGGGACGTCCGTAGCGATCATGTAGCGCTCAAACTTCATGACCCATCTTTCCCACCTGATGCCTGCTTGCGGCTCTGATAGGCTGAACGGTAATTTCCTGCGGAAGATGGCTTTCATGCTCTGTTTCTCCTCATTGTCACTCATCTTCTTCTTAGCACTCTTCTGCTCTTCTTCATCTTCCTATTTTCTTTATTTTCTACTTTGTTCCTATCTTTCCCTTCTTAATGTGTTTAATTTCACTTTATTTACTTTATTTTCTTCTTCTTTTGCCTCTTTTTGCACTTTTCCTTGGTTTTCCTATCTTTTCACCGGCCGCCTGACTTTAAAATGGACGCCGCTCGTTTCTGTTTTCTTATTGGCTCAATTGGTTGACTCTAAAATGGCAGCCATAGTCTTGTGAGGTTTCTGTATCTCCCTCGCCTTAAATGTGGTTCCGCAATTCCTACTATAAGATTCTGTAGAGCTGAGGGCATATATGGAAGGAATCGGCCATAAGATTATGGGGACCACTTAGAAGGGGTCTCGAGTGAATTTAAACTTCAGTTTAGAAAAAGATTTCGAATTATTGGAGATGGTCTCCTGAATGTACACTATGCCGATCCAATAAAGACCTAGGACCAGGCTGCACCAACATAACACAAAATTACAACCGTCAACAACAACAAATCTCCCCCCCAACAACCTCAGCTTCATACAGTCCAGACTCTCCTGCCAGCCCACTCCACATTCCCTTCTTCATCCCTTTCCTCCAATCTCTCTTTACATCCTGGCACTACTCTCATGCCCCCAGTCGCCCCCCCATCATTCACTCTTCCCCCCCACGAGAGGTGGTTGCGCCCGCTAGTGACTCCCCCACCCCTCCCAACTACCGCCAACCAGGGAACCACATTTAGGGCGTTTACCTGCCCCTCCCCCCCAGGGCTCAAATGTGCATCTTTCGATTCAGACCCTCAAGCATTCCTGTGGCACAATATCACCTTGTTCCACAACTTGCTCACCATATCCCTCACTTACATCATATAATAGGCATTCCCAAGTGTCGAAAATTGCACTCCGTCATCCCTGAAAAGCAGTCCTTCCTCAAGTCGAATCCCAGGGTGTGCTATCACCTTAATGTCTCTGTCTTCACAAAAAACCTTCATCGCCCTGTTCAATTTCCTTCGTGCCTTTTCAACTGCCCCATGCTTGTTTGCCCCTCTCCAAGTTCGCCTTGGGACAAATTCAGTCCATGCTATGCAGGCCCCAGATAACCTCTGTTTCATCACTTCTACATCCCTCTGCATTAGCTGCAAGAGCGCCAAACCTGACAGCTGCATCAAGTCATTTTCCCCCAAATGAATGATCAACAAGTCCGGGCATCCTTTTTGAGGACCATATTCGCAAGCCAGGGCAACAGTGCCCCCCATTGCATCCCCCGTTTCCCCCACCATTGCACCTCGTGTTGTTGTCCTCTGAGTCCCAGGTTACGGCTGTATACCTGCTGCTCTGCATATTTCGAGGCCCAGTGCACAAAGGAGTGTCCCACAATCCAGGTCACCGTCTTGGCCCCTGGTCCGCCCATGCAACCTACGAAAGAAAAATAGATTAATACACACCCTATCCCACAGTGAACAACAACCTCAAACCCCCGTCCTCTGAAACCCTAAGACCCTTTTTCCGAACGTAACGTTCACAACACCTTGACTTTCACCTGCCAATCCGCCGGATCCTATCCCACGACCACCCCGATCTTGATACTGCCGTCGCTGCCGCAATTCGAAAAGAGTGCGTCCCAAAACCTGCTGGATTCAGACCCAACCTGCCCACTGCCATACGCAACACTGCCAACAAATGAGTCGCCGTAACCCTCGCTCCAGAGGCGTGACAGAAAATATCCCCCCCCTGCAACACCTACATGCTGCACAAGCGCCCTCCATTCAGTCACCGGGCAAACCCCCCCACCCACTTTTGCACAACCAAACCCATCTGCCCCTCCCCAACTGATCCGTCTTTGACTGGCCCAACCAAATCCCCAGACGTTCCTTCTCCAATCGGACTTCCTCAAACCTCCTCCCACTCCTGGCCATTGTCCCCAACAACTCTGAGACCCTACAAGCTCCAACAAACATCCACACCATACACAGCCTGAACAAATGAACCACAAAACTGTCGTAGCAACACAACGGCAACACTTCAACCAAACGAACCAACAACTCAAGGGTGACTGCTTCCCTCAAAGCTCCCCCTGTTTTGCATTCCCTACCCCAACCCCAAAGCATCCTCCCTATGATCACATCTTTCATGGGATCGAAACCAAAATAAAAACCACTATAAAAAGACGGCCCTGCCAATTTCCCTGCAATAGTAGCTGCCAACAACCTTTTATCAATACAGTGTAAAACAAACTGCAACACCCCTTGTTCAATCACTGAACGAACTCTGCATGTCACATGCCGCTGCCATCCCATGAATGCGCCAAACTCCTCCAACGCCAGTCTGTATGTTCTTGTTGATTCAGCCACAGAATTCTCCACCAGTCCTAACAACCTCACTCCCCCAAGGCCCAGGCGCCGGCCGGCAGTCTGGTCTTGTACTGATCCGCTCCAGGCGCCAACCTCCGGAACTGCTGCCACTGCGAACAAGACAAAGCATCCCCAATGTCATTATTCGCCCCGGGGACATGCTTGGCTCGAAAAATCACATTCAACCTCAGACATCTCAACAAGAAATTCCTTAACAAACACAGCACTCTCAGGTCTCTCGCCCTCTGTCTGTTGACCAACTCAACCACCATCATATTGTCTACATGAAACAACACCCCACACCTCCAACGCCACCAACAGGGAAAAAAACTCCAAAAGCGCAATGCTCCTCCCTTGCTTCATCCACTGTGCCGGACACTCCTCTGCACACCACCTGCCGTCCCGGAAGATGCCAAAGCCCATCGCCCCTGCTGAGTCTGAATAGATCTGAATTTGCCAAATCATCCGCTCCTCCACAAAGTCTAGGGACACCCCGTTGAAGTCAGATAGGAAAGTCAGCCATGTCCTTAGGTCAGCCCGCACCCCCATGGAGATCAGGACCCTGTGATGTGGTAGGATTGCCCCCGACATGGCCATGCCGAGCTGCCTTCAGAACGTCCGTCCCACCCTAACCACCCTGCATGAAAAGTTCAGGAAGCCCAGCAGTTGCTGCACCGCCCGCAACGCAATCCTCTTTTCCCCGACTGCCCACAAGAGGCATGCCCGGATTTCCTCCACCTTTGCCTGCGGGAGGCGCGCCATCCATTGAACAGAATCCAGCTCAATCCCTAAAAAGGTCAAACAAGAGCTAGGCCCAGCTGTCTTTTCTGGCGCCAAAGGCACACCAAACTGCAACACCATCTCCTGGAACTGTGACAGGGCCCTGCCACAAGTCCCTGGCTGAGCTGCACCGATGAACATGAAATCATCCAAGTAATGTGTCACGGCCCAATGCCCGCTAATCTGTGTAAAAGCCCACTGCAAAGATGTGCTAAAAACCTCAAAAAGCGTGCAGGAAATGGCACACCCCATGGGCAAGACCTTGTCCACGTAAATGGCCCCTGCAAACTGCATGCCTAACAGATCGAAATCCGCTGGATGAATTGGCAAAAGGCGAAACGCTGATTTGATATCGCACTTGGCCATTTCCGACCCCCGCCCGCTCATCCGCACTAAGCGAATGGCATCATACACCGACGCATAGGGCACCCGGGAGTCTACCTCCACAATGAAATCATTAACGGACTGACCTTCTGGCCACGATTGGTGATGTATCATTCGATACTCACCCTCTTCCTTCTTCGGCACTACTCCCAGCGGTGAAACAATCAATTGTTTGATGGGCCACTCAGCAAACAGCCCGCCACCCTGCCTTCCAACACTTCCTTCTGCAATTTGGCTGCCACCACCCCAGGCAATTCTTCGCTGATTTAAGGTTGTCCGCCCATCTCTGCACCCTTGGTCCCTGGTAGCCTACTCTAAACCCCTCCGTAAAACCCCACTGCAATTTCAATGCTGCCTCCATGTCTGGAGCCACGGGGCTATCGCCTTCACATTAACCGGTGTAGGGGCCCTTCTTAGCAGGCTGTCCCCTACCCTTCGCATTTGTGGTTCGCCACTGCTTCGAGAGCGTGGCCAGAGTGAAAAACTGGGTGACCGCATGTCTCCCCCCGCACTTAGAACATTTGTGCTTAAACTTACAGGGGTATCGCGAGCAAATATCCCTTGTCATAGCTCCAACAAGCCCCAGTCGAGGTGGTGCCTGTTTTAGGCTGTGGGGCTGTGTGACCTGCGGGTGTAACCACTCTTCCCGCCCCAGACTGGGCGGGCCGAGATGGAAAGGACCGATAGGGTACCGGCAAACCACTCGCTGTGTGAGTGGAAGCCGACGAGTGCGTCGATGCCATCCACTGCGTCCACAGTTCCTGATCAATTTCACCCCAAGGTTTTTCGGGGTTAACACTGACTCAGGCCCTGAACTCCTCGTCATAACTCAGCCACGCGAAACCCCCAAACTGCAACTGAGCCTTCCTAATAATGTCCATGTACTTCAACAGTGGGATGGCCCTATCCAAATGCTTCTCACAATATATACTTGCATATATAAGGAAAGCAGATGTCCAGTTTTCCATATTCATCGGCACCCTTGGTCGCCTAGTCAGTTCCCATTCCTCTTCTTTAGAGCCCTCCTTCGCCTGCACCTCTCTGTGCAGCAACCTAAATACATCGATATACTAATGTTTCCAAATTTTTCCTTTTATCTTCTCGGATAAGTGTAATCCCAGGGGCATCGCCAAACCCATAAAGGGTAACTTCTTCTGCTTTTTATCCTCCCCTTTTGCATCTTTGTCCTCCTTCCCTTCCTGTTTGTCCTCCGCCCCCTCCCCTGCACCTCCGCCGTGACCAATTTCTTACATGACGCCGCGCTCTGTGCCCCAGGCCTTGCAACGCCAGCCCCTGCCCCCCCCGGGTCCCTGACAGACCCCTCCCCCATGCCCACTGACCTGCATGCCTTCTTCCTACCCAACTTCAGGCCCTCCTCCCAAGCAGCCCACCATTCACCCTCACCTGTCAAAGTCGTCTGTGCCACTCCCGGCCGTCCTCCCGAGCTGCTGGCCTTGGATGTTGTCTTGGTCTCTTTGCCCGTCTTCTTCCGAGGAGCCTGTAAGACACCAAGTACACTGTTGCCTTGTACCCTTTCCCCGTCCTGTCCACGTCATCCCTCACCTCCCCTTCTTCCAACTCCTCACTCTCTGAACCATAATCCAACTCCAACTCATCATCCACCGGCTGCCAAATCACCTCTGGGACCGCTCTTTTCACACCCTTCTGCACCTGCACGCCACCTCCAAAACCACTCTCCACGCTCGCCTCCGTTGCCCAATCCTGTGATGGAGGGAGAGCCGCCGGAGACTCCCCTGCTGCTTCAAGGCGGCGTCTTGAGGCCGTCTTGCCCCCCGCCGAACCTGCCACTCCTCTGCTGACCTCCGCCAGCTGGGAACCCCCCCGACCCTCCAGGTCCCTCAAACCTGGGCGGGTTCTGGCATTGCTGGGCCTCACCGCCATCCTGGCCGTCCCTGTCTGCCTGGACCTAGTACCTCTGCCCTTAACAGCCACACCTCGTGATTTACCTGCTCTCTCCTTTTCCGCCTGCTCAGCCCAAAACTCCTCCTCTGAGGTAGGTGTAGGTGGCCCCTCCATCCCCCCTCCCAGTCAGCCCGCCCCTAATAGCTTCCAGCTCCGCCCACCGAGCATCTGCCTCCTGGACCAGCCGCCTCTGTTCCCTGATCTTGGACTCTAAGTCCATGGCCTCCCATCTGTTCAGCAATGGGGGGCAGTAGCCCCTCTGCCCTACTCCCTGCATGCTCCTCCAAGGGGTGGCAACAGCAGGTAGCTCCCCCCAGCAGACTTGCCCCTTTCCAAACCCTCATTAGCTTGCCTCTCCCCTGCCCCTAGACTGGCCGGTGTACTGGACCGGGGGCCCACTGATAGGTCCAGGGCCCCCCCCCCTACTCCCCCTTCCACGCATGCCGCCTCCTCCCCCTCACTGCCCACCTCGAGCTCAGCTCCCTCCAGGTCTGGGCCCCACCCTCCCCCAGGCACCATATCCACCGGCCCTCCTGCCACCCCAGGCCTGCTGCCCTGTCCCGCTGGCACAACCGCGACTCTCCTCATGTTTCTGCTCGGGGGAGGGGCGGTTTGCACCCCCCTCCCCCCGGGGCAGCCTCCTCGCACTGTCCTGCCACTGCCATCTCCAGCCGCGGAATCAGGCTCTTGCGCCGGCCTCTGTGCTGCGCTCCTGTGCCCCCGGCGCCCCACCCCTTCCAGATGCGCCGTGGCCTATCAGCGCCGGCTCCTCTATACAGGCAAGCACAGCCGCCGACACCCCCACTGAGGCCGCCCGCGGGGTCCTCTCAAGGCCTACCCACGTCTGCTCCAGAACCCCCTGGCACACCAGGTCTTCCCACCCGCCCTCCCCAGCACCCGCAGCGCCTTTCGGACCACCTCGGCAGAAACCCCGGACATACTGCCAACAATAGTCACCGCCGGCAACACGAACCCGGAACCACCGACCAGTGGCGCCCGTCGAGACCACAGCTCAGCCGCCTGTACGTACTGCCAAGAAACCGCTGACCACTGCCCGCCACCGCTGACTCCTGCCCCGCAATTCCCTACAACTAATCCTTTGAAACTACTCCCTCCCAGCAATGCCGGACTACAGGAAGAGGAAGTCGCCTTCCTCCCCTGTAGCCTTTATACCCACCACCCAAACCACACCCCTTTCACCAGCCTGATCCTTCCCCGCGCGAAAGACCCCAGGGGGAAGACTAGACTGCGTCTTCGCTTCCCCTGGGGCCCTCCATTCGAAGCAGTCTTCAAGCAGCCTCCCTCCCCCCCTGCGCCAATCACAACACTGCAATGGCAGCGCTGTGATTGGCTAGAGCAGGGATACTACTACCTGCTCATAGGAGACCGGAGGTTGCTGCATGAAGCAACTCTCGGTCTCAGCCCAGAAAACGGAACATGAGCACTATTTGCTGCTGCGCTACCCTGGGCCTGCCTGCAAGGCTGTCATTCAACTCTAGACTGCTTCCGGGTAGTCCAGGCTCTCAGCGTTAGTGAGCCGCAGCCACGTTGCCCCACTAACCACAACCACCTGGGGTGACACCAATCACCTGGTGCGTGATTGGTGTCACCGCAGGTGATGGTGTCACCCGGTGCAGTCCGCACCCCCCGCACCTACCTAGTGACGCCATTATGATTTGAGTCAGGTACTGTGTTTTGGCAATGTGTGATAATATTCTAAAATGATTTTCCCTTGACTATTAGATGGTGATGTACGTATGTAAATGGAGGGAGTGTGTGTTTTTCACTTAAATATGTAAAGTGCAAATAAGTGCAATCACGGTCTCTTTCTTAATCCGTACAAGATGTTATTGACCGCCATTGGGACCCACTGCCATGACATTGGTCAATGTAGCTTTCCAGGCAAATTTGTGAGCCTCTAAGAACTTGCTTTGCATAAAACATTTTTTTGATGTTATCCCTATTCAGAAACAAAATTAAATCATCTGTTTTAAATTAGTGTGAATAAATTGTTGACTGTGTGAATACAGAATAATTGCAAGATTTCATTTCTCATTAACAGGCATTTTACAGAAGACTTCCTAGGGAAGAAAATGTGGAGGTAATTATGTAAAATACTGAAATGTAAACATTAGTCTATCCACTTAATTGCATTGGCTGGGACATGTGACATTGCCATTACGGCTGACTAGTCGTAAAACGAAGAAAAAGCAAATCATGGTGTTCACAGTTTCATACTGCCTCCTCTCATGATCCATGTAGACAAAGGTGTTACTTCTTTAATTTTAGGGGAGTGAGGATGTCTTGGACATAATCACCATGGCAAGGCCAAGCGGACTTCTGACCTCTGCTGGTGCACTTTCTCCACTTCTCTTCTGCTGCTGCCTGGCAGAGCACCAGACCACGCCTCAAGGACCACTTCTCAGCCCTGGGAATCTCCGGGCCCAGGTGGCAATGTTCCTGTGGCTCTAGCCTTCCCTGAGAGCCTTTGTAGTTCAAATGAGGTGGCACTCTGCAATACCCCGGGGGGAGGGGAGGGTGGCTGAGCACTAGGCCCCTAGTATTATGATACCTCCCTGGCAGCCCTGGCCCTCCTGGGAAGCTCTGTTTTCACAAGAGAGAAGACCCCACTAAGTTCCAGGGAACAGGGTACTGTTGACACTCAAAGTCAAAGAGAAATCCCTGGACTGCACACACTTTTCTTTACACTCTTAGATTTCATACACACCCAACCTTAAGAGCAACAGGATTATTGTATATGTATCAAACCAACCCCAAGATATGACGTTTACATTCTTTGTATTTTATTTGCTTGTGTTATTTTCTTTAAAATTCAGAAAACTTTCTGAAAAGCACTTTAACACCTTGGCTGGTAGGCGTTTTCCCCCTCCTGTGCTGTAAATCACTATTCACCTTTATTCATGACGAGCTCAGCTCGTCATCAGCACAGCTCAACTGTGCATCATGACGAGCTGAGCTCGTCATGAGCATCGAAAGGGTTAAAAAAACATACATAATGTATCACATTTGAGACAATTATTAAAAATATTTCATAAAACATACAATGTTAAAAATAAAATATAAATAAGAACACAGATTATCCTGTGGTCTCTCCTCTTTTGAAGAAGGCAACGCTGGATCCTACATGTTCGGTGAACTACCGGCCTATCTCGTTGCTTCCCTTTACCATTAAGATCTTGGAGAAGCTGATCACTAAACATCTGTCCATCTATCTGGAAACTAATGTCTGCTTGGACGTGCCTCATTTTGGTTTCAGGCCAGCTCATGGCACTGAGTCCGCATTGGTGGTCGTCCTGGACGATTTTCGCTCGCGAGTCGACTCTGGTCGGGCAGCCTTTCTAGTGCTGCTCGATATGTCGGCCGCGTTTGATACGGTCAGCCATGCTATTCTTGTTAGCAGATTGGAGGAAATTGGGGTGGCCGGCTTAGCCCGGGACTGGCTGGTTTCCTATCTTAGATACAGCTGGTGGGGTTTTTGGAATATCAGAGAGGAAAGGTGCTCTACCTGGTGTGAACGTTTGGTGTGTCTTAATGGCTAAGTATTGGCGTGGTGCGGAAGAGCGAGCGGAAAAGACCCCTTAACCGTTCAACAGAAGATCTGAGAACAGACCTTCAAGACAAATGAAACAGCAAAGCTCTCGCACACAACAAGCAAGGTATTACAATGGTAGTTATGCAAAAGTAAATATTGTAAACATGTAGCCGATGAATTGACAGATGCAATATCTCATATATATTCTTGAAAGATGGGTAGTTTAATGAATCCACAACCAGCGGACATGTGTTTCGTCGCGTGGGAATAACTCACAACGACTCTTCAGGGCTTGTGGCACGACCTACACTCATGTAGGTCTGGTGGGAAATATTCAAAAAGGATCAGAATTCATTGAATCAAAGTAACACCGGTTTGGTTGTCTGTCATTGTAGTCGAATATTAGAAAAAATTCTGGCATTCAAGAGGACATAGGGTCAAAGAGTGCTATATGAATCACGCTTAATACGTGTATATAGTAAGCCTATAACCGGGAGGGGATCCACAATCTGGTTCCAGATCCTGCGAGTGTAGCTGGAGTCGTGGAAATATCAACTGTGTGGCATCCCTCCTCCTTTGATTCCTGGTCGCCGTTTTCCAACAACGGACGTTGGATATGAGAAAATGCATCTGTCAATTAATTGGCTACATGTTTACAATATTTACTTTTGCATAACTACCATTGTAATACCGTGCTTGTTGTGTGCGAGAGCTTTGCTGTTTTGGTTTCCTATCTTTACGATAGACACCAGGTAGTAGCCTTGCCGCCTTATAGATCTGACGTCAAAAAAGTGGGGCATGGCGTGCCCCAGGGATCGGAGATTAGCCCTATTTTTGTAATCTTTATCTCCGCCCTCTGGTCCGGCTGATCAAGTCTTTTGGTATCTCGGTCATCAACTATGCTGATGACATGCAGCTCCTCTTCTCTTTTGAAGGTAGTGATGCCGTGTCTCAGGAGACTTTTCATCGTTGCATGACAGCCACTGCGGAATGGCTGCGTCAAAATTCCCTTCAATTTAACAGCTCTAAAACCGAGGTGCTGCATTGTTCCATGGACCGTACCCACCGGCCTCTGCCGACGGACTTTTGGCTCTCCTCCTCTCAGGGTACTGCTGCGGTGGCAGATTCTGCCCGGAATCTAGGTGTTATGTTGGGACCAAACCTACAGATAGATGCGTTCGTGAATAAAACAATTGCCACTTGAATGATGTTGTTGCGCACGTTACGCAAGATTCTTCCCATGCTTCCGGCGCGAGCCAGACCAGAGGTAGTGCGTAAGATCATCTAAGCAGGCTTGATTACTGCAACGCACTACTTCTGGGTACGCCTATCACCTTGATCGGTAAGCTGCAGCGAATACAGAACATGGCTGCCAAGCTGGCTCTTTCTCGGCTGCGTTCTGATTCCTCCTCCCTCGCGCTCATGGATCTCCATTGGTTGCCTATCCACCAGCGCATTTACTTTAAAGCATCCTGTATAACTTTCAGGGCCCTTCATGGTCAGGGGCCTGTCCCGCTACAGGAGCTTTTTTCTTGGTACACGTCAGCCAGACCTCTGCGATCTTCGTCTGCATACCTGGCGGCAGTCCCCAAAATCTCGAGGATTCGGATGGGCGGCCGTTCCTTCGGATTTACTGCAGCCAAACTGTGGAATTCCTTACCTTTGTCTTTAAGGAGCGCTGGGGAACTTTCCTCCTTTAAAAAAGGATTGAAAACTCACCTGTTTCCTAGGATAGTGTAAACATCGTGGCAGTGTAACATCGCGTATGGTCTAAAAAGAGTCAAAGCGCCAGGATACCCTTTGGGTGACAGCTGGCGCTATACAAATACGCGATACATACATACAACAGGAGTCAGAGGGTCCCATTTGTGGCGTCTCTCCATAGGACCGTCTGCTGTAGTTCTATGGTTCCAGTGGTTCCAGGGGTTTCTCAAATGGTCCCCAGCAGGTTCACCCCTCTACTGCCCCCCAGAAGGAGTGAATGACTACAGATTTACACAATAGTCGAAAAGAAAAACAAGTAAATTTCTTTTGGAATGCACAATCAAATTATAAGGCCTGGAGAGGCCAGAAACCAATTATTAAATGCCTCATCTGTGACAGGTTACCTGTGCCCAGATACCGGTCTGAGTTAGACAGCAGTCTCACTTGCTAAGCCCACAGACACTTATGCTCATATGTTTACATATAACTAGCCCAGAGCCTCTTGCCCTAGCTGCACAACAGTTTACCTTATTATAAAAGGTGGGCCCTGGTGGTTAACAGTTGCATCCATTTTAACAGAGCTGATACTCAGTTAATGAGACTCACTCACAGCAGACATCCAAAGACCGAGTGGTTTAAAAAGCAAAAAAATTCAAATTGAGCCAAATGTGTCAGAACAAAGTCCATCAGTTTGTTTACCAGGTATATAAACAGAGTCAGTTACATTGGTGAATTACAGGTACAATACTCTCTCCTCCCCCTCACTCCCTCCCTCCCTTGTTGGGACAATGCATGAATACCTGTCTTGTGGGGTCTAACTATTCCCAATGCTCTTAAAATATAACAATTACAGAAACATGTTTAAAAAGAATTCCAGATACAGGCTCCTGTTTCATATTTGCAAATATAGACATGTATTTACCCACATACACAGAAACATCTTTATAGGGTCTTGAACTTGTGTTACCAACCTTGTGAAGACTTACTCCAAAATTGCCATTTTTGTTTGAATATATTCATGAACAAATAGATAAACTTTATTTTTAGTGCTGTACCAAAATTACATGGTATTTTAGTCCTAAATTAATAGCTACTCGTATTCTAAGGGGACACAGAAAATGGATTCTGATGATAATAGTGTGTGCTGTTAGTTGTATTAAATCCCCCACAAAGATAATGTGGTATTATAATGCTGCCTAGGTCACTAAAAAGATAATATATGATTATTGGGATGTCCATGTCCTCACAGAGATAGTATGTGAAAATAGTATTTCCCAGAACCTCACAGAGAAGGCTTGTGATTTTAATCATGATCAAGTCCCCTTGGTGATAGTGTGTGACTACAGTTATGTTGAGGTCTCCAAGGAGATAATGTGTGATTTTAGTCGTGTTCAAATCCGCGTAGAGATAGTGTGTTATTACAGTCATGTGCTAGTCTCCCTAAAGAAAAATTATAGTGTGCGATTATAGTGTTATACAGGTCCCCATATAGACAGTGTGTGACGATAGGGATACCCAGTCTCCACAGAGATAGCCTGTTTTTATAGTGTTACCTGGGCCCCCAAATAGATAGTGTGTGACTATAGGGACATCCAGTTCCCCCACAGAGATAGTGTGTTACTATAGTCATGTTCAAGTCCCTTTAGAGAGAGCCTGTGATTAAAGTGATGTTCAAGCCTCTGCCGTGATAGTATGTGATTATAATCATGTTGACATCTCAGAGCTAGTGTGTGCTGATAGTTATCTCCACATCCTACAAACATATTATGTGATTACAGGTATGTTGAAGACTCCGAACTCTGGCTAGATGTAAGTATCTTTCATATATATATATATATATAAATATATATATATATATATATATATATATATATATATATATATATATATATATATATATATATATATATATATATATATATATATATATATATATATATTCCAAAGACTTCCTTCGTATCACAAAATAATTGGGGCGCACTCCTTTAGGTTTCCACAGTGAGATCTTGAGCAAGATGCCAGCAGCATTGAAACGCGTTGATCACTCGCTTTTATGCTTAAAAGATCCTGAAAAAAAATCTCGCTGTGGAAACCTAAAGGAGTGCGCCCCAAATCTTTTGTGATACAAAGGAAGTGTTTGGAATATTGAAACGGCGTGGTTCTGCCGTAGGGAGAGGCACCCAATAACGAGCGCTGTAATGGCCGGGAAACCTGAACCTCTGTGTTTGTATATATATATATATATATATATCATCCATCAAAGTGCCCACGACCTGGATGGGAGGTGAACCGAGAGTGCTCCTCTAAGCTTGTGGGCACTTTGATGGATGATATATATGTGACTAAATGAATTTGTTGAGTGAACAAGCGGCGTTCGCGCCGCGAAACGCGTCTCTGACATCTGGCTAAAATAAAGAAATAAGCATCGAGATAATCCTGGGTCCGTGTCCTGTTTGGTTCCTACGCATGATTGAAGACGTGGTATCGAATACAGGATTTGTGAGATATATATATATATATATATATATATATATATTATTTTTTTTTTTTTTTTTTTTTTTTTTTTTTGGGGGGGGCCTGCCAATAAACCACTTTTGGTGAAAACAACAACTTGGAGTGCCGTCCTTTTTTGACCTCCGCAAGGATTACGGAGGTGTGTGCAAACATATATCTATAGATTCCATTTGTGGTCAACATCTCAAACTTTACACAGATGGGGCTAGAATTTTCAATATTATGCTATAAAGGTCGAAACAAATCTTAATTGGGTATACATATACCCTTTGATTACACATGGGGACTAAGAAATTTTTTAACTGATCACCAAAACACAATCTTACCAAAATTGAAATAAAAAGGGGCTTTTTCTTGTATTCTTTCAGTTCTGGAGTTTATGGCAAATACTCCCTTAAAAACATACTTGTGTGCAGCCTATGTATATGACAAGAGAAGAAAAACATAACTTAAAGATATACAAGTATGTCAACTGATCATATGTCTTGGATTACATTTGGGGACCAAAGACTTTTTTGATAAATACAGAGCACGGTCTTACCAAAATTAAACTATAAGGGGCTTATTCTTGTGCTTCTTCAGGGCTAATTCTATGACCAATGCGCCCCTATATAAAACCAAAACGTGTATGGAGCCTGAGTAATGACAGAAAGAAAAACATGGGAGTAAGGTATACTAATGTATCAGTTGTGCATGCAAAAAATCTCATTCATATTTGTCAGCCGTTCAAAAAATAAACAGGGTGTAACGTATTCTTATTCGTGGATTTGTATGATGCTCTCGGTATGATTTTACCTTGTAAGGGTCTAGGAAAAAGTCTATCTGCAATATACAATAAGACATATACCTCTTAGTTCCAAAATTGCTTGAGCTCAAATATTAAATACTGGGCAGACCCCCTCAAACACGAACCAGTTCGGTAGGCGTTAAACAATACACCAGCAGGCACCCTGGATTAAAGTGCCATTAAATACATTAAGGATTTAGGTCTCAACATGGAAGAGTCACTTTGAGGACATAATAAATTAAGGGGTAATAGTTCCAATATAGGTGTTTAGGTCACAAGCATTTATCTATAGAGTATATATTCAACAAAGTATTGTAAATGGGTAAGGCTAAGCAGTTCTACAAACCAAGTATTCAAACATGCATCAGCTAAGATGAAAATCTTGAAAAATAAGCCCTGGTATACATAAACAGAAGTTTGTGCCATTAAGTCTAGCGTCTAAAGACCTCAGAAGCATTTCCTTGCTAACACTTACTTGTGTTCAAGCGAACAGTCCCTCTATCATGCGGTTCATGCTATAATGGAACTGTGAAAAATCCTCGCTTTAAATAGCCCGCGCTATATGTCACTTGACTCGCTTCAGGTGACATATAACACAGGCTATTTAAAGCGAGGATTATTGCAAATTCTGCAATCATCAACAATCCCACCATCCTGGAGGGGAGCAATCATCTTGCCAATCTTCAAAAAAGGAGATAGGAACGACTCAGATTTATCGGCTCGTGGCCCTACTCAATAACGAGGCCAAATACTGTGCGGGCCTCTTACTCCAGGAGCTAACATCATGGGTGGAAGACGTAACAGCAATTCCATACAATCAAACTGGCTTCTGCAAAAACATGGGGACGATCACTAACATACTAGCCCTATCTCTTTTGATTGACTCCGCTCTCGTAACAAAATAACCTCTATATCTGTGCTATATTGACTACAGTTATGCTTTCGACCACGTCAATAGAAATCTCCTGTGGCAAAAATTTAAATAGTTGAAAATCCCTCTGTTGCTGTTAAACCAATTAATTCTCTTGCATAGCGATACTTTGGTCCAGGTCAAACTAGGTGCAGGGGAAATTCTATCCAGAAATATTCCTACAAGCACAGGGGTAAAACTAGGGCTGGGCGGAGTGCCACTCCGCAAAATTTTGGAAAAAAAAATTGGTGGAAAACGGCGGCGCGTCCTGGGGGTCCGTGTGCCCTGGACAGGGGTCCCTTGTGCCTGGGCAGACTCCCTGATCTCCCCGGCCTGGTTGAAGCTTGGGAGCCCTGCAGCCCCGGAGCCCTGCAGCCCGAGCCCTGCAGTCCCCGAGCCCCCGAGCCCCCGAGCCCCCGAGCCCTGGAGCCCTGGAGCCCTGGAGCCCCGGAGCCCCGGAGCCCTGCAGCCCCGGAGTCCTGCAGCCCCGGAGTCCTGCAGTCCCAGAGCCCCGGAGCCCCCAAGCCCTGCAAGGGCAGGCTGGAGCCCTCCCGCAGAGGCTCGGGGCCGGCAGATTGGCGTAATTTCGGTCCCGGCCATCTGGTCGCGCCTCTCGCCTCGGCTATCTGGTCGCCCGCAATGCTTTCCTATGGAGCGACCAGATGGCCGGACTTCCCTGGAAGTCCCGATGAGGTGCCATTCGCCTCCCGGATCCCAGAGAGGGCTCCAGGAGGTCGGGCACGTTTGCGCCCTGGGTCCCCTCTGTCATCTCGAGTGCACGGATTACAAGAAATGGGGGTAATTTTCCTCCGGATTACTAGGGGCAGGGTACGCCCGGACACCCCTCCAAGGCTGGTGGATCTCTGCCAGGGGGACCAGATGGGCTATGCCTGGGTAACACCTCCCAGGCATCCGGGGCTCCCTTCTCAGGGCCGCAGAGGGGCAAAGTACCCGGGACGGGCTCCATGGGTCCCGGGCCCTGGAGCCCCGGAGCCCCGGAGCCCTGCTGCCCTGGAGCCCCCGAGCCCTGAAGCCCAGCAGCCCCGGAGCCCTGGAGCCCTGGAGCCCCCGAGCTGTGGAGCCCTGCAGTCCCCGAGCCCCTGCAGCCCCAGAGCCCCTGAGGCCCGGAGGCCCGGAGCCCCGAGGCCCCGAGGCCCCGGAGCCCCAGAGCCCCAGAGCCCTGCAGCTCTTGAGCCCCACAGGCCCGGGGCCGGCAGATTGGCGTCATTTCGGTCCCGGCCATCTGGTCGCGCCTCTCGCCTCGGCTATCTGGTCGCCCGCAATGCTTTCCTATGGAGCGACCAGATGGCCGGACTTCCCTGGAAGTCCCGATGAGGTGCCATTCGCCTCCCGGATCCCAGAGAGGGCTCCAGGAGGTCGGGCACGTTTGCGCCCTGGGTCCCCTCTGTCACCTCGAGTGCACGGATTACAAGAAATGGGGGTAATTTTCCTCCGGATTACTAGGGGCAGGGTACGCCCGGACACCCCTCCAAGGCTGGTGGTTCTCTGCCAGGGGGACCAGATGGGCTATGCCTGGGTAACACCTCCCAGGCATCCGGGGCTCCCTTCTCCGGGCCGCAGAGGGGCAAAGTACCCGGGACGGGCTCCATGGGTCCCGGGCCCTGGAGCCCCGGAGCCCCGGAGCCCTGCTGCCCTGGAGCCCCCGAGCCCTGAAGCCCAGCAGCCCCGGAGCCCTGGAGCCCTGGAGCCCCGGAGCCCCGGAGCCCTGCAGCCCCCGAGCTGTGGAGCCCTGCAGTCCCCGAGCCCCTGCAGCCCCAGAGCCCCTGAGGCCCGGAGGCCCGGAGGCCCGGAGCCCCGAGGCCCCGGAGCCCCAGAGCCCCAGAGCCCTGCAGCTCCTGAGCCCTACAGGCCCGGGGCAGGCAGATTGGGCGTCATTTCGGTCCCGGCCATCTGGTCGCCCCTCTCGCCTCGGCCATCTGGTCGCCCGCAATGCTTTCCTATGGGGGCGACTAGATGGCCGGACTTCCCTGGAAGTCCCGATGAGGTGCCATTCGCCTCCCGGACCCCAGCAAGGGCTCCAGGAGGTTGGGCACGTTTGCGCCCTGGGTCCCCTCTGTCACCTCGCGTGCACGGATTACAAGAAAGGAGGGTAATTTTCCTCCGGATTACTAGGGGCAAGAGTATGCCCAGACACCTTCCCCGGGACCGGATGGGATGTGCCCCGGGCAACACCTCCCAGGCGTCCGTGGCTCCCTCCTCCGGCCCGCGGCGTTGGGAAGAGCCCGGGACGGGCTCCATGGGTCATGTGCCCTGCAAACCCGGAGCCCTGGAGCCCAGCAGCCCCGGAGCCCCGGAGCCCTGCAGCCCTGCAGCCCCGAAGCCCCGGAGCCCTGGAGCCCCGGAGCCCCGGAGCCCTGGAGCCCCTGGGCCCTGGAGCCCTGAACCCCCGCAGCCGTGGAGCCCTGCAGTCCCCGAGCCCTGCAGTCCCGCGGCTCCTGAGCCCTACAGGCCCGGGGCAGGCAGATTGGTGTCATTTCGGTCCCGGCCATCTGGTCGCCCCTCTCGCCTCGGCCATCTGGTCGCCCGCAATGCTTTCCTATGGTGTGACCAGATGGCCGGACTTCCCTGGAAGTCCCGATGGGGTGCCATTCGCCTCCCAGACCCCAGCGAGGGCTCCAGGAGGTCGGGCATGTTTGCGCCCTGGGTCCCCTCTGTCACCTTGTGTGCTCAGATTACAAGAAATGGGGGTAATTTTCCTCCGGATTGGTAGGGACAAGGTATTCTGGCACCCCCCTCGGCCTAGCGGTCCTCAGCCGGCAGCTGGACATGCCAGGATGCCGCCCCAGCCCCGGATCCGTCCCTGGGCCTGCCGCGTGGCAGGAAGCCCTGGATGGGGTCCAGGGGCCCGGCCAGGCCCCGGGTCGGGTGCCACGGCCCTGGGCCCAGTCCCCCGGCCTGCCGCACTGCCAAAGGACCAGAACGGGGTTTAATTCGAGCCCGGGGAGCCTCCCCTCGCTCGGCTGAGTTCAGCAGCTCCGGCCGGGGCCCCTGGGGGCCCGGGGAGGGCGGCCTCCCAATCCCGGGCTCTGTCCTTGGTCCTGCTGCGTGGCAGGGTGCCCGGGACGGGGTCCGGAGGGCCCGGGGAGGCTTCCCCTGCGCCTCCGGGCTCGGGAGCCCAGGCCGGCTCCTGGGGCCCGGCGGGGCCCCCGGGTCGGGTGCTACGGCCCCGGGCCCTGTCCCTCGGCCTGCCGCACTGCCAAAGGCCTGAAACAGGGCTCCGTTGTGCCCGGGAAGCCTCCCCTTGCCGGGCTGAGTTCAGGAGCTTCGGCCGGGGCCCCCGAGGGCCCGGGAGGGCGGCCTCCCCATCCCGGGCTCTGTCCTTGGTCCTGCTGCGTGGCAGGGTGCCCGGGACGGGGTCGGGAGCGCCCGGGGAGGCTTTCCCTGCGCCTCCGGGCCCGGGAGCCCCGGCTGGGTCCAGGGGCCCGGCCGGGCCCCGGGTTGTGTGCTACGGCCCTGGGCGCCGTCCACCGACATGCCACACTGCCAAAGCCCCGGGACGGGGCTCCGTTGTGCCCGGGAAGCCTCCCCTCGCTCGGCTGAGTTCAGCAGCTCCGGCCGGGGCCCCTGAGGGCCCGAGGAGGGCGGCCTCCCCATCCCGGGCTCTGTCCTTAGTCCTGCTGCGTGGCAGGGTGCCCGGGACAGGGTCCGAAAGGGCCCGGGATGGCGTCCCCTGCGTCTCCGTGCATCGGAGCCCAGGCTGGGTCTAGGGGCCCGTCCGGGCCCTGGGTCGGGTGCCACGGCCCTGGGCCTCCGGTCCCCACCTTGCCGTTCCCCGGCGCCAGCTCACTTTTCCGTCCGGGCACAGAGTGACACCGGCTGGCTTGACTTTCGTGCCCGGCCATCTGGTCTCCGGGATCCCCTCGGCCATCTGGTCTCCGGGATCCCCTCGGCCATCTGGTCTCCCGGATCCCCTCGGCCATCTGGTC